>NC_077233.1:223260844-223617761 GCF_027887165.1 Monodelphis domestica | reverse complement strand
TTCATTGCTCTTTCGGATAGCTCTTAACTGGTAAGAATTATTAAAAACTAAATTTGCCCCTTTGCAACTTTTCATTTGCACCAATTCTGTCTTCTTGGGCCAAGTAGGATAATTATAATCCTTCCACTTGACAGCCTTTCAGGTACAGGAGAACAGATATCATAACAAGTCTTCCCTCACAAGTCTTCTATTCTCCAGGCTGAGACTCCCCAGTACCATTGACTCATACACATAAAACGTGGCTTGAATCTCTTCACCAGACTGGTTGCCTTCCTCAGGATGTTTTCCTGGCTAATCAGTTCCTCTAAAATATGAAATCCAAGGCATCTATGGGCTCAGTGGATAGAGAACTAGGTCTGCAGATGGAAGGTCCTGGGTTCAAATTTGATCTCAGGTTCTTCCTAGCTTAACCCTCATTGCTTAGTCATTATCACTTTCCTATCTTGTAACCAATCAATAGAGAGTATTGATTCTAATATGGAAGGTAAGGCTTTAAAAATAAATAAATAAAATGACCTGACTTCAATACTCTACATGTAGTCAGACCAAAGTAGAAAATGACAGGAAAATCACTTCTATAGTCCTGGACATTCTTCACTGCAATTAACCCAAGATCACTTTAACTTACTTTTTAAATTAAAATTAATTAATTAATACTATAATAGAAGAGCAGCAAGGGCTAGGCAGTTGGGATTAAATGACTTGCCTAGGGTCACACAATTGGGAAGTGTCTGGAGTCTGTTTTAAACCCAAGTCCTTATTCCAGGCCTGACCCTCTATCAACTGTTCTACTTAATCTGTTTTTGGTTGACATATAAAGCTTAATTTGAGGTCTACTAAAACCCCAAGATCTTTTTCAAAAGAGCTGCAACATAGCCCTGTCTCCTTCCAAGGATTAACAACCAGTTCCTTAAATGCCAACACATACTTTTAAGTTTAGTTTGCATTCTACACATTTTTCCCTTTACTTTCTTAAGACTAAAGATAATGGACAAAGCAACAAGTTAAGGCCTGATCTATAGAAGTTTGCTATTTCCAAGCTGTAAGTGCTCACACTAAAAGTTTAGCATTTGATTCTGGAGCCTAGAGAAGTTCACTGCAGTGCACCCCTATTTCTATGAACAGAGACAAGAGATTTGTATGAAGTAGTAAGAGCTGTTTCTGGGGCTCCTAGCCTCCCTAAAATGCCATCCCTGTGGTAGAACTAACGGTATAAAATAATCTCATTTGCAGAATAATACTTACATTTTTGCACATGACCAACATGAGGATTTTTGTTTGACTACCTTTATTTGTGATGACTTTTCTTTCCTTCCTTCCTTCCTTCCTTCCTTTCTTCCTCCCTCCCTCCCTCCCTCTCTTCCTCCCTCCCTCCCTCCCTCCCTCCCTTCCTCCCTCTCTCCCTCCCTCCCTCCCTCTCTTCCTTCCTCCCTCCCTCCCTCCCTCCCTTCCTCCCTCTCTCCCTCCCTTCCTTCCTCCCTCCCTCCCTTCCTTCCTTCCTTCCTTCCTTCCTTCCTTCCTTCCTTCCTTCCTTCCTTCCTTCCTTCCTTCCTTCCTCCCTCCCTCCCTCCCTTCCTTCCTTCCTTCCTTCCTTCCTTCCTTCCTTCCTTCCTTCCTTCCTTCCTTCCTTTCTCTTTCTTTCTTTCTTTCTTTCTTTCTTTCTTTCTTTCTTTCTTTCTTTCTTTCTTTCTTTCTTTCTTTCTTTCTTTCTTTCTTTCAGATTGGGAGGTGAGAAGGAAAGAATGCTTGGTAATTTGGGGGAAAAATCTAAGTAATGTTAACATCTCAAGGGATCCAGAACAAACTGAGTTGATTAGCAGAACAAGCTTTCATTTCTAAACAAACATAACTTTGCTATCAGCTATGAATCTCCAAGACTAGAGTTCTATGTAGAAATCAGATATCTTTTTGAAGTACTAATCTATAGACAGACTGGAGTGGATTAGCCTAGTTATAGGCCCACATCATTTTTCTCTCCCCAGAATCAGCTCATTAGGGCCATACTGATGCATGGTGTGTGGGCAGAGAGACAGGGCCAAGGAGGCATGGGGACAGTTTGCCAATTAGTTGCAGGTGTGTAGAGCTTATTATAGATGATATAATGAGTGGTCTTTCCCAAGGGCAGGGGAAACTGTGCAATGCCAAAGTTGAATAGAGCATTTTGCAGCCCAGAGACATCATTGGTACCCACAAGGAGAAACTCAGTAGGTAAAGTCCAGGAGTCCTCATTAGGACCTAGTTGACACAGTAGGGGAATGGAACAGGTAGTGTGGTAGGCATGGGGGAAAACACTTGGGAGATAATTGTGTACCATTATGATTTTGTGCATTATTCATGAATTCCTTCTTCCTTTTTAAATGAATCTATCCCATTATAGCAAGCATTTATAGGTTCTTTAAAGTTTGCCAAAAGATTTTTTTATCTCATCTGGTCTTCACAATAACCTTGGATTGCAATTATTATCCTTATTTTACAGTTGAAGAAACCAAGCCTGATAGAAGTTAAGTGACTTGTTCAGGGACACACATTCAATAAGTTTCTGAGACAGTTTCCATACTCAGGTTTTCCTCACTCCAAATCCAACACTTTATCCACTATACTCATGAAAGTTCTTCTGAAGCGAAGTGGTAAGAGAATCCAGAAGACGGGTGAATACCAGAGGTGGAAAACTTTGGAAGGTTATATTATAGGCAATCAGGGATTTGGGCATAAGAGGATATACATTTTAGAATCACTTGAAATATTTGGACCAGTGAGGTAGCAAGTGACTAGATGAATAGAATAATTTTACTCAGGGTTCTGAAATCACTGTTAGCATTTGTGATCCCTTGGCTGGCCATCCATAAACAAACAAACCAATAAACAAATAAAAAACAGCATGGGTCCATATCATTATGGATGCCAAGACTGAAATCCATAACTGCCCATTGTTACCACTTGAAATGCCTAGGACCATGTAAGAGAGAAAGTCCAGCATGGAAAAAGAGTAACCCAAGTGGGGGAAGTGCAAGGAAGATGGAGGATTCCAGGAAGGAACATAGAAGAGCTGAAGAGAAACTGCCAGATCACCTCACTTCTCTTTGGGAGCTCTCCTGGAAGGGTTGGAGAAACCTCTGAGACAGAAGACCTTTCTGAGCATTGACCACTTCTCAGTGAACCCAAATCCCCTTGATCCAGCTGAAGAAAAAAGAGAAAGCCATTCACCCAAAGAAGAAGTCCCTCCATTCCCTAAAATCTGTCCCATGAATTTTAAGCCACAATTAGGGTAGAAAGAAGTAAGGACAGATCTCACAACTGACCAAGGAGGGTCAGGCAGATAGCTTGAACCCTCAGGATTTGGGGAGGGGGTCAGTTGTTAGCTCAGTTAGTTAGAAGTTAGAACTTCCCAGTTCCCACTTTCCTTACCCAACGACCCCACTCTCCCTGTCTTGTATGTCCCTTTAAAATAAAAGAGTTATTCCTCTTAAGTCAAGTCTGCCTGCCTCATAACATCAAGGAAGGGAAAAGAAACTTGGTGGGAGAACTATGCCTTTCTCCTCAAGGGGGGATGAGCCAGCTTCAGTCTTGAACCTCCATACTCAACCCAGTCTCTAAGGGAATACATTCTGTCCTTCTAAAAGACAACTTGTGCTGTTTTCCCTAGGGGAGGACCAATCTCTCCCCTCTCTCCATATCTTTGACTGTTCATAACTCTCTCTCTAGTCCCCAAAGTAAAAATAGGTGACCCCATTCTGGTCATCTATTACAACTAATATTTTATGCTGATGCAAAGCATTCAGTTCCAAGTCTGCACCCATAACCAGGAGGTTTTTTTGTTTGTCTGTTTTATTTTATTTTGGAAGCCTGGAAGTACCGGGGACAGTCCAACCATGGGGGAAGAAAGGGTAGTTTGAAGAGAATTGAAGGGGTGGCCTGAGGGAAGCCCCAGGCAATGGATACCATAATTAAAAGCTCCTTTGGGCATATAGCCACCAAGAGAGGCACAACAGCCACAAAAAGGAAGCTCACTCACTAAGAGATGAGATACATTCTCTTCTATCACCCCCATTGCACCTGGGGCACAGCCCTGTTTGGCCAATGCCAGTTACAGATTTGGTAAGGATCAGCAGCAGGGAAGGCTTCCAGTTAACCTGATTTTTCTGAGTAAAGCTTATGGCAACTATATAAAGCCTTTTGCCTCCTGAGAAGTTCAATAGGACTTCTAATAGGACAAATGAATAATTCTACTTCTAGTTCTTGAAGAACCTAGGAGAGGAAGTTGCTTCTTCTTCATTCAGCCTCAGAATCCTTGATATGAACAATTCCACACATCCGACAACCCATTGCTACATAATTTGTATAGATTTGAACCTCAGGAGATAGCAGTTCAGTGGAAAAAACACCAATTCTGCCAAAAAAATAGAGCCTGGGTTCAAATTCTGCCTCTTAAAGTTCTCTATGTGGTTTGGGATAAGTCACTGAGTTTCCCTGGACCTTAGTTTTCTCACCTATAACTTGAGGTGGTTGAACTAGATGTACTGATTTGTTATATATCATCCTATTATAAATCTAGCACTACATGGACTAGAAAAGAGTCAACTCTTCAGGGCATTTGAAATCATATTCATGGAAATCGGGCTTGAGAAGCGCAACCCTTCTTTTTAGGACAAGGCAAAGACCTTGACTGCTAGGATGACACAGCTAAGCTCCTATTGTTAAGATAGATGGTGCAGTGGATGGAGCCCTGAGCCTAGCATCAAGAAGCTGATTTCCCAACTGGCTTCAGATATATATTCTCTGTGTAATTCTAGGCAAGTCACTTAAACACCTGTCTGCATCAGTTTACCCAGCTATAAAATGGAGATAATAGCATTTACGCCTCAGAGTTCTAGTGAGGAACAAGTGAGATAATTTTTTTTGCTAAGTGTTTAGCATAGTAATTGGTCCATCATAGAATCTTAATGCTATTTCCTTTCCTTTAAAAATTTTTAATTTAATTTTTCAATTAATAATAGTATTAGGTAATATTTATAGAGCAGATAACACATACCAGGAACATAGTAAAGCAATTTCTCTTCCCATTCACCTCCTTAATCACTGGGGTAAAAGAAAAAAAAACCCTCTCATCCCAAATATATATAGTCAAGCAATATAAATTCCTGCCATGGCCATATAAAAAAATTACAGGTATTCCTTCCTCTCTGTGACCTAGAAAATCCATGTAAAAAATTTTGGCCTTCCCTTTATGCCAGAAAAGTTTGAATTTTTTTCTTTTTCTTTTATGGGGGCATTTACAATAAAAGAAAATTATGTACATAATCATATTAAAGATAAAATATATTATTTTATATAATGCTATACATATATTTTATGTCCTTCAAAACTTTTTCTATGTCATCAGTTGGCCTTCATGGATCATCTATGGCTTCTATAAAACTCCTCCCAAATTCCCATTTAATTTCTCATGCAAACCCGTGATGTATGGAAACTGTGATAGGAAAAGTTGTAATGTGGAAGGGATACCTGTATGTGTCTTAGTTGGGATTGTGAAGATTGGATTTGGCTCTCCTCTGATTGTAACAAGGCAGGTACTTAGCTCTTCCTTTATGGTCAAGATTAAATTGAAATCCCCTATCTATTTTTAGATTTTAATCCCCAAAGTGTAAACACCATACTTAAAGTTGATCTACCCATTTTGGATTTAAACACAAAAAGGTGTGAACAGCCATTTCATACATTTGAAAGAGTGGGCAGTCCTGGAGTGGAGCATTGGCTATGATTGGTAGACATAAAATTTGAGGGAAGTGACACAAGAGAAAAGGGTCTTTAAAAGTGGAAACAGAGATACACAGAGAGAGACACTGGGAGTGAAGACAGTTAGCTGTGGAACTGGACCCCTGGAGGACCTTGTGCAGGAGATCTCAGACTGCTTTCTTTTTAGATGGTCATGGTGGTGAGTTTAAAGGCTGACTTCTTTCCTTGCCCTTTCTGGAGGTGTGGACCTCCGAGAAAGGCCCATCATCTCCAGATTCCTTTCCCCTGTCTGGTGCCTTAGAATTTCAAACTGGTTCAGAGGAAGCTGGAGCTTTCTCTCTCTCTCTCTCTCTCTCTCTCTCTCTCTCTCTCTCTCTCTCTCTCTCTCTCTCTCTCTCTCACTCGCTCTCTCTCTCTCCCTTTTTCTCTCTTCCTTTATATCTTCCAACTATTGTAAAATAAACTACCATAAATTTCATTTATTTAAGTAATTCATTTTGAGTCATTCTCCTGGTTCTGTTCATAACCCTCTGCATCAGTTCTTCTAAGTTTTCCAGCTGCTTCTTTTCAAGGCGTTTCTCTGTAGAGCTAACCTTTCCATGGAGATAAGGCCATCTGTTGGTTTGATCATCAATTCCCAGCTCCAACACATTAGTACTTTGTCCATAAATAAGTTTCCAAATCTCTCTCAGCCTCAGTTTCCGAATGGAATAAATCATCCTTCCAAGGAAACAGAGGAGGCAGAGAAGTCCAGTGATGAAGAAGGCATAAGCATATATAATATAAGTTTAGGGTCAATTAGAAAGTAAGCATCATTGATACCTATTTCATAGGACTATTGTGAATACACTGTAAACCTTAAGTACCATATACATGTGAGCTATTGAGACCATAGTGTCATAAGAACACAGATTTTGAGTTGAAAGAGTTCTTAGAAGACCATTGAATCCATCTCTTTTATTTCTGCAAATGTGAACTGCTCTGTTAGCCTCTTCACCCTGCAAAATCATATCAGCCCTGGAGCTCACAGTTGATCAGGACTTTCTACCTGAGGGACTCCTCTGATTGAAAGACATAGTAGAGAGCTCTTCTTAAAACTTCCAAGTAAGGAGGGTCCCTAGGCCAACCATGGCTTCTTTGGGGGGTTTATTTTCTCCCTTTCCCCCTCTTAGCTGTCTCTTGTGAACTGTCTTCCTCCATTAGAGTGTAAACACTTTGAACTCAGCAATTGTATTACTTTTTTAATATTTGCTTGCAAGTTCTCTCTCTCTCCATGCTTTTACCACAGTATCCCTGGAGCTTAGCCCAGCATCTTACATATACTAGGTGCTGAATAAGTGTTTATTGATTGACTGATTGAGACACAATGAGAAAGAAAATTAAGTGACTTACTGGAGTCACAAAGTTTGTATTAGAACAGTATTTGAACCTTGATTTTCCAATTCCAGAACATGATTCTTATACAACATCATCCATAATGGACCAGCCTAGATATCTTTTTTTTTTAACTTTTACTTTCTGTCTTGATAACAACTCTAAGACTGAAGGGAAAGGACTAGGTAAATGGGGTTAAGTGACTTGCCCAGAACACAGCTTGAAAGTATCTGAGGCCAGATTTGAACCCAAGTCCGCCAGTCTCCAGGGCTGGTATTCTATTCACTGTGTCACTTGGCTGCTCCAATAGCCTAGATAGTTTCTACTGACCCTTCCAAGACCCATATTTTTTAATTATATGGATAAAAAGACCATTGATTTAGAGCTGAAAGATTCATTCTGTCTTCACTTTACAGATGAGAAAGTGAAGACAAGGGAAATTAAGGGATTTGACCAATGTCCCAATCATAGTAAATACCAGGAGCAGAATCTGAATCTAGGTCCTCTGATTCCAGATCTAAGGTGCTTTCCACCATGCTGCACTTGCCTTGACAAAGTAAATGTCGACAATGGGATGCCATATCCCATTTCCTCTTCTTATTAGATCCAAATTTAAAAAAAAGAAGAGAATCAAATCTAATTAGAAAATGATAACATCCCAAAGGATCACAAACTCAAATCTGAACATAGAAATTTCAGTCAGAATGGAAAGTTTCCATGTCTAAATCTTTCAAGGATTGTTAAAGGTCATAAATGAGACTTTCTATTTCCATATATTTCTATCTCCACTGCATAGAGAGGGGAGAATGTTCCATCATCATTGCTATCATCATTTATTTTTAACTAGATTCTTATCACATCCTCTACTTGTCTCCTTTCCTGATACCCTAGGGTGTCTGGTCAGTCCACTTCCTCTTTCTATGAGGCCACCCAAATGTTGCAGTAATGAATCCCTTTCTTGCTTGGAACTTCCTTAACCATTTCCTGATCCTGGAGAATGTTACTGTTGCCTGCCACAGAATCAGAAAATGATCAAAAAAGGGGTAAGAAAGGGGAGAGACTAAAAAAGGCAGAAAGAGCTGTTACTTGTTATATCTGTTGTGGGTATAATGCTGGACTTGGAAGATGAGAATTCAAATACTCTCTCAGAAATGTAGTAGCTGTGTGACCCTGGGCAAGTCACTTAGTTTGCTGATACCAAACTTCCTCATCTATTAAAAAGGAACAATGTTATCCATAGTACAGAGTTTACAAGTTGATTGGGAGGCTCCAATGAAGTAATATATGTAAAGTGCTTTGCAAACCACTATATAAATTATATTATGACCATAGAAATATAATGTATAATATAAAATGTAACTATATAAATATAAAAATAGCTATATAAATAAAACACTACATAAATAATATAATAATAGTTATAATCAAATAATTAAATAGGTATAGTAAATATATAAAACAACTACATAGTTACCATTATAGGAAAATAAATAATTATGTAGTTATTCTAGTAAAATAGATCAATAACTCTATAGATTTTTATAGCAAGATATACATAAATAATTATATAATTTTATAACAAAATATATATAATTAATAAAGTTATAGTAAATATATAGAAAGAATTATATAGTTATTATTATAATAAGATTAAAATAAGTATATCACTATTAGAATATATTGGTAACTATGTAGTTATTATTACAGTAAAATAAAAAACTATGTAGTTATTCTAGTAAAAATATATTAAGTATATAGTTATCATGAAATAAATAGTTATAGTAAAACATAAATGATTATATAACTATTATAATAAATATATGAACATAGCTATGTAGTTATTGTTATAGTAAAGTGATAGTAACCAGCTATTTATACTAACTAAATAAATATATAGTTGTTATTTTTATTATTTAATGTCTGTGAACCTATTTTTAGCAATATTGAGATAATTATATTTCAGTATAATTGGTTTTCTTTGTAATCCTCTGAATTTTATTTCATGAATAGAAGAACACATTATTCTGAGGAATCCAAATGCTTCCCCAGACTGCTTGAGGGCTCCATGACACAAGTAGCCTTAAGATCTCCTATACTGTACCATACTGCGAAGATATATTCCATATCCATGAATCTGTTGAGTCTATCAGTCATACTCTAGCTATGAATGGATGGCTAGCTGGGTGGTCCAGGGGGATAGAGTGTTGAGTCTGGAGTCAGGAAGACATCTTCATGAGTTCAAATCTGACCTCAGACTCTTGAATCTAAGCTCAATGAATCTAAGCAAGTTGCTTAACCCTACTTGCCTGTGTTTCCTCATCTGTGAAATGAGCTGGAGATGGAAATAGAAAACCCCTCTAGTGTCTTTGCCAAATAAACCACAAATGAGGTCAGGAAGAGTCAGGCATGGCTAAAAAGACTCAACTACAACAACAATGGCAACATTCTAGGTAGGATACCATGAAGGAAACAAAGAGGCATAGATTGTAGTTTGTCTGCTTCAAATTCATATTCTAGATAAAAACTATCATTTTATACCTTCCCCTCCTTTCATACTTATCTATGGCCATGTGTTAATCATTATCTTTTCATATGGTATGACACCATAGGAATTTTCCTCTCTCTCCCTCATCCGTCTCCCATCCCCAAGAAGGCAGGTAATATGATATAGGTTGTACATATATTATCATATTATACATATTTCACTGCTCATCATATGCTGAAACAAGACCACAGGGATTTAATAGAACTCCTAGGACCATGCCAACTATGTTCTCAATTCTTATGAAAACTCATGGATATGTTAATAGTATAAGGCACCCCATGTGCAATAAATTCTGGATTATACAAGAAGAATGTATTATTCCACACATTAACCAGAAATCTCTACGTATGGTCTATAAATAAGAATTATTCTATTAATAAGACACTTCCTAATTGTCTGTTCTTGGGCAAGTCACTTAACCCCAATTGCCTACCCCTTACTGCTTTTTTGCCTTGGAACTGATACTTTGAAGGTAAAGGTTTAAAAAAAAAACAACTAGATTAAACCATTTCTTCTCTGGGCAGTCCATCAAAAGAGTCTTTAAAGCAGTGGTTCTCAACCTTTCTAATGCCGTAATCCCGCAATACAGTTCCTCATGTTGTGGTGACCCCAAACCAAAAAATTATTTTGGTGGCTACTTCAAAACTGTAATTTTGCTACAGTTATGATTCAGAATGTAAATACCTGATATGCATTATATATTCTCATTGCTACAAATTAAACATAATTTAAACATAGTGATTAATCACAAAAACAATATTTAATTATGTGTTGAGAAATATTAATCCAGCAGGAGGCAGCCTGAGCACTGGGGTGGGAGGTAAGTCCTGCCTGGGGAGGGGGTCTGCAGACACTGCCTTCTTCTTCCTGTCATCTCCCTCCAGCTTGAGCTGAGGCTTCACTTTGCTGGGGTTACTCAGCTCCGTTATCCGCTGCAGGAGTTATCTGTTCCAGGACTTGTTCTTAACCCCTCGGGAGCCAGCACCAGGGTGCTCTCTCTGGGTCTCTGTTTGAGTCGGGTCTCCAGGCAACAGGGTAAATCCATCATCTCTCATAGGGGGAGGGCTGCTGATAAGTAACTAATATTAGTAAAATGTGCAGGCAGCAGGGTCCCCGTTCTTTCTGAGATCTTGCTGTAAAGTAGCGTGATTTCTCAGCCGCTAAAGCCATCGGAAATATGTATTTTCCGATGGCTTTAGGTGACCCCTGTGTTTTGGTCATTTGACCGCCAGGGTTGGGACCCACTGGTTGAGAACTGCTACTTTAAAGGGCTGTGCTAAGGTATACTATAATAATTGTGTCTGTTTATGTAATACTTTAAGAAATACAATGTTCTTTGCTTTGTCTGTACAAGGAAATGAAGATGCATTCTGGGAACTAGGGAACACACAAATGCTATGGATCCATTTTACCAATATTAGAATTATAAATTATATAAAACTGAATAAGACTTCAAAAACATTCCAGTATGTTTTACAGATAAGGAAATTAAGGTCCAGGGTTGTTAAATGACTTGTGGAAGGAGACCTAGTTGTTAACAATATAAATAGAATTTTAATCTAGGATTTTAATTCCAGAGCCAATGTGCCTATTGCTAAATTTTCGGTGGGAACATTTGTACCTGAGAAGTAGCTAAATACTTGTTCGCTTTCCCTCTCTTATCCCCAAGAAGGCAGGTAATAGGATATAGGGAGTACATATATTATCATATATGTATCATATATCATATATATCACATGTTTCTCCATTCTTTATATTCTGAAACTTATCACTTTAACACTAGAGAAAATTTCAGGGAAGAAACAAAATGAAGAATGGTATATTTCAATCTGCATTCAGATTCCATCTGCTCCTTCTGTGACAATGGATATATATATTTTTTTATTTTTGTCATTAGTCCCTTGGAGTTGTCCTAGATGCTCCAAGAAAAGTCATCTTGGTGACATCTGAGTAGCTCAATGGATTGAGAGCCAGACAGTGGATTGAGACAGAAACAGGAGGTCCTGGGTTCAAATCTGGCCTCAGATACTTCCTAGCTATGTGACCCTGGGCAAGTCGCTTAACCTCCATTGCCTAGCCCTTACCATTGGCCAGTACGCAGTATTGATTCTAAGATGGAAGGTAAAAGTAAAACAAAATAGTTGTCTGGAAAAAGAAAAATGTTCATTGTAGAATATACAAAGGCATTGAATCTCAGAATTTAATAAAGAATTAAACTTAAGTGAAACTTCATGAGGTATCTGCAAAAGGATAAAAAAAAAATCTTTCTGTATCCAAGAGTTCTAAGTTATATTTTTGCCATGTATGTTCATATAGATGCCTTATTACCATTTGGCTTTAAGTCTGAGCCCACTCTCCCCAAGAGATCTGGCAGAAGTTTAGGAAGATCACTGGTTTGAGAGGATTTCTTTGTCACAGCTGTTCTTACTATCCTTGCTAAGTAAAAACTCCTTCCACAAGCTTAAAAAAATAAAGAAAAGAAGAACATATAGGCAGAGTGTGGTGACCTAAAACCTTTATGGCATAGTGGAGACACTGAAAAAGAATAGCCATAAAAGGGAGAAGAAATGGATGGTTGTGAAAGACAATTTTGCCTCTTCTTCCTTTGGCCTTGGGTTGGCACTGGGTTTGGTTGGAGTAGTGATTAGGGATCTCTGCAGGGACAAAGACTTTTAAAATGTGTGCCCAGGTATCCTGTCCAAATTTAGGGGATTAAATCAAAGTTTACATGATGAAGTATTATGAAGAGACACGGGGAATGGAGCTAAGTCACAGCAAGATCCAGTCTTCTTAAATAAAACCTAAACAAGTGAGGTGAACAAGGGAGGAAGGCATTTCAGTCAAAATATCTTTTGGCCCATCATGGACCTCCCCAGTTTCTAGAAGGAAATAGAAGGGAAATGTGCAAAGTGGAGTAAATTCATCTGCCAACCAGGGTCACGCACAATTAAAATCTGAGTGGAAAGATGCAGTTTGATTTGCTGTCCCGTCAAGCCAACAACTGAAAAAAAAAAAGAAGAGTGTGAATAGGAGGCACCGTGATCTGGCCAACATCAATCACAGCTGCCCCAGCAGGACTCTTAGAGTCAGTGGAGGCCCTTGTAGAGCCCGATGGTCAGGGGAGCAAGGATCATACCCAAGTCAGAGGCTTCTTTGGTATACATGCATATACATAAATATATACCCATGTGTATAGATGGAAGATACAAATGGAGGAAGTTTGAATGGTCTTGAGGTGAGCCCTGGGATTTGAGGAGGGTCAGTAGAGACAGGATCAAGGAAGGTCTAAAGGGCGTGTGGAAAGGGTTAAAGGAAAACAACATAGTCAATAAAGGAGAAGCCCAGGAAATAGACCACTGAAACAAAGTTTGTTGACTTCACAATTGGACTGGGGTATTGTGGGAAATAATGTGACCCAAAGTATAACAGAATCAGGAAAAGCAAAGAGTGTTTTAAAAGGATTTTACCATACATGTAAATCAGTCTTTTAGGCATCTAAGTTATGTTTTGTGTATCATTAAAATTAAAAAAAAAACTTACTAAAACTGTATATTGGTTCTAAAGCAGAAGAGTGATAAAGGGCTAGACGATGGGAGTTAAATAATTTGCCCAGGGTCACACAGTTAAAAAGTGTCAGAGCCAAATTTGAATCCAGGACTTCTTGTCTTGAATCCTAGCTCTAAATACACTGAACTACCTAGCTTCCCCCTTTACATATAATTTTTTTAAACCCTTACCTTCCATCTTAGAGTCAATACTGTGTATTGGCTCCAAGGCAGAAGAGTGGTAAGGGCTAGGCAATGGGGGTCAAGTGACTTGCCCAGGGTCACACAGCCAGGAAGTGGCTGAGGCCAGATTTGAACCTAGGACCTCCCATCTCTAGGCCTGGCTCTCAATCCACTAAGCTACCCAGCTGCCCCCCCCCCACCCCATGTATAATTTTTAAAATTAAATTTATTGATTTTTTTCTTTGTTATTTTAAAATCCTCAGGTATCTCCTTTCCTCCCTTCCCTCCCCACTCTAGAGAAGGAATCATTTGGCATGAGTATACTATATTTCCTATTTATATATATATATATATATATATATATAAAGTATATTTTGCTTGTTTCGGTTCTTTCTCTGGAGATAGACATACACATGTTATTCTTCAAATAATATCTCTGTTGTTGTATATGATGTTCTCTTGGTTCTGTTCATTTTGCTCTTCATAATCCTAGATAGGCATTTCCACGTTGTTGTTCTTTTAATTAACTGGTTTTCCATTTCTTACAGCAAAATAGTATTCCATTACAATCTTTTGCCAAAATTGTTTAGTCATTCCCCAATCAATGGGCATCCTCTCAATTTCCAGTATCATTTATGGGGCAGACTTTCAGCTAGTGTAAAGCCATTGAACAGGGTGAAAGATTACAGGGCCTTTTGGCCTCTGCTATTATTCCACTCACAGGATGACTTTTATGAGACAACTAGGTGTATACACTTCTGGTGATTAAATCTAAAAATGGACAGGGGAGAGTTAATCCCATCTTCACAGTGGGCAAGTTACAACCCCATTGCCTAGCCCTTACCTTCTTTCATTTGCCTTGGAATCAATGCATACTATTGATTCTAAGGTGGAAGATAAGGATTTAAAAAAAATAGAAAAGAAAAAAGAAAGTTAGTGAAATTAAAGATATCTTTTTTCTCAATCAAATTCATGGACTCTGAAAAAAAGAATAGGTGAACCTCAGGTTGAGAACACTCACCTATAGGAAGAAAAGAGAGAGAAATGTTTATGTAGGAGATATCTGAATATGATGCTTGAGAGGGGATTACTGGGTAATTTGAAAAAGGCACTGTTGGGGTAAAAGGGAATTAGAAGAGCATGAAAGACAATCTGTTACCATTTTGCTCACCATTGTCTTTGATCAATAATTGGCCAGTTTTTAACAAAGTAAACCCCAGGACTCAGTAAATTCAGATCATTGTATTTGACCTCAAGCTATTGGTCTCGGAGCAATAATTTTGTTTAGTAGACCATGTTCCTTTCCTTGCCCCCTACTGCTAAGTTAAATATTTTAAACTCCCACAATACAAGTACGCCTCATCTAATTCTCATGACTAAGCAAAAGCATCATAGGATTGGATTTAGAACTGGAAGGTCTTCTTAAGATCATGGTTTTCTTTATTTTACAAATGAGGAAACTGAGGTCCAGAAAACTTAAGTGTCTTGTCCAGGTTTACACCTCTAATATCTTAGACAAGATTCAAACCTAGGTCTTCTTAGACCCAATCTCTGGATCTCCCCACTACAGCAGGCTGCATTTTCTCTTATACAGTCTGAAGACTGCCAGTTGCCCTCTGGTGTAATTTGCCCCCTGGCAAACAAGTAGGGTAACCTTGATGACTGGTTGGCACCTCTTGCTCACTGGTTGCTTTTTAGTAGTCCCAACTTTCTTTCAAATTCAGATCAAAAACCAGCTCTTACATATGACCTTTCCTTATCCCTCAGTCCCATTATTGGGGCTCCCCCTTCCCAATACCTTCCATTTACTTTATCTACATTTGGGGGATCATGGAGACTCAGACTTGACTGAGATGACTGAACTCTTATATGTTTAAATGTTATTTCCCTCCATGAGAACTTAACACAATGCATAAGTGAACAGTCGAAACTCAGTCAGAGGAGCTGTGGTGTCACTCAATCAAACCATTTACAAGTGAAGTCATTAAATAAAGGGCTAATTAAAAGATGAATGTGGATGAGAAATAAAGGGGGAAAGTGGCATCTTTGGGGAAATGCTTTCGTTAGCCTATCTTCCTCATCTTTGCCTCTCAAATGAAAATTCGTACACTTTCTGGGTAAGCCCCTCCACCCCCATCTCTATTTGTGGTGGGATTACCAGCTGCTGGAAGGATTTAATAATAGTCTGGGGACTTAGCAGGAATCTATGCGTGGATTCCCACTCTGGGTCCTTTACATGCCAATTTCCCCCCAAATGTGTATCTGTTTGGTCCCCTCTCCAGGGAGACACATTCCATTTCACCCATCACCACTTGCAGACAGACCTCCTAGATGCGTGCTGCATGGGCTTAGTGGTCCCAGTTTCTAGGCTGTGGTAAGGATTGAGGGAAGGGTCAATGTTCATCCTCTGTTAAAAGTTTACTAGTACCCCGACCAGATAGTACAGTCTGGCTTGCTCAGAGGATGTCTGGGAAAATCAAAGACAAGAGCAAATACGTGGTGTCTGCTTGGCCACAAGATGGCAGTCGGATGAAAGGTTTCATCAGGAGATGCTTCTGGAAGCTCACATTGGAGACTCTGGCCAAATTTCACAGCCACCTGGTGGCATCCATTCCACAGTTCTTCTTCCTTTCCCCACCCCCAAAGTGACATACAGGAGGATGAATATTGCATTTTCCCATGAGGGAAATAGGCTTGGTCTCCCTTCGCTTAGGATCTTCCTCTCCATAGTACTAAGGCTTGATTTTTTTTCCTGTAAACAATCTATCTTCAACAAACTTGAGCCTCATCCCCAGCAGAGGAGGTCCTGGCTAAGGATCTGGAGGTCTGGTTGAGGGTGGGAGTAAGGAAAGAGGAAGATTGAATACAGAAGGGGAGGATGCTGGACTCTGTGTACATTGCAAAGGGAAATGGATGATTAGCTGCTGTCTGTGGGTGCTAGGCAGGTAGCTGACCTTGGTAAATATTGGCTGATGGATGAATCTGCATTTGTGCCAGCCCCTCCACAAGCACAGATAATCCAAGAGCAGGGTGCCCTTCTATTTTGATTTTAGCAAGAACTCTTCAGTGGTTATTGTCCTATTTAATTCATTGGTACTGTACATTTTGATTTTTCTGGAATCAAGTTTAGTTTAGGTGGCTAGAGGGTATAGCAGTATTCTGGTGCCCAGGGTGCTTGCAAGGTGCTCATTTATGATTCTACCACAAGTGGATAGATAGGGTGCTAGTTTTGGAGTCAGTAATACCTGAGTTCAAATCTTGCCTCAGACAATTGCTATCTATATGATCTTAGTCAAGTCACTTACTCTGTTTGCTCCAGTTTTGTCCTCTACAAAATGGACAAAATAATAGCACCTAACTCCCAGGGATTGTTGTGAGGATTGAATGAGATAATATTTGTAAAATGCTTAACATGGTGTCTGCTGCATAGTAGGCACTATATATGTTAGCTATTATTCTTATTTTCATTACTTAACATCTTTAGGCCTTAGTTTCCTCAATTATAAAATGAGAAGATTAGACTCATTGTTTTTCAACATGTCTTTTCTTTTCTTTTTTAATTAAAATTTTTTTTTAATTTGGTCAATTTCAAACATTATTCCGTAGTTATAAAAATCATTTTCTATTACTCCCTCCCCTCCCATAGCCAACGAACAATTCCACTGTGTCCTTGACCAGAATCCATTTCCATATTGTTGGTATTTTCACTAGGATGTTCATTCAGAGTCTACATCCCATGTAATCAAGCAGTGATTTTTACTTTGGGGTTTCTATTCCCATCGTTTTTCCTCTAAATGTGGACAGTGTTCTTTCTCATACATCCCTCTGGGTTGTTCAGGATCACTTCATTGCCACTAATGGAAAAGTCCATTACATTTGATTCAACCACAGTGTATTGGTCTCTATCATCAATGTTCTCCTGGTTCTGCTCTTTTCACTCTGCATCAGTTCCTGGAGGTTGTTACAGTTCCTATGGAATTCCTCCACTTTATTATTCCTTTGAGCACAATAGTATTCCATCACAAACATATACCACAATTTGTTCAGCCATTTCCCAACCAAAGGACATACCTCCATTTTCAAATTTTTTGCCACCACCAAAAGTGCAGGTATGAATATTCTTGTGCATGACTTTTTCCTTATTATCTCTTTGGGGTACAAACCCAGCAGTGCTATGGCTGGATCAAAGGGTAGACTTTCTTTTATCACCCTTTGAGCATAGTTCCAAATTGCCCTCCAGAATGGTTGGATCAATTCACAACTCCACCAGAAATGCATTAATGTCCCAATTTTGCCACACCCCCTCCAGTATTCATTACTTTCCTTTGTTGTCATGTTAGCCAATCTGCTAGGTATGAGGTAATACCCCAGAGTTGTTTTGATTTGCATCTCTCTGATTATAAGAGATTTAAAACACTTTTTTATGTGCTTATTAATAGTTTTGATTTCTTTGACTGAAAATTGCCTATTCATGTCCCTTTCCCATTTATCAATTGGAGAATGGCTTAATTTTTTGTACAATTAGTTTAGTTCTTTATAAATTTGAGTAATTAGACCTTTGTCAGAGGTTTTTGTTCTGCAGATTGTTTCCCAGTTTGTTATTTCCCTTCTAATTTTGGTTACATTGGTTTTGTTTTTACAAAAACTTTTTAATTTGATGTATTCCAGATTACTTATTTTGCATTCTGTGACTCTTTCTAAGTCTTGCTTGGTTTTAAAATTTTTCCCTTCAAAAAAGGTCTGACATGTATACTACTCAGTGTTTACATAATTTAGTTATAGTTTCCTTCTTTATGTTCAAGTTATTCACCCATTCTGGGTTTATCTTGGTGTAGGGTATGAGGTGTTGATCCAAGCCTAATCTCTCCCACACTGTCTTCAAATTTTCCCATAAGTTTTTATCAAATAGTGAATTTTTGTCACAAAAGCTGGAATCTTTGGGCTTGTCATAGACTGTCTTGCTGAGGTAACTTACCCCAAGTCTATATCACTGATACTCCTTTCTGACTCTTAGCCAGTACCAAATTGTTTTGATGACCACTGCTTTATAGTATAGTTTGAGATCTGGGACTGCAAGGCCACCTTCTTTTGTATTTTTTTTTCATTATTTCCCTGGATATCCTTGATCTTTTTTCTTCCAAATGAACTTTGTTATGTTTTTTTCTAATTCAGTAAAAAAGTTTTTTGGAAGTTCGATGGGTATGGCACTAAATAAATAGATAAGTTTGGGTAGGATGGTCATTTTTATTATATTAGCTTGTCCTACCCATGAGCAGCTAATGTTTTTCCAATTTCTCAGATCTAAATTTAATTGTATGGAGAATGTTTTGTAGTTGTATTCAAATAGTTCCTGTGTTTGTCTTCACAGATAAATTCCTAAGTATTTTAAATTGTCTAGGGTGATTCTGAATGAAATTTCTCTTTCTAATTCCTGCTGCTGAGATGTGTTGGAGATAAATAGAAATGCTGATGACTTATGTGGGTTTATTTTGTATCCTGCAATTTGGCTAAAGTTGTTGATTATTTCCACTAGCTTTTTAGTTGATTTTCTAGGATTCTTTTAGTAGACCATCATATCATCCACAAAGAGTGATAGCTTGGTCACCTCATTGCCAATTTTAATACCTTCAATTTCTTTTTCTTCTCTAATTGCTACTCCTAGTGTTTCTAGTACAATGTTAAATAATAAAGGTGATAATGGGCATCCTTGTTTCACTCTTGATCTTATTGGGAATGTATCTAGTTTATCCTCATTGCAGATATTTGCTAATGGTTTTAGATATATACTGTTTATTATTTTTAGGAAAGGCCCTTCTAGTCCTATACTTTCTAGTGTTTTTAAAAGGAATGAGTGTTGCTCCAATCTTTTCCTATGAGTGATTCTTCTAATTACTATAATAATGAATACAGTTTTTGAGAGTTACAAATAACATTTTCCCCACATAAAAATATATATAAATATAAATATATATTGATCTAATTGTAGCCCTTAAAGAAGAGAGTTTGAATACAAAGAAAAAACATTTTTTTCCTTTTCCCTCTTTTTCTTATTTGCCTTTTCATGTTTCTCTTGCTCTTTGTGTTTGGATATCAAACTTTACACTTAGTTCTGGTCTTTTCTTTACAAATACTTGGAAATCTTCTATTTTGTTGAATCCCATACTTTCCCCCTGGAAATATATAGTCAGTTTTGATGGATAGGTGATTCTTGTTTGAAGACCGAGTTCTCTTGCCTTTCTGAATATTGTGTTCCAGGCCTTGCTGTCCTTTAGTGTGGAAGCTGCCAGGTCTTGTGTGATCCTGGTTGGTGCTCCTTCATATCTAAATTGTCTCTTTTTGGCTTCTTGTAGAATTTCCCTCTTAGCTTGAAAGTTCTGGAATTTGTCAATTACATTCCTGGGAGTTGTGTTTTGGGGATTTGGTATAGAGGGTGTTCTATGAACTCTTTCAATGTCTATTTTCCCACCTTGTTCAAGAACATCAGGGCAGTTTTCTTGGATGATTTCTTGTAGTATGATGTCAAGGTTTCTGTTTATTTCTGGTTTTTCAGGTAGACCAATGATTCTCAAATTGTCTCTCCTTCCTCTGTTTTCCTGATCTGTCACCTTGTCAGTGAGATATTTTATGGGTTTTTTTTTTCTATTTTGTCAGTCTTTTGACTTTGCTTTATTAATTCTTGCTGTTTTGCAAGATCATTGGTTTCCAATTGTTCAATTCTGGTCCTTAAGGCCTGGTTTTCTGCTTTAACCTCTTGATTTTCAGCTATAATTTTTTGGTTTTGTGTTGGTTTTCTTTTTGAATAATTTCCCACTTATCTTGCCAGAAGGCTTCCATCTTTCTGAGAAGCTCCAATTTAAATTCTTCCAGAGCTTGTGGACAATTTCAATTTCTTTTGGAAGGTTTTGGAGCATTTATTTGGATTTCCTCTTCTGCTATTTCCTCTGTAGTCTGTATTTTTCCTTCATAAAAATTATCCAAGGTCAACCCCTTCTTCTTGTTTTTCTTGGTGTTGGGAAGTTGTTCCTGGGCAGTTTGTCATCACTATGTTTGTTTTTCCTTCCCTTTCCAGTAAGAAATCTGAGTGAGGAGGGAAGGCTCTTTTGTGTATGGAGCTAAGGAGCAAGCCTTTTGCCTGAGGCAAGCTCTCGAATCTCCGCAGCTATGCTACCTTCCAGGGGCACCCAAAGTCTGCACTCCCCTGCCCGCCAAGGTTTCAGGTGTAACTGTTCTCAGGGGTAGGTCCTTGGTGGTCTTAGTCAGCTCCCAAGACCTAGAGGTGCCCCTTGCTCACTCCAGAGGTTCCCTTCACTCACCTGATGATTCTGGCGCATGCTGGCTCTGAGCGTCCAAGGTCTGAGCTCCCCCACTGGTCTGCTGGGGTTTTAAGTGTAACTGTTCTTGGTGGTCTTAGTCAGCTCCCAAGATGTAGAGATGCCCCTTGATCGTTCCAGAGGTGCCCCTCGCTAACTTGTTGATTCTGGCACACTCTAGCTCTAACTCTGGTTCTGTAGGTAGGGTGGGGGAGGGTAGATCAGCTCAGGTTTGGGTGGGAGCTTTTTCACTCCCTTATAGTATGGAAATGCCCAAATCCCATGTACCTTCAATGCTGCACCCCACTGTAGAGTCCCTTTGTTCCTATGAAAATGATTTTGGGGGGTCTTTTGAGATAGTCCACTTCAGTGTGTCTGAGGAGGGGAAGTGTCCCACATCTAGACTGCCACCATGCTTACCCAGAAGTCCTGATCACTTTATCTTATATGAGCCTCTCAATATTTCTTTTAGTTTCAAAGAGAGTACCTTTCATTTGTACAAACTGCATCCCATCCATATCTTTTCATCCTATACAATTTTCATCCTTGTTCTCCCTTGAATATTCCAGAGATTATCTTGAAATGTAGGAGAGCAGCAGTTCTCAGTGTGGTACCCCTGGTACCCCTGGAATATCTAAGATCCTTTCATGGAATCCTCAAAATTAAATTAATTTAAATAATGATTTAAAGTTAATTTCATAAAATGATTTTCATAAAATTATTAAGATATTTTCATTTCTAGTATGCTTATAGATATAATTCTCATTAACAAAAGCTTTTAGGATTCTCAGTAATTTTTAAGAGGGTAAATAGGTCCTGAGACCAAAAAGTATGACAACTACTGGGCTAAAGGACTTCTTTAAATCAGAGGACCTCTCAAAGAGCTTTTGTTTATATGGGTTGTGTCTATAAATATTTATAGTTAGAGAAATTAAAATATTAGTATTTTTATAAAAAATAGTTTTTTCATTTTTTTTTTACTTTGCATGTTACCTGGTCTCAGGGACCCACAGGGATCCTCTCATATTTTGAAGACCACTGTTCTAAGTCATTTCACATTTCATCTTCAGGTGGATTGGCCATTTGTTAATGCTTTGCTCTTATTACATATCTAGTCCCATCCCCTTATTTTATTTTACTTTTTAAAGGCATATATTTCTTTCTTTTGTTCTTTCTTTTTTCATATTTTTACTGTCATGCAAAACACAATTCCATATTGGCCATTGTTGTAAGAGCAGACTCATATAAAGCCAAAATCACCAAATAAAACTCTAAATACACTGATATGAAAGATGACTCCAACAGTTCTTCCTTTGGAGGTGGAGAGTATTCCCTGTCACAAGTCTTTCAGGATTGTCTCAGATCATTGCATTGAAGAGAGTAGCTAAGTTTTTACAGATAATCATTGTTCAATATTACTGTTTCTGTGTACAAAGATCTCCCAGTTCTGCTTATTTCAGTCTGCATCAGTTCCTGCAGATACTTCCAGTTTTTTTCTGAAATCATCTTGTTTATCATTTCTTATAGCACAATAGTATTCCATTATTAACTTATCCCACAATTTGTTCAGCCATTCCCAATTGATGGATGTCCCTTCAATTTCCAATTCTTTGCCACCACAAAGAGTCGCTATAAATTTTTTTGTACAATAATCCTTTCCCCATTTTTTATTATCTCTTTGGTATATAGACCCAGTAGTGGTATCAGATCAAAGGGTATGCACAGATTTATAGCCCTTTGAATCCCCTTATTTTAAATATGAGGAAACTAAGATTTAGCATGGTTAATTGACATACCAAAAGTCTCACAGATAATGAATATTAGAGACAAGATTCAAACCCAAGTCTTCTGACTCTAAAGTTGGTATTATTTTCACTAGACCATACTCACCTCTAATTACCAGTTCATGTACTTTTCCAGTCACATATTTCCTCAATATTATCTCTCTTTAAAAAAAAAAATAAACCCTTACCTTCTGGCTTAGAATCAATACTGTGTATAGGTTCAAAGACAGAAGAGTGCCAAGTGGTAGGCCAATTGGGGTTAAGTGACTTGCACAGGGTCATACAGCTAGGAAGTATCTGAGGCCAGATTTGAACCTAGGACCTCCTGTCTCTAGACGTGGCTCTCAATCTACTGAGCCAACTAGCTACCTCCAATACTATCTCTTTAAATGGTGTTTTGTGGATAGGTCTACATTAGCTATATTCTACAACCTATTTGGACTCCTTTCACCTCTCTGTGAGTGTATATTTCTTCATAAGAAAAGAGACAATTGGATTGTGACTTTAGGAGGTGAATGTAATTGAGAATACATATAAATAAAACTAGGATTAATTTTTTTGTCCAACATAGACCTAGTTAATGTAAGAGGCAAAGCACCAGCAAGTTGGCCAGCAGGTGACAAATTCTTTGGTCATGGGGACACATTAAACCTTCTCTATTAAATCAAGTTCAGGTTTCCTGGCAGGTTTATTTGATCTAGTCCTGCCATAGCCAATAAACTCTTAAAATTGAATCAAGTTTCAGTTAAAGCAAAGAGACAGAAGAAATGTTGGTTGAAATATTTAAGAATGTCTCCTTTTTTGTCTTCATATCTCCAGCACTTGACACAATGCCTGACATCCAAGAGTCACATAATAATATATTCTCTGATTGATAACTGCAAACCTTTCCCCACAGAATATCATATAATATGAAATGGGGACCAGACCTGTGATTTTATTAGCACAAGACTTTTTTTTTTCTTTCTCTCCTCTTTTTTATTTACCTTTTCATGTTTCTCTTGACTTTTGTGTTTGGATATCAAACTTTCTACTTAGTTCTAGTCTTTTTTTTTATAAATACTTGGAAATCTTCTATTTTGTTGAAACCCCATACTTTCCTCTGGAAGTATATGACCCAATTCTCTTGCATTTCTGAATATCATATTCCATGCCTTGAGGTACTTTAGTGTGGAGGCTTCCATAATCTATAATACTGATTGGTGTTCCTTGCTATTTGAATTGTCTCTTTCTGGCTTCTTGTAAAATTTTCTCCTTAGCTTGGAAGCTCTTGAATTTGGCAGTTACATTCTTGGGGGTTGTCTTTTGAGAATTAAGTGTAGAGGGTGATCTATGGACTTTTTCAATGTCAATTTTGCCCTTTTGTTCAAGAACATCAGGGTCGTTTTCTTGGACAATTTTTTGTAGTATGATGTCAATGTTTATTTCTGGCTTTTCAGGTAGACCAATGATTCTCAAATGGAATCTTCTAGACTGGTTTTCATGGTCAGTCATTTTGTCAGTGAGATATTTCATATTTCCTCCTATTTTGTCTATCTTTTGACTATGCTTTATTAATTCTTGTCTTGCAAGATCATTGGCTTCTAATTGCCCAATTCTGGTCTTTAAAGACTGGTTTTCCACTATAATCTTTTGATTTTATAGTTTGGTTTGGTCTATCCTGCTTTTCATGGCTTCCAGCTGTTTAATGTTGGCCTCCAATTTATTTATCATTTCATTTGATTTCTGAGCTTCTTTCTCTAACTGGGAGTTTCTGTCTTTTAAAATGTTATTTTCTTTTTGAACTATTTCCTAATTTTCTTGCCATCTTTCTCATAATCTCAGATTTAATTTCTTCAAGAACTTGTGGCCAATTTCCTTTTTTTTGGAAGGTTTGGATGAGTTTACTTGTTTGTCATCTTCTATTGTTTCCTCTGTAGTCTGGATTTTTTCTCCATAAAAATTATCCAGGGTCAATGCTTTTCTTTTTTTCTTCTTGGTGGTTGGAGGTTGCATTTCCTGGGCATTTCTATCCATCACTATTCTGGTTTTTCCTTCCCTTTCCAGTCAGAGGTCTGAGATAGGAAGACAGGCTCTCTGTGTATGGAACTAAAGAGAGTTCTTTTTCCTTGGGGCCACCTGTGAAGTCTCTGCAGCTTCTACTGTGTGCTGCCCCTCTCTGCTCTATCTTAGCACCCAAGGTTCGCACTCTTTAGCCTGTTGGCGTCTCATGTCTAGCTGCTCTCAGGGGCAAATCCCTGGTGGTCTTAATCAGCTGCCAAGGAGTTAGAGTTGCTTTTCACTCACTCTGATTTTGGTGTGCTGGCTCTGACTCTGGCTCTGTAGGTGGGGTGCGTTAGGGTTGATCAGCTTATGTTTTGGTGGGAGCTATTTTACCCCATATAGCATGGAAATGCCCAAATCCCATGTACCTTCAATGCTGAGCCCTACTGTAGAATCCCTTTGTTCACCTGAATTTGATTGTTTTGCATTATTTTGGCCTTTTGAGGTAGTCTATGTTGGTCAGTGGTGAGGAGAGGAAAAGTCCTTCTACACAGCAGTCAGAAGTCCTCAGCACAAGACAATTTTAAAATATAATATAGATAGCAGATATAATTTGCACTAGTAAAGGAAATTTCATTCTTAGAAATTACTACAAACAATGAATCATAACTCTGGCCCAAAAGGGAAACAATTTTCCCCCCACCAATAGAATGTAGGGTCCGTGAGGACAAGAAATGTTTTGTTTTTGTCTTTATATCCTCAGGGCCTAGAACACTGATATATAATAGGTGTTGAATGAATGAGTTCTTTTGATTAATTAATTAATGGAGTAGTCAATGAAGATGTCCATGGAATTTTTGATTTCATATTTCTCCTTTTTTCATTTGGAAAATAGACATATTGAGTCAAAGTATGTTAATGTTCCTTATTTATAGCATATTTGTAGTCTATACATATTCTTAACTTGTACATGATACTGTTGCTATAATCCCCTATGTATATATGTCTGGTTCAAGGATAAAGAGTTTGATTAGGTATCTAAGCTCTTCATTATGTAATGGTGGTGGCAGTGGTGACAACTTCCATTTCTAGGCAGCTAATCAATGTAATGGCAAAAGAGCTGTATTTGGCTCTTGAAAGGCTTAAGTTTAAATACCACATCAGTCATTTACTATCTTAAAGAATAAAATGATTTTACCAGGGTGAAATAGCTAATATCTGTCAAGGTCAAAATATCAACTGAGCTCTTGTACCTTCAGTCCATGCCCTACACATTGCCTTCATATCCTGATTCCTTGGTTTAGCCAATGGAAAGGAAATAAAGCAGGAAGTGTGAAAAGGGTTTGAGGTAGCCAACCTCAAGTGGCTAGAATATGAGATTGGAACCAGCAGGCCTGGGTTTTAGTTCTGGCCCTATCAAGTCACGATCTATGTTATGAATGTGCAAAGAGAGATTCAGTAATCATAGCTGTGTAGTAGCTTTCTGACACAAGGGAAAGTCACTTAATCTTTATTTTTCTGTTTCTTTATCTGTAAAATGGAGATGATGATAGTACCTAACTCCCAGGGTCTTGTGAGGTTCCAATGAGATGATATCTATAAATGCTTTGCAAACCTTATAGCCCCATATAAGTGCTAGCTATCATCACCATTTTTATTTCCCCCAGAGAACAAAAGGTCTGCTTTTAACTTTCAATTGAATTGAAGCAAGACATAAATCAAGAAGAAATAAGGAAGACAAACACTTAAAAGTTTCTAGCTCCTTGAAGTTTATCCTGGAAAATACATTCAAAGGAATAGCGATAGAAACCGGATCTGCACTTTTATTGCTAGAGGGAATTCCCAGTTTCCTGATACTAGCCACCACCATAAAAATTTTAAAGTGGAAACTGAATAACTACTCAATGGTGATGTTCCAGAGTAGATTTATACTTCAGTCAGAGTTGTTCTTCTAAGGTCTCATTCAAAACTGTGATTCTATGATTTTAATGCCTTGGACATTTATTCACAGTGATATAGGCCACTTACTAAGACACTTTTGCCCGTAACAACAAGGAATAAAGACATTTCTGGGTATATTCACAACACAAATCTTGACCTGATGCTTGGAAAAGGCAGAACAAAAACTGAAATCTTTTGATTCAAATCTAATGTTCTAAACATTGGAGATTGGCATTCTTTTCCTCTTCTTTTCATCTTTATTTTTCCCTTCTATTGTCTAAATCAAGGAATCAAGCATCAGGTGAGACAAAGATTGTGAGGAGGAGAAGACCTGGATTGAAATTTTGACCCTGACACATGCTAGGTGTTTCACCATTAACTGGTCATTTTACTCCTTTGAGCATAGATTTCATCATCTATAAAATGGGCATAATAATACTTGTACTATCTACTTGTCAGGGTTCTTCTAAAAACATTCTTTGTAAAATTCAAAGATCTATACAAATGTGAATTGTTATTATTCCTACCAATGGGAGGGAGAGTTTCCGTGATAAACATTTCATTTGGTACCTCTTCAGAAAGATCTCATCATAGGGGAGATTACCAGGATTCTTGTCTCACCTTTCATTTAGAAATTAGAAAGCAGCTCTAGCATTCCCTACCTGCACTGATTTCCTTAGCCACCTTCCAGAAAGCAACTGATCTAAGTTTTGATGTTTTTCGACCCAAGGCAGCAGCTCTGTTACCTGTAGAAGATTCCTCTCTCTTAGAATTCAACAAGAACAACAATAACACTAATAAAAGATGTATGTAAAATGCTCCCAGAAGGAATTTTTTTTGGGGGGGTAGAAGGGGAAGTGAGTCAGACAGACTAATTTTAACTTGGCTTTTCCTCTCATTAATTTTTGCCAAGTCTCAATTTCAAAAGCAAAGTCATTCCCCTTCCTCCATTCTGTGACTAAAAGTCAATGGAAGGAGTTAGTCCTACAAGACATTAAAAGTCTTCTTCTAACTCTTCCCTAGTTAATGGAACTATTAGAGAACATGCAAAAACACTCCCATGAAGTAGAGGCTTTGAAGTGAGATGGGCATTTCATTAACAGCCTGCCACCCAGTAGGGTAAAGAAGGCGTCGAGTTGTAGGGTGACTCAGCACTTGGGACTTCGGAGAGTTTGCTGTTTCTTCTTGCGGTTACCCGTCACTGTGGATGCCAGCAGACTCCATGACTGGCCCATTGGATGATGATGCATTTGTTATGTCGGGACTAAAGGGCAACATTTCCCATCTGTTTTGTGCACAAAAGGAAGGATTGTTGGAGAAGAGCAGGAGCTGAAAGACCTTTCTATGTTTAGGGAGCAGATACAGTTCCATCTAGTGCCTCCTGGAGGAAGAGAAGGAGGAGGGATGCTTAGATTCTTGAAATATAGAATGTCAGAGCTGGAAGAGATCTATCCTGCTTTGTTTTCAAGAGTCCCTGGAGCTATCCCACTGCCTTTTAAACATGTTTGCCAATTTATTGTGGATAACCTGTGGATAAACCACGATAGAGCTTTGTCCAGTTGATGTGACATGCAAACCATGTCACTCTCTCACAATATCCAAACCTTCCTTCCTTCCTTCCTTCCTTCCTTCCTTCCTTCCTTCCTTCCTTCCTTCCTTCCTTCCTTCCTTCCTTCCTTCTTTTCATTTAGTACTATCCACTCATTTCAGAGATAGGGAAACAAGTGCTATCTTATTTTAACCTTTGCCTAGGATAGTTTCCCCTAAACTTCCTCAAATTTATCAGATTGGCACCTTAGGGCATGGCTAATCATTGTTCATTCAGTTGTTTCCTACATGCTATCTTTCTCATAGAAAGATATTAATACTTTGTAAGGGGGAAATAGGAGATTAACACAATAACATCTCATCATCTATGATACTGGACCCATATCAACTGAGCTTGGGAGAAGTAGAACTAACATTGCTCCCCCCTGCACACACACATATACATAGACATATATACAGATACACATGCACAGATGCATATACTTGTGTATACACACCTGTAGATATGGGTTCAAGTCCTGTCCCTAATACAGACAATGGCGGGTTCCTGGGCAAGTCTCTTAAATTCTCAGTGTTCTAGGTAAGTTTCAGAGTAATGTATTTCTGACCTGTTTTGGTTTCTCATCATGAGCTCCTATTTTGATGAAATCACAAAAGTGATCTAAATGGACATAAATGTGCATGCACACACTCCCCTCCATAGAAAAGTTACAAAGTCTAATTTTATTCAGTGAAAGAAATCCTATTCACAGATTCCTTGGGTCTGAGTGTTTCTCTGAGAGACTGCTGAGTCCTGGCTGGTTTCAATTCTTTTTTTTTTTCTCCCTGCCTCTCCAAGAAATCTGTATTCTCTTTCTTATTCACTCCTGCTTATAGTGCAAGTTAAGCTGCCCCACTGAGACAACACTTAAGGAAGAAACATTCCCCTCGAGAGGTCCAGACACGGTCTTTGATGGAGTTCTTATTCTTGGTTCAGAAAATTTCTTTGCTGATCCACTAAGGAACACCACTCTTTTCTACTTCTAGCTTCTGCTAAGTTAATATGTCTTTTCTTATTTTTTTTAATCTGTCTACTATCTGGATCACTGAGTTATAGATTTATGCCTGTATCCATCAATTAGCTTTCGATCTTTAGAATCCCTGAGTCGATGTGTCTTTCAGCAGGTTAGGGGTGGTGGAGGGGAAGGAAAGGTTGAGGGGAAGAGGGTGTAGGGATCTCTTGCTTACTTGCCATTATCAGAAGACCTGAATTCTGACTCTGACATTTACTACCTGTGTAAGTAATACAGCATTTCTTAGCCCAAGTTTTCTCACTTGAGTCGGACAACCAGTAGATCAACAAGTATTTATTATGTTCCAGGCATTGTGTTAAGTGCTCTATCTTTCAAAGGTTAAGAAAAATAACTTATATGATATATATTTTTAAATGCTTACCTTCCATCTTTGAATTATATTGGTTACAGAGCTAGGAAGTATCTGAGGTCAGATTTGAACCCAGGAACTCCCATCTCTCAATCCACTGAGCTGCCCCTATGATTTACGTTTAAAAGTGGATATAAAGATTAAATTAAATGAAATTGTATTTATAAAATACTTCATAAAATTTAGTTTTATATGCATAAATGTTGTCTTTAAAATTTTCAGTTAATAAGCATTATTTTCTTTCTTCCTTGTCCCCTTCCCTTTGGGAAAAAAACCCTTGTAAAAATATGAATAGTTAGACAAAATAAATCTTACATTATTCATGTCCAAAACTGCATGTTTTATTTGACATCTTGATTTCATAGCCTCCCGGGCCAGGGGTAGATGCATTCTTCATTACTAGTCCTCTGAAATGATGGTTGACCTTTACATTGAACAGAATTTTTAAATCTTTCAAAGTTGTTTCTCTTCATAAGGTTATTTTAATTGTACCATTTGTTCTTTTGCTTACTTCATTCCTTATCGATTCCTCAAGTGTCCCCAGGTTTCTTCTGAATTAATCCCTGTTACTTCTTATAATATTTAGTCACATTCATAGTGTGTTCCATAGTGTGTTCATCCATATCCATTCCTCAAATGAAGAGCATCCTCTTAGTTTATGATTCTTTGTCCTTATAGAAAGTCACTATAAATTTTTATGCATATTGGTCATTGGTGTTCTTAATTAGTTGGAGATGTTTACCCTGAAGAAGAGAAGACCTGGAGCAGAGGAGAGGATTTAATAGCTGCTTTTTACTTTTAAAGAACTATCTCATGGAAGGAGAATAAGACTTGTCCTATTTGGGCACAAAGGGGAAAACTAAAAGCAATGGAGGAAGTTATAAAAAAAAAAAGAAAAGGAAAAATTTAGACTTCACATGAAAAAAAATATCCTGATGCTCATTTATCTAGGAGTACAATGAACACCTTTGAAAGTGTTCTTCATTAAAGTTCTTTATAAAAATGCTGAAGGAATGCTTGTAAAGATGTAAAGACAATCTTTGTTCTGGAATAAATTATACAAAAGTACCTCTTGTAGAAAGAATGCTATCCACATTGAAATATTACAATTAGATTGAAGGGTTTTAGGGAAGAAACATAGAAGGAACATAAATATTTTGATTTTATTAAACAAGGAAGGGGAAGGTAAAAAGGGAAAGAAGGGACAGGGAGAGATCTTAATTATTTTACCCTATAAATTATAAGTGATCTGACTACAACTATCTTATTTCTAAGTACATTAAAGGCAAAGTCTTTAGGGATTAGTAATCTTACAGTAGAGTCTTTTGGTGGGCAAAGTCCAAAAATTCCAAGAGAAATATCCAAAGGTGGTCTGTTTTATCTGTCCAGCAAAAGAATGAAGACTGCCTTCTTTTCCATGGCCAGTGATATTCCCAGACTTGTAATTTGAATGATGGTTTCTCAAGCTGCTCCAGGAAAATACTCCTCCTCCTTCATCCAGGTCCAAAGAGATCGTCGGTTCCTTAACTGTTTCTCTGGAATTCTATTCCACCACCTACAGGGAAAAATTCTAATCCCATGCCCTGTCAATCACTCTTATGTCCTAAATCTTATTTCCTATTGTAACAACATCGAGAGAAAGAACTGTGGGAGTAGAAATGAGAAGGAAAATATTGGGTAATGGATGTGGAGTTTTGGTTTTTTAAAGATTATTACAAAAATGAATAATGTGGAAATAGGTATTGAGTGATAACATATGTATAACCGAGTGGAATTGCTTGTCAGCTTTTGGAGAGGGAAGGTAGGGAAAGAACATGAATCATGTTACCATGGAAAAATACTTAAATAAACATTTTTTTAAATTAAAAAAGAGTACCTCTTATAAAATTTAATGATATAAATAATAGCTTGTTCAACATCGATACATAACAGACAGCAGCCCCTTTGCTGCAATTGCACCCAAGCTCATGCAGTGTGCCATATCATTCATCATATCATCAATTAAAGGTCAAGCTTTTGGAGACAGCTAGGTGACTCAGTGGATTGAGAGTCAGGACTAGAAGAGGTGGGTTTCAAATCTGGCCTTACACACTTACTAGCTAAGTGACCCTGAATAAGTCACTTGACCTCCATTGGAACCAATGCACAGTATTTTTAAAGAAATTATTATCATGCAAAACATACTTCCATATTGGTCATTGTTGTAAGAGCATACTCATACATACCCCAAACCACCAAATAAAACCATAAATACACTGATGGGAAAGATAGTATGCTTGCATCCAAATCCAACAGTTCTTCTCTGTAAGTGGATAACATTCCCAATCATAATTCTTTCAGGTTTGGCACAGATCAGTAAACAACTTTATATAGTTGATCATCGTACAATATTGTTGTTACTGTGTACAATGTTTTCCTGGTTTTGCTTTTTTCTCTTTGCATCAGTTCATGGAGATTTTTCCAGCTTTTTCTAAAATCATCCAGCTTATCATTTCTTATAGTACAATAGTATTCCATCACCAGTATGTACCACAATTTGTTCAGCCATTTCCCAATTGCTGGACATCCCTTCAATTTCCAATTCTTTGTCACTATAAAAAGAGGTGCTATAAATATTTTCATGAGTAAATCCTTTCCCCTTTTTTATTATCTTTTTGGGATACAGACTCAGTGGTGGCATTACAGGATTGAAGGGTATCCACAGCTAATGCATTGTTCCAAATTGCCCTCCAGAAGATGGAAGGCAAAGGTTTAAAAAAAAAAATATATATATATATATATATACACTCATTAGTTGTGTGACCTTGACCAAGTCAATTAACCCCCATTACCTAGCCCTTACCACTCTTTTACCTTGGAACTGATAGTTGATATTGATTCTAAGACAGAAGGTAAGGGTTAAACATTCTTAAAAATATCAAGCATCTCAGAAATCACACAATGAAGAAAAAGGAAAAAAAGGATGGAATTTGATCAAATTTGATCTGCACACATTTTTTGTGAGGAACTCAGCTGTTGCATAAAAGGAGGGTCTATATCCCCTAGTCAGTTAGAGTATCATTTTCTATGATCCTCTCCAGCCTTGTCAAGAAATATTATTGGTGAATTTACAGGTAAGATGATGGCAGGAACTCAGCTCTCCCATAGAAACCACAGTAATGATATATTTTAATAATTTATTACTTTAGTTTTTAAGTAATAACTGCTTTGAAAAATTAACTGCTTTCCCCTCTTTTGATGTTGTTTTAATTGTATAATGTATTCTTGTTCTGCTCATGTCACTAGATATCAGTTCACAAAAGTCTTCTGAGTTTTCTCTGAAATAATCCCAGGCATTATTTCTTATAATATTCCATCATATTCATATACTATAGTTTGTTCATCCATTCCCTGATTGATTAGCACTGCCTTAAACAGAAATATGCCCACCCTAAAATCGATATGTAACATCTAGGTGGTGAAGTAGATAGACATACAACCTAGATTAAGAAAGATCTGAGTTCAAATTCTGCCTCAGATTTTAAATCACTTAACCTCCCTCAAATCTCAGTTTCTTCATCTCTAAAATGCACTTCTCTCAGGGTTGTTGTGAGGAACAAATGAGTTATTATATGTACAATATTTTTCAAACCTTAAAATGTTGTTGTTAATATTATCACTTGAAAGTCTGGTGAAGTCAATACCTACATGAGCCATGTTCAAAATGCATATTCCTACATTTTAAGTTCATTCTCATTCTTTTGGATTCATGATTCATCACTGTGTTGATTAGAATTCTAAAGTCTTTTGGAGCTGTTTTTCCCTATAATGTTATCATTGTATAACTAGCTCTGTTTTTTCTGTTCATTTCTCCCTGCATCATCTCAAAGTGCTCTTCCCAGTCTCCTCTAAAAATATACATTTCATCATTTCTCATCATAAGCTAATTTCCATTATATTCATTCATTATGCATAATTTATTTTACCCTTCCTCAATAGGAGGGCAGTCTCTTAGTTTCCAATTCTTAATTGCCCCAAGAAATGCTATAATTTTTTTTGTATACTTAGATCCTCTGCATCTTTATTTGATTTCCTTGAGAGCAAAGACCTATCAGGGCAGCTAGGTAGCACAGTGGTTAAAGTGCCAGGCTTTACTGAGTTCAAATCCAGTTTCAGAAACATACTAGCTGTGCCTTTGATCAAGTCATTTAACCCTGCTTGCCTCAGTTTCTTCATCTGTAAAAAATTATCTGGAGAAGGAAATGGCAAACCACTCCAGTACCTATATCAAGAAAACCTCAAATGGGTTCAAAAAGAGTTGGGTACAAGTTAAAACAACTGAACACACTGCTAGTCTCCTTCCAATCTACTTTTTTATTATCTCCTGAACTTTTGCTTCTCCAAATAAATTTCACTATTATTTTTTCTAGCTTTCAAAAGTAAACCTTTGGTTATTTGATTGGTATGGTACTGAATAAGCAAATTAATTTAAAGAATATTGCAATTTTTTTATTATTTCAGTTCCACCTACCCAAGAACCCCCTTGTATTTAGGTCTGTCTTTTTTTCTATAAAGAATGCTTTGTAGTTGTAGCCACATAGTTCCTATGTGTGAGTTGATAGACACTCAAATATTTTATATATTCTATTGTTATTTTGAGTGGAATATATATTCCTTTCCTTTCCAATTGACTTTTGTTGGAAATACACTGAAATGCTGATATGTATGTGTGTATATTTAAAAACAAGCTGTATGTAGTGAATAACTATGGTTTCTTATGTAATCATTTTCTGTTCTTTATTATAAAATATTCATATTTGTTGATGTCACCAAAAATATGTTTAAAAATTGGTCCTCTGAGGGAAAGAATAAATATGTGAATCAGAACTAAGAATGACTATGGTCTAATAAGTCTATTTCCTCCTGGCTAATAATATTAATAATTTAAATTAATATAGCTCTTTATGGTTTATAAAGCAATTACATGCATCAACTTCACGTGATCTGCTCCCAACAACCTTGTGAGAATGGTGCTTTTATTATTCCTATTTTAAAGATGAGTAAACTGAGGACCAGAGTTGATAGCTAGGTGTCCAGAGCTACAGAGCTAGCAAGTCTCTGCCACAGGATTTGAACCTGGTTCTTAATAATACCATGTCCACAGAATTTCTCTATTGTGCCGCAATTTACCAAATTCTGAGTGTTGATGTTAGATTAAATGAGGAGTTCCAGGAGAGCATAGAAAAGTATATATAGGAATAAGAAATTAGGCTTCTTGTTGCTGGCACCACCTAGTATGTTTTCCCTGGAATCTGTGCTCCTAGGAAACACTGAGCATATTTGCCCCAAGAAGACATTTATACCTTTCTTCCAGAGAGGTAGGCAGCAGCTAATGAAGGGAGAGGAATGCCTTAGTGAGTATGGGTGGGGCCAAGTACATTCTTCTGGTCAAAAATAATTTTTACAGCCAAGCCATTTTTGAAAACTACAGCACAATTCCATCATCATGCTGTTGCCAGGATACAAGGATGATGCCCATGTATTAAGTTCTATTGTTAGTAAAAGGCATAAGGGCAGAGACACACAGCTGAGACTATACCCCAGAGCTGAATCTCAGAGTAGGAGCAGCTCACAGGATCATAATTTTAAAGCTAGAAGGCACTTCAGAGGTCATCTGGTTCAATCTCCTCATTTTACAGACATAGAAAAAGCCCAGAAATGCAGATATTGAGAGACTTGCTCAAAGTCACATGAGTAATAAATGTCAGATCTAGGATTCAAACCCAAATCTTTGAACGCCAAATCCCATGCTCCTTTGAGAAAGCCGGTGTTATACTTCCTTCCCAGTAGTGCTATTCTAGACTGTTCCAGCACATCCCTTTGTAGGAATCACAGAATCAGGGAGTAAATAAAAGGTAAACCCTCCAAGAACCTCAAACAGATCTGCTGTCTTATGTTTTCTGACCAATTCCTCTATGTTGTTTTAAATGTATCTGCCTATTACGCTCTGGCATAAGGTCTTTAGGAATTCACCTGTCTGCTGATGTGAGGAAGCTGAGGAATCTGAGGAAGTCCATAATTTGGTAGTTTCTTATTTTTAAATGGGCTCTAATGGAGAAATACCAGTCTCAGGGTTAGAAAGACTTGAGTTTAAGTCTCATCTTTTGTAAAAATGGAGATTTGAACCCCAGACTTCAATCCCCAGAAGTCCTTGGTACTTCACAGAGTTCCCTATAATCTCATCAGAGTCTCCACCTGGGTGAGATCACAATTTAGTATTTAATGGGCTCTCTGCCTCCCAAGAGCTCTCTTCCTCTGCTCAGACATTGAAACTTGTAGTAAGTAGGTTGTGAATGGGCTAATCAGCCCTAGGCACGTGGTTTATTATTTTGTATCCTCTTTATTCCTTGTTTTCTAATAATCTTTAATAAACCTCATAAAAATATAATACTTTTATTACTAGAAACTAATATAATTTTTACACTTTGACATACACTGTGTTACCTTGGACAAGTTACTGATAGACTTAGTGTCCTAAAAACTCTGTCTAAAACTATAAATTAAAAAATTGTAGATTTGCACTTATTGTCTACTATGTGCTTGATATAGTAGTAAGTGTTATGGATATAACACACAGAAAAGTAAATACAAGATAGGGATTTTTAGGGGGAAGAGAGGGGGAACAGATCTAGATAAATCTAATTTAGGAGTTCTCTTTGAGAACTTTGAAGAAAGGAATTCTAAAAGGAAGAAATAAGGAAAGAGTGAATTTCAGAAATAGAATATAGTTTGTACAAAGACATAGCTTTGGGAGATGGCATATTAGTGTGAGTAAAAGGGTTCCTGAGTTTAGGGGACAGGATTAATGTTTGTGCCTCAAACCCAAGAAGAAACCAGCTCAAACTCCAAGGATTTAGGAAGAATGAATAGTCAAGACTCTGTAGCAACTCAGTTTATTACCACAAGTTGCAGAGCAAAGCAAAAGATGCAAGAATAGGTTAAGATAGGGGAGAAAGACAGGGGAGGATACATAGAATCTCCATAACAAAGGGCTTCTCACATGAGGAGAAGGCAAAGGTACAAGGTCTCAGGATGGCTGTTGGGAGATTTTACTGCCCTAGACATAAGGGTCCAGCAGGAGGTGGCCCATATCCAAGTGACTTTGGAGCTGGCTCATTTGCATATTGGACTGGTTTATTTGAATATTAGGCTTAACCATGCCACCTACTACCTTGGGTGAGTTGCATAGAAGGGTAAAGGATAACCATTTAAGACCTGCTTGTTTTCCCTAGTTGTTGGGAGTTAAAAGTCCATTTAGCAACAAATTTGCAATAGATAGAATTCTGACATTGGAGAACAAAAAGAAGTCCAGTTTGATGGTATTATAGAGTAGATGATGGGAATGAGGCATAAATCTGGAGAGGTAGGCTGAGGTTAGAGCATGAAGGATTTTAAATGCCAAAAGGGAGTTTGGTGTACAAAAAATATTCATAGCCACATTCTTTGTAGTGGTTAAAAACTGGAAAATGGGGGGGGAGTCCATCAATTGGGGAATGGCTGAACAAATTGTGGTCTATGTTGGTGATGGAATACTATTATGCTCAAAGGAATAATGAACTGGATGAATTCCATGTGAACTGGAACAACCTCCAGGAATTGATGCAGAGTGAAAGGAGCAGAACCAGGAGAACATTGCACACAGAAACTGATGTTGTAGTACAATTGAATATAATGAACTTTTCTACTAGCAGCAATGCAATAATTAAAGACATTTCTTAGGGACTTATGAGAAAGAAGGCTATCCACATCCAGAGAACTGAGGGAGTAGAAATGCAAAAGAAAAACATGCGACTGATCATGTGTTTCAATTGATATAGGATTGGGGATATAGACTCTAAATGATCATTCTATTGCAAATATTAATAATATGGAAATAAGTTTGAAAAATGATACACATATAACCCAATGGAATAGCTCATCAGCTCAGGGAGGGGGGGAGGGGAGGAAATAGGGGAGGGAAAGAACATAAATCATGTAACCATAGAAAAATATTCTAAATAAATTAATCAATAAAAAGATGAAAAAGGAGTTCATATTTGGTCCTAGAGTCAATAAGAAACAACACAGTAGATCTAGTGCCAGGTCTAGAGTCAAAAAAATAAATTCAAATCCAACTTCTGACCCTAGCCATATGACCCCTGGGCAAGTCATTTAACTCTGTTTGTCTTAGTTTTCTTATCTGTCAAATGAACTGGAAAAGGAAATGGCAAATCCATCTAGTGTCTTTGTCAAGAAAACCTCACATGGGGTCACAAAGAGTCAGATAGAACTGAAATGACTGAAACAAAAGAAACAAAAGTGGGAGAAGACAAACCTGTTCTTTTAGGATATGACTTTGGCAGTGTGTGGAGGATAGATTAGAATAGGGAGAGACTGGAGTCAGAACTTAGATTATTACAATCATCTGGGCAAGAAATGATGAAAGCCTGAGCCAGAGTGATGGATATCTGGATGGAAAGAAGAAGACAACTATTTTTTTAATTAATTTTTTTAAAGATTTACTTTCTCTCCTTCCATGCCTACCCCCAACTCCAAACAAAATCCTAGTTTAAAACTTCTGAGTCAAGAAAATAAATAAATGAATTAAATTCTCCAAACTGTCCTCATTCCCCCTCTTACCAAAAAATAGTTCCAAATCCATCAACTATCATGAGGTGGTTATTACTTTTCATCATGAGTCCTCTGGAATTGCAGTTAGTCATTTTATTGATCAGTTACAGTCTTTAAAATGTGTTTGTCTTTAAAATATTGTTATTTTAGAAGTTGTCTTCTTGATTCTATTCACTCCATTCTGTATCAGTTCATATAAGTCTTCTGAGGTTGCTGTGAAACCATCTTAGCATGGTACATTCATGCAAGATACTGTCAATGAAGTAGTACTGAAAAGTCTTTATAACTAATTAGATATTGAAGATGACAGAATGGGCAATTAAGAATGCCATTAAAGTTTTAAACTTTTCATCAAGATGAATGGAATAACATTGATGTCCTTGATGGATTTGTGATAAAGAGGATATCATTACGACATTTTTTACATCAGTAAAATCACAAGTCTCAATGAAAACAGATTCAAAACTTTTTTTTTTAATTCCTGGTTGCTAAGCTTGGTTTTTTTCTACAATGCTAAAAGTGTATATCTGATGTCAGCACACTATACATGTGAGTGTCCTGAGACAAAACACAACTTATTTCTCCCTAGTTACATTTTCCCTCATTAGGGAACATTGGCCATCATCAAAACTGGAGTATCATCACTACATAATGGAGAAGATGCACCAAACCTTACAATGGACATGATTATATTTATAGCATAGTAGAATTTGTGGTGAGCTTTCACCATGTTTTCAAGCCACACATAAGATACTTTCATACTTCTCTGTCTTGAGCCAATATCACACTACATATCCTCATTCAAAAGGTTGATTCACCAGGAAGTGATGCAGAGCGAAAGGAGCAGAACCAGGAAAACATTGTACACAGGGACTGATACACTGTGGCACAATCAAATGTAATGGACTTCTCCATTAGTGTCAAGACAATGTCCCTGAACAATCTGCAGGGATCTAGGAGAAAAAAACACTATACACAAGCAGAGGATAAACTGTGGGAGTAAAAACACCGAGGAAAAGCAACTGCTTGACTACAGGGGTTGAGGGGATATGATTGAGGAGAGACTCTAAATGAATACCCTAATGCAAATACCAACAACATGGAAATGGGTTCCAATCAAGGACACAAGTGATACCCAGTGGAATAGCATATCTGCTATGGAAGGGATGGTGGGGGGGGGGGTAGGGAATGATTTTTGTTTCCAATGAATAATGTTTGAAAATGACTAAATAAAATAATGTTTAAAAGTAAAAAAATAGGTTGATGCACTTAATTCTCTGCTTTTTAGTATGAAATACTTAAAGTGGCTAAGCAAAGAGCTTTGAGCTCTCCAGTAGCTTTGGGCTCTCCAGTAACATTTATCATCTTGTCTTTTGGGTCTTTTGTTGCCTTGTTTCCTTAGTGCTAACTCTTGTTCAGAGGGAGATTAAGCAGGAAGCTTTTATTTATTTATTTATTTATTTGTTTGTTTATTTATTTATTTATTTCTTACCTTTTAAACTTTATTTATTTATTTATTTTAGCAAGAAGCTTTTAAAGACAAGATTGAAAACAAATAAACCAGAATAGGACCCTGTATACCCAGCTCTACCTCTATACCAATATTTGACTCTTTTCCTTCTTTCCACCAGACTAATTCCACAGCAGTTTCCATGCTTTAAAGGAGTAAAACAAAATTATTTTTGCTACAATTTTCATATTTGCTACCAGTTTCCCAGATCTACAACTTAACAAAACACTAGGGGCCATATGGTCCAACTCCTTTATTTTATAGATAAGAAAATGAGTTCTAAGGTGGTTGTGACTTGACCAAGTTCATGTTGCTAATAAAAGTCATATTTGAACTAAAGGAAAGATTTATCATATAGTCCTCTGGCCACAAAGACACCAGGGCTTTCTAGATTCCTTACCATGCCTCTCATTCCCATCAATGAACAAATTTGGCCCCATGGAGTTTCTCAGCAGGGCATACCCTAACACTGGAAAATGAGAATACAGATCAATCTTGCTGAAATATTATCTATATCATAATTCCCTTGCCCAGAATCTATCATTGTTTCTGTTTTCCATAAGTTGAAGTTCAAATTCTTTACCTTCCACAGAAGACACTCTACAATCTGGCCTCAACTCACTCTTTCAGCTTTTATCCCATTACACCTTTACAGAAACTTCCAGTCTAGCTCCCCCACCAAGGGATGGATTGATTTTCCTATGCCTTTGCTCATATTGTTTTCTTCATTGGAAATTAGCTCCCTCATCTCCCATACCTTCTTCTGATATTCTTAGTCTAATGCTCAAAGTCCTACTCCTGTTTCATTTCTAGCATGATGCCTCTTCTGACCATTATGAAGTATAATGATTTCTTTCGTTGCTGAACTGCACCACCTAAGAAGAAAAGTGTTGCAGCATTGCCTGCTAAGAGCTAAGATGGCAGAGAAAGGGGCTCTCTACTCCCTTCATCCCTACACACACACACACACACACACACACACACACACACACACACACACACACACACACAGAAAATAAGTCACCTCAAAATAAAGAAAAACTGGAGGAACACATCTCACTGGAGTAAGAAGAGAGAGCAAAGCAGCCAAGGCAGCAAAGCATTTGTGAGAACTGGCATATCTTGGAGCAGTCCATGACTCTGTCAGAGGCAATAAAGCTACAGAATGGGAAGGAACACGACCAAAGCCACCCCACACAGATAGAAAAAGCAGGAAACCTACAAACTCTCATGTAACATTAAATCCCTGGGCTGCAGGGGAGCAGAAAGCTAGGATTGGAAGTACAGTGAAGGAACCTGCTCTCTCCCACATGGCATCATAGTGCTTGGGAGCCCAAAGCAGGAAACCTGCTCAACCCTGGCCACTTGGTAGGAGCAGGGAAACAGCAGAGTAGGGATCAAACCAGTCCACAAAACAATGGGGGACCTGGTAGCTTGGGGTACTGAATATAGCTGAACAAAATAGCTGCAAACCTCCTCAAAGCAAGCCAGCAGAGCCACCTCCTTGACAGACACACTTTGGCAACAAGGAGCAGCCAGTTCCACCCTAAGTACCAGAGAAGAGTAATCTGTAAGCTTGGATCTATGCACCCTCTACCCCAGGGACAAAGAAGACAGACAGATAAGGCAAAGAGAGAGGTGGGGGAAGACTAGAAAAATTAGCAAGAGGGAAAAAAACCCTGACCTCATAGTTATCTGAGTAGAAGGAAAACTAAATATGAACTGAGAAGATTACAATAATGCCAAAAAGGAAATATGTGAAGCCCCAAAGAAAAGAATGAAAGGACATTGGGCCTCAAAAGAATCCCTGGAAGAGCTTGAAAAGCAGTTAAAAAAATAATAAGAGAATTGACAGAAAAATTCAACAGCTATGGGGACACAGAAGAGTGTGGGGATTCACTGAAAAAAGAAAAAAACTCTATAAAGAGCAGGATTAACCAAATGGAAAAAGGAACACAAAAACTCAAGGGAAAAAATAACTTCCCCCAAGTTATAATTGGGTAAATTTTCAAAACTAATGAAACCATAAGACAACAGGAAACAATAAAAAAAATTTATAGTTAAGAAAAGAAGAAAATCTAAAATATCTCACTGGAAAAAAATGATTTATATGAAAAATAGATACAGAAGAAATAATATAAGAATCATGATAAAAGTTACCATAGACAATGAAATACTATCACTACTAAACATATATGCATCAAATGGCACAAGATCGAGATTCCTAAAGGAGAAGTTACAGGACATACAGGAGAAAACAGAATAAAGTGTTACTAGTGGGGTACCTCATCCTTCTCCTCTCAAAAGATAAATACAATCAAGAAATAGACAAGAAAGAAGTTAAGGAGGTAAAAAGAACTTTAGAAAAACTGCATGTTCTAGACTTCTGGAGAAAAATGAATGGGAATAGAAAGAAATATACCTTTTCTCAGCAGCACATGGCACCTTCACAAAAACTAACCACATTATTGGGCATAAAAATCTCACCAAACCTCACATCCAAATGTACAAAAGCAGAATTAAATGCATACTTTCCAGAACATAATGCAATAAAACTAATGCTCAACAAAGGGCAGAAAAAGACTAAAAATTAATTGGAAACTAAGTAATCTTATCCTAAAGAATGAATGTCAAAATATAGAAACAATTAAAAAAAAAGACAATGAGAAGACAATGTATCAAAATTCATTAGATGCAGTCAAAGCAGTACTTAAAGGGAAATTCATATTTCTTAATGCTTATATCAATAAATTACAGAAAGAGCAGGTCATTGAATCAGGCATACAACTAAAACATTTAGAGAAAAAAAAAACAAATTAAAAATACCCAAACACCAAATTAGGAATCTTAAAAATTTAGAGATCAATAAAATAGAAAGTAAGGAAATCATTGGACTAATAAATAAGACAAGGATTTGGTTTTATGAAAAAATCAATAAAATAGATAAATTATTAGTTAACTTGATTTTTCAAAAAAAAGAAGAAAAAGGAAGCTTTAGAAGAGATTTATTGGGGGGGGGGGTGCAGCTGGGTAGTTCAGTGGATTGAGAGCCAGGCCTAGAGATGGGAGGTCCTAGTTTCAAATTTGACCTCAGACACTTCCCAGCTGTGTGTCCCTGGGCAAGTCACTTGACCTCCATTGCCTAACCCTTACCATTCTTCTGCCTTGGAACCAATATGCAGTATTGATTCCAAGACGGAAGTTAAGGGTTTAAAAAAAAGAGAGATCTATGAAGTCTATCATGTTCTCTGTACCTTTCATTTGGTTGGTACTATGCATCACTTTTCAGAATGACTTTTGTGTATTCAGATAAGAGCACTGGCTCTGGAATCAGTTCTTGGGTTCAAATATTACCAAACATCCAGGTACTTACTAAAACCTATGTGACTTATAAATTACCTTAATCTCCATGGACTACAGTTTCCTTATTTATAAAATGAAGTGATTGGACAAGATGACTTCTAAGGTCTCCTATGACTCTAAAGCTATATTCCTGTGATTTGTCTAATCTTGTCTTAACCTCCTTGTCTCTGTTTCCTCATCTATAGAAGAAGAGATTAGACTACATGGCCTCTGATGGCCTTTCTAGATCAAAAGCCATGGTTTTTATATGTAACATTTATCTGTCTGTAGATATGTCTTATCTCCACACCCAGATTCTTGGCATCACCCACTGTGCCTAGTAAAGTGTTCTGAAGCACATTATAGGCATTCAATAAATACATAATTGATTTGTTGATTGATGAAAGCAACCTAGAAATTTTGGGTTTAAAGTCTATTCTCACTGTAATTATGAAACCTACATTACAAATTCCTCTTCCCTGTGAATAAAATTTGGTTTAAAGGTCATCTCTTTCCTTCCCCAACAAATATTTGTAGAGTTGAGAGAAAAATATATTCCAAGACCTAAAAGCACTACTAGGATTGAATGAGTTTCATGAAGTAGACTAAGCAAGATTTCCATAATGTATAAAATAGCCATTAGTCTGCTTCCAGGGATTCAGGCTTCTCCTTTCCCTTGGAAAAATACAGAAAACAAAGGCTCCCCAACAGTTCCCTGGGCATATGCCAACTGCCTTCTGGGGAAGTCTGACCTTGACAGGCACTTTTTGAAAGAGGAAAACAATTAAATGCGTGAACAGTTCTCACCTTCTGATACTTCCCCATCTCAGTTAGAGTGTTCTGGAATTTGTCTCTTCTGCATGGCTGGTGAATCCTGAGCAGTGTGACAGTTCCTGGCTCCACATAAAAACCTTAATGGTGCAGAACTATCTTTGGGGCCTACTTGGCCAATATCCTGAAAACCAGCCAATCCAAGAGACCACATGGGGACCATAAGTCAGGGTGTGGCAGTATCACTACTTTTCTGCTACAAAGCTGGTATTACGGGACCAAGGGGGTTTCTGACAAAACATGTCAAAAGATACCTGACCTCTAGGTGCAGAGGTCACTCAGTGTATCCAGAAGTTCTGGGCTGACGAAAATTGGAAAGAAAATTACCTAGATAATTTTGATGCCAGGGAGAAATATTAATGATGTATCAGTAGTTTGAGAGAAAAATCCTTTCAGAAGGAATGAGTGATAAAAAGTGTGACCTTTGACTTACATTTCTTAGTTTATATTTTATGTAGAAAAGGAAAGAGTATTATACAGAAGAAAATGAGTTCACATTCTATCTCCGGTATTTTCTCCCTGTATAATCTTGGTCAATCACCCAGTTAATCTTTCTGGGTCTTAGTATCCTCATCTGTAAAATAAATAGCTGTCCAATGACATCTCTTCTAGCTAATGGTTTGTTGTACTAGGCTAAAGGCATTTTGAAAGATTATTTATTACCTCCCACTCCCCATCCCCTTTATCTTATCTCTCAAATTAGATGGTTAAGATTCTCTGCACAGGAATTATGACTTTTATTTTCCTTGTAAAACCCACTAAGTGCTAAGCACACACTAGGGCACTATTAAATGCTTGTCACCTGGACTATATATGTGACTAGATTAATTAGAAACTCTCTGAAGGAAGTTCCAAATTCACCTCAAACTGACTATTTACTTATAATCTCTGATGTGTGGTTTAAATCTCTCACATTGCAATTAAAATCTATATCTCCACTTTGGGCACACAGTAGGGCAATAATACAAACTTTAATTTGTAATGTTATGTGCTAATTGTCTTTCATTTCAAAGAAGTGAGGGAGGAATGGAGGGAGAAAGGAAGGAAGGAAGGAAGAAAGGAAGGAAGGAAGGAAGGAAGGAAGGAAGGAAGGAAGGAAGGAAGGAAGGAAGGAAGGAAGGAAGGAAGGAAGGAAGGAAAGAGGGAGAGAAAAAGAGGAGGGAGAAACAAAGGAAGTTAAGTAGAAAAAAATAAAACAATCATTTTTAAAGCATCCATTATATGTCAGGCACTGTGCTCAGCATTTTAGAAATATCTTATTTGATCCTCATGTTAACTTTGGGAAATAGGTGCTATTAAAGATAAATGTTCTCAGTTCTTCTCCAAAACTAAACTTGGTCACTACAATCAAACAGCACTTAGCATCATATTATTTTTCATTGTCAGTGTCATAGAGTATATTGTTTTCCAGATGCTGTTTATTTCACTCTTCATCAACTCATATGTCTTCCCATAGATTCTCCATATTCATCGCTTCTTATGGCACAAAAATATTCCATTACATTCATGTGTTGCAGCTTGTTTAGCCATCTCCCCATCACTGAATATCTATTTTTTTTTCTAGGCCTTGGCTACCACTAGAAGATTCAGTCATAATTTGTCACATAACTTCACATTTCAATAAAAACAAAAGTAATTTACTTTAAATAGAAAGCATGTTGATATCAAGGAAACACAAAACTACAAATAGCAAGAAATGTGCAAAACATGACCCCCCTAGCTGAAGCCACCTTCTCCCATATTCTCTACTTCCAGATCCCAAGGAATCCAGGTCCCTCTGCTTGAGGGAAAATATAAATAGCTACCAATACTTTGAAAGGCACCCTGCTTAGCAACCATTCCTCTTTCTCTACATTTTCACGTCTCTCTCCCACTTCTATCTCTTCACCTTAGCACTCCTCAATCCTTTCTTTCTCATAAATTTATACCAACCCAGCTGGCAAATCTCAAGACAAGTGGGACCTGGAGCCCTACTAAAAGATATCCAATATCAACATTCATTGGAAAATGCAGTTCAGAAAAACTGAGGAATTTATTTATCATTGATAACATATGACAGATATACTTGAAGGTCATCATCAGGTTTCTCCTTAAATTTTCCTTTCAAGGCTAAATAACCATTTGTCAATCAATCAACAAAGATTTAGTAAGCATTTACTATATGTTAGGCACTCTGCTAGGCATGGAGATATAAAGACAAAAATGAAACAATCCCTGCCCTCTAGGATATTACATTTTATTGTGAGAAGCAATGTATATTTATAAAAGGATGTAGAAAAGAAACACGGAGTGATAATCAGTGGGGAAGATAGCAGGAGCTGAGAATTCCAAAAAAGACTATCTATAGAAGGAGGCTATTGAATTGAATGTTCAAGGCAATTAAGGATTCTCCCACCGATTTCTTTTTTTTATTAGTTTAATATTTTATTTTCCCCCAATTACATATAAAAATAATTTTTAAAAATTTCCAGTTCCAAATTCTATCCCTCTCTTCTGTCTCTTTCTCTTGCCTGAGACAGGAAAGAATTTGATATAGATTCTACATGTGCTGTCGTGTAAAACATATTTCTATATTAGTCATGTTGTGAAAGAAAACACAGACCAAAAAAAAAGAAAAATACAGTTTAAAAAAATACACTTCAGTCTTCATTCAGCCTCCATCAGTTCTTTCTCTGGAGTCAGATAGCCTTTTTCATCATAGCTCCTTCCAAATTGTCTTCGACTATTGTCTTGCTGAGAATAAGAAGCAGAAGGTGAAAGAGATGGATAAACTAACTTGGCGTAGGGGTACATCCATCATTTGGCTTCGTCTCATGGTCTCCGGGTCTTCTCTCTGAGCATCTTCCCTTCAGAACCAATGGAAACAAGTACCAGATACCACTCCATGGAGGTGAAGATCATGTCGTCCAGCTCCTCTTCTTCTTGATGAAAAGAAACTGAGATTTAGAGATTTTAAGTGACTTGCCCCAGGGGTAAGAGACAGAGCCAGAACTCAAAATCAGGTCCATGTTCAGCTTCACCACAACCAAAAATAGCAAAGAAAACAAAAGAGACATCAAGATATGTATGAGGAGAATTCCTAAAGTCTTACCTAGTAGCCCATCAGATAAGGCATTCATTGAGTTACCATATGTGGGGAAATGACCTAATGCCGTGACAGCTTGTTACTGATTAATTTTATTTGATGTGGGAGGCAGCACATATTTTAATAAGGGCTACTTGTAATTGCCGACAGACTCTATCCTGGGATACCATAAGAGCCGGAGAGGCCAGTGTTAATAGTAATTACATACCATATGTATTTTAAAAATACATAATCCGTGTTTGACATGCCCAGTGGAGACGTAGCCGTGTAATTAAAGCTGAGATGTTGCACAAGAAAAACCTAAGAACTCTTGTTAACTAATGACATAAAATTAGAGTGTTATTAGTATGTGCAGCTTGGGGCCTATAGCCACTATAACTATAAAACCCTTAGCAAGGCATTTCTCTAGCTGCTATAAAGGGGTCCAGTTATAATCCAGAGAGCAGAAGGAGGAAAAAATAACAAGGAAAAAAAAAGTGTGTGCGCACGTGTGTGTATATGTGTGTGTGTGTACATACACATAAAAATTCCAGAGTTCAAAAAACAAAGAGGGAGACCACCGCCAGGCTGCCACCCAATAAAATGGAATCCCTGACTGTTCAAAGGGCAGCCATAAAAACCAGCCTAGGCAGCTACTAGTTTCAAGGCTTGGGCACTGGGTTCGCCTGCATTAATTATTAACCTGGTTAATTTGTGTGGTTTCACAAGTGGATGATTACAGGGTTCTGCCTCAACTCTTCTGTTTTTAGAGTGATTTTAATTTATGTGGGTGAGCTGGGGGAGGGGGAGACAATGGGAAATGCTGGCCGCTGGCAGTGGTTTTTGTTTTTTTTTTCTGTTTGGACCCACAAGTAATAACAAGTTTCATAGGCAGAGGTGTGAGGACTGCCATGGCTAATGGGAAGGGGGAAAGAGATGGTTTTTCCGTTTCTTTTCCATAGAGAAATAGGAGTGGGGAAGCATCCATGGTCTAAGCAGGTGGCTCAAGTCTTAGCTCTGCCTTTGGAGGCTCATGCTTATGTAGTATGGAGAGCTTGGGCTTTGGTGTCCGAGGAGCTGGGTGGGAATGCTGTTTTTGCTCTAAGAAGTTCACTTGACTTCTATGGGACTCCGTTTCTTCATCTAGAAAATAAGGAGGGTGGACTAGATAAATATCCTCTGATGTTCCAACGTAAGTAAAATTGTTCTTATTTCTACTAGGATATGAGAAAGCAAAATAAAGTCTGGCTGGTTAAAAGAGAAGACCAATGTGTGGGGGCTCAGAGAACTATTAAAAGTAGTTTAAGGGGAAGCTGGGTGGCTCAGTGATTGAGAGCCAGACCCAGAGATGGGAGATCCGGGGTTCAAATCTGGCCTCAAACACTTAATAATTGTGTGACCTTGGGCAAGTCATTTAACCCCCATTGCCTTGCTTTTACGGCTCTTCTGTCTTGGAACTAATATAGAATATTGATTCCAAGATAGAAGGTCAGGTTTAAAAAATAAATGAAAGGAGTTTTGAACCTCAGACTGGAGTAGTACTTTAGATGACTATTCTCTAGGCAAGGCCACTATATTAAAGAAGAGAACTACCACTCTATTTCTTTTTTTTTCTTTTTTTTTTTAATATTTTTCTTTTTTTATAGTATTTTATTTGATCATTTCCATGCATTTTTCATTAAAGACAAAGATCATTTTCTTTTCCTCCCTCCCACCCCCCGTGGCCGACGTGTGATTCCACTGGTATCATATGTGTTCTTGACTTGAACCCATTGCCATGTTGTTAGTATTTGCATCAGAGTGTTCGCTCCGAGTCTTTCCTCTGTCATGTCCCCTCAGCCATTGTAGTCAGGCAGTTGCTTTTCCTTGGTGTTTCTATTCCCTCAGTTTGTCCTCTGCTTTTGGATAGTGTTTTTTTCTCCTTGATCCCTGCAGATTGTGCAGGGACATTACACCACCACTAATGGAGAAGTCCATTACGTTCGATGATACCACAGTGTGTTTGTCTCTGTGTACAATGTTCTCCTGGTTCTGCTCCTCTCGCTCTGCATCACTTCCTGGAGGTTGTTCCAGTTCACATGGAAATCCTCCACTTTATTATTCCTTTGGGCACAATAGTATTCCATCACCAACATATACCACAATTTGTTCAGCCATTCCCCAATTGATGGGCATCCCCTCATTTTCCAATTTTTGGCCACCACAAAGAGCGCAGCTATGAATATTTTTGTACAAGTCTTTTTGTCCATTATCTCTTTGGGGTACAAACCCAGCAGTGCTATGGCTGGATCAAAGGGTAGACATTCTTTTATCGCCCTTTGTGCATAGTTCCAAATTGCCCTCCAGAATGGCTGGATCAGTTCACAACTCCACCAGCAATGAATTAATGTCCCTACTTTGCCACATCCCCTCCAGCATTCATTACTTTCCTTTGCTGTAATGTTAGCCAATCTGCTAGGTGTGAGGTGATACCTCAGAGTTGTTTTGATTTGCATCTCTCTGATTATAAGAGATGTAGAGCACTTCTTCATGTGCTTGTTAATAGTTTTGATTTCTTTATCTGAAAACTGTCTATCCATGTCCCTTGCCCATTTATCAATTGGGGAATGGCTTGATTTTTTGTACAATTGATTTAGCTCTTTATAAATTTGAGTAATTAAACCTTTGTCAGAGGTTTTTATGAAGATTTTTTCCCAACTTGTTGTTTTCCTTCTGATTTTAGTTACATTGCTTTTGTTTGTACAAAAGCCTTTTAATTTGATGTAGTCGAAATTATTTATTTTACATTTTGTGATTCTCTCTATGTCTTGCTTGGTTTTAAAGTCTTTCCCTTCCCAAAGATCTGACATGTATACTATTCTGTGTTTACCCAATTTACTTATGGTTTCCTTCTTTATGTTTAAGTCTTTCACCCATTTTGAATTTATCTTGGTGTAGGGTGTGAGGTGTTGATCAATTCCTAATCTCTCCCACACTGTCTTCCAATTTTCCCAGCAGTTCTTATCAAATAGTGAATTTTTGTCCCAAGACCTGGGATCTTTGGGTTTATCGTATACTATCTGGCTGAGGTCGCTTTCCCCCAGTCTATTCCACTGATCCTCCTTTCTGTCTCTTAGCCAGTACCAAATTGTTTTGATGACTGCTGCTTTGTAATATAGTTTGAGGTCTGGGACTGCTAGGCCCCCCTCATTAGTGTTTTTTTTCATTATTTCCCTGGATATCCTTGATCTTTTGTTATTCCAAATGAACTTTGTTATGCTTTTTTCCAAATCAGTAAAGAAATTTTTTGGGAGTTCCATGGGTATGGCACTAAATAGATAAATAAGTTTGGGCAGGATAGTCATTTTTATTATGTTGGCTCGTCCTACCCATGAGCAGTTAATGTTTTTCCAATTGCTCAAGTCTAGTTTTAGTTGTGTGGAGAGTGTTTTGTAGTTGTGTTCATATAGTTCCTGTGTTTGTCTTGGGAGGTAGATTCCTAGGTATTTTATTTTGTCTAAGGTGATTTTGAATGGGATTTCTCTTTCTAGTTTTTGCTGCTGAGCTGTGTTGGAGATATATAGAAAAGCTGATGACTTATGTGGGTTTATTTTGTATCCTGCAAATTTGCTAAAGTTGTTGATTATTTCGATTAGCTTTTTGGTTGAATCTCTAGGATTCTTTAAGTAGACCATCATGTCATCTGCAAAGAGTGATAACTTGGTCTCCTCCTTGCCTATTTTGATGCCTTCAATTTCTTTTTCTTCTCTAATTGCTACTGCTAGTGTTTCTAGTACGATGTCAAATAATAGAGGTGATAATGGGCATCCTTGTTTCACTCCTGATCTTATTGGGAATGCATCTAGTTTATCCCCATTGCAAATGATATTAGCTAATGGTTTTAGATATATACTGTTTATTATTTTTAGGAATGACCCTTCTATTCCTATGCTTTCTAGTGTTTTTAATAGGAATGGGTGTTGTATTTTATCAAAGGCTTTTTCTGCATCTATTGAGATAATCATGTGGTTCTTGTTGGTTTGCTTGTTAATGTGGTCAATTATGTGGATGGTTTTCCTAATATTGAACCAGCCCTGCATCCCTGGTATAAATCCTACTTGATCATGGTGGATGACCCTTCTGATCACTTGCTGAAGTCTTTTTGCTAGTATCCTATTTAAGATTTTTGCATCTATATTCATTAGGGAGATTGGTCTATAGTTTTCTTTCTCTGTTTTTGACCTGCCTGGTTTTGGAATCAGTACCATGTTTGTGTCATAAAAGGAGTTTGGTAGTACTCCCTCTTTGCTTATTATGTCAAATAGTTTGTATAGTATTGGGATTAACTGTTCTCTGAATGTTTGATAGAATTCACTGGTGAATCCATCAGGCCCTGGGGATTTTTTCTTAGGAAGTTCTTTGATGGCTTGGTGGATTTCATTTTCTGATATGGGATTATTTAAGAATTCTATTTCCTCTTCTGTTAGTCTAGGCAGTTTGTATTTTTGTATATATTCGTCCATATCACTTAAATTGGTATATTTATTGCCATATAATTGGGCAAAGTAATTTCTAATGATTGCCTTAATTTCCTCTTCCTCAGAGGTGATGTCCCCCTTTTCATCTTTGATGCTGTTAATTTGCTTTTCTTCCTTCCTTTTTTTAATTAGATTGACCAGTACTTTGTCTATTTTGTTTGTTTTTTCAAAGTACCAGCTTCTTGTCTTATTTATTAAATCAATAGTTCTATCACTTTCAATTTTATTAATTTCTCCCTTAATTTTTAGGATTTCTAGTTTGGTTTTCTGCTGGGGGTTTTTAATTTGGTCACTTTCGAGTTTTTTTATTTGCATTTCCAATTGATTGATCTCTGCTCTCCCTAGTTTGTTAATATATGCACTCAGGGATATGAATTTACCTCTGATTACTGCTTTGGCTGCATCCCAAAAGGTTTGAAAGGATGTCTCGCCATTGTCATTTTCCTCGATGAAATTATTAATTGTTTCTATGATTTCTTCTCTAACTAAACGATTTTGGAGTATCATATTGTTTAGTTTCCAATTAGTTTTTGATTTGGTTTTCCATGTACCATTACTGATCGTTATTTTTATTGCCTTGTGGTCTGAAAAGGCTGCATTTATTATTTCTGCTTTTCTGCATTTGTGTGCCATGTTTCTGTGACCTAATGTATGGTCAATCTTTGTGAATGTGCCATGTGGTGCTGAGAAGAAGGTGTATTCCTTTTTATCCCTATTTATTTTTCTCCATATGTCTATTAATTCTAATTTTTCTAAGATTTCATTCACTTCTTTTACCTCTTTCTTATTTATTTTTTGATTTGATTTATCTAAATTTGATAATGGTTGGTTTAAGTCTCCCACTAATATGGTTTTACTGTCTATTTCTTCCTTCAATTCTCCTAGTTTCTCCATTAGAAATTTGGGTGCTATATTATTTGGTGCATATATGTTGATTAGTGATATTTCCTCATTATCTAAAGTCCCTTTTAACAAAATATAATAACCTTCCCTATCCCTTTTGATCAGGTCTATTTTTGCTTTGGCTTTATCAGATATCATGATTGCCACTCCTGCCTTCTTTCTGTCACTTGAGGCCCAGAAGGTCTTACTCCATCCTTTAATTCTGACCTTGTGGGTGTCTACCCGCCTCATGTGTGTTTCTTGGAGACAACATATGGTAGGGTTTTGGATTCTAATCCATTCTTCTATTTGTTTACGTTTTATGGGTGAGTTCATTCCATTCACGTTCAATGTTATGACTGTCACTTGTGGACTCCCTGGCATTTTGATATCCTTCCCTAATTCTAACCTTTCTTCTTCAGCTCTACCTTTTAGTCCAGTGATTTACTTTAAATCAGTCCCCCTTGTATTTCCCTTTCTACCCCCCTCCCTTTTAATTCCCTCCCTTATTTTCCCCTGTAGTCTTTTTAAAAATCCCCCCCCCACCCTCTCCCTCCCTTGTACGGCTTCCCTCCCCACCAGTCTGTTTTTTACCCTTCTACTCCTCTATAGGGCGCAAATCTATTCTCTTCCCCAATGGATTGGATTGTTCTTCCCTCTTTGGGTCAGTTTCAAAGTACGTAAGAGTTGAATATTTCCTATCTCCGACCTCTTTACCCTTCCAGTGTATCGATGTTCTCCCCCCTCCCGCCATGAGCTTCTTTGTGACATATAAATTTACCCCCATTTGTTTCTTTTCCCATTTCTTTTAGTCATAACCTCTTTTCTTTTTTAGCTTTAGTCATGTATATATATATATATACATACACATGTATATGTATTTATGCATGCATATCTCTATATACCTATTTATGTCTTGTCCTTTCATCCTATACAGTTTGTCCCTTCCCTCTGAGTGTAGTTCTTCTAGCTGCTTAGGTGATAGCAACAGTTTTTAAGAGTTGCCAATGACCTCTTTTCTTATAGGGATACATATCATTTTAACTTATTGAGTCTCTTAAAAAAAACCTTTGTTGTTGTTGTTGTTTTTCCCCTCTTTTTTAATTACCTTTTGATGATTCTCTTGAATTCTGTGGTTGGACTTCAAATTTTCTGTTCAGGTCTGGTCTTTTATTTATGAATGCTTGGAATTCCTCTGTTGTGTTAAATGACCATACTTTCCCCTGTAAGAATATAGTCAGTTTTGATGGGTATTTTATTCTTGGCTGTAGGCCTAGTTCCCTTGCTTTCCGGAATATCATATTCCATGCCTTTCGGTCCTTCAGTGTGGATGCAGAAAGATCCTGTGTTATCCTCACCATGTTTCCATGGTATCTGAATGGTTTCTTTTTACCACTCTATTTCTACTGAAACTTAAAAGTGGAGGCTATGGCTTCAAGTGGTCCTATGATTCATCTTTGAAAACACAGATCAATGCCTCCTAAAACAAGACTGTTTTTTGGAAAAGGCCAGGTAATGGCCTTCCAGGTATCCAGGAACTTCAAGAAAACATTAGATATTGTAATGGCTACCACTGAGCCATAGCATGAAGGAATTGTATATTGAAGGTGGTTACAAAGCAGTAGCCTTTTGGAAATCTATCTCCTTAACCTCTTTTCCATGCAAAAGTGCCACGTGGTAAATGAGGAGGATCCAGGTCAGAAATAGAAGGGAATCATAAAGGGCCTCAGTGATTATAGCCAGGTTCCTGGAAACCTATTATAGGGATACTAAGGAATATTTAGGTTGAGAGAATAAAAATGTTCAAAGAAGGAGACGTTGATTTGGGGTAGGATTGGTTGGTTAATGATTTGGATTCATGAAAGGAAGGAGATCTCAGAATAGAGAATGTGGCTGATGCTTGGTAAGATACACTGGAAAGTGCATGGATTTGAAGCTGAGGAAATTTGGCTCAAATTCTAATACTTGTCTGAAGCTGAAAAAAGTCTTTTGAGTCTCTCCAGGTTTTAGTTTCATCATCTGGAAAATTAAGGACTTGGATTAGATGATCTTTGACACTCTTCTATCTCTAAGTGTTTTAATTTTCTCCTTTAGAGATTCAACTTTGGTGCCATATTAAAACCAGTTTCCCTAGAGGAATGGACCAATTATGGTCACTGATGATTTAGAACTGTAAAGGACATCCACAACCATTTTGCCCAACCCTCTCATTTCATAATTAACAAAAACGGAGACCTAGGGGGATTATAAATTGCCCAGAATGTTACAAGTAGTTGATGGCTGAGGTAGAATTAGAATCCATGTCTTTGGAATCCAAATTGAGTGATACCTTGACATGAACTGTGGCCCTACAGCCTTTTGGAGTACATAATGGAGTACATTCTAGTGGTCTTTCTCATGCTCTTTATTTGTGAGCTTAAATTTAAATTCAGAAACTTCCTGAGAGGTAGATGTGTGTGTGTGTGGGGGGGGGTGTATGTTTTCTAATGGGGAGAAATCAAAAGGGCATCTGGGTGGCTCAGTGGATTGAGAGCCAGGTGTAGAGGTTCAAATCTAGCCTCAGACACTTCCCAGCTGTGTGACTCTGGGCAAGTCACTTAACCCCCATTGCCCAGCCCTTAAGCTCTTCTGCCTTAGAACCAATACTCAGTATTGATTCTAAGATGAAAGGTAAGGGTTTAAAAAAAGACTGGCCGAGTTATTGTTTGTTTTTTTTTTAACTGAGGTTTTAGAAATTTTTTAAATTTTTTGTTAACCGAGGTTTTACTCCATTTTTCTATGGAGGCTGTAAGACAAATAAGCAATGTGAAAACAACCAAAGTTTGAGGCTTAGGGCAGAGTTTTTGACTGGGGTCACATCCTGAGTCCTTGGGCAAATCTCCAAACATGAGGGAGGGCTTTCGTAAAGTCTTTTCCCAAGTGTTAGGCACACTCAGGGGATGCTTCCACCCCAGGGAAGTTATGGGTCTCATTCTTGCTCTGTCCCATCCATTCAGGCAGTAACATCTCCATTGGCCAACTGGTTCCACATACTGGTAGGTTGGTTGGGATGCTGGATGGAGATTCCATTTAAGCCAGTTGGATACCCACCAAGTGACTCATTAATTGAGCACCTACTACATGCCTAGTCCTTTGTTAGGCACTATAGACAATGAAGAAAACTGCTCCAGTATCTTTGCCAAGAAAACCCCAAAGGGGGTCACAAGGAGTCAGACATGACTGAAAAGATTGAACAAGAAACTAATGCTTGATTTTTGGGGGGTTGAAAGCAATGGAAAAATGATAATGGAGAATAACCTTAAAAGTGTGTCATACAGACATTTTTTCCCAGTAATCTAGTTGCTAAACACTGACCAATACCCCTGGAAATAAAAAGCATTATGAAGAAAAAATTAAGTCATTGATTGAATATGGAAAACAAGGAAATAATTCATTTGATTGAATATGGAAGACAAAAGAATAAATTCTATAAATGTTTTATTCTAGCTTTGACTTCCTTAGAATATAAATCTAGTAGCAATATCATTGAGTCAAAAGATGTATAATTTTATAGCTTTATCAGTATAATTCCAAGTTGTCTTCCAGAATGATTAGACCAATTCACTGTTTCATTAACAATTCATTATTGTGGGGGCAATAAAGGTGAAATTTGTTTTCTTCTGATTTCCCCCAAATTACCTTCCCTCCTCTCCACCATCACATACCTCACAGGCTATGACAGTCAAACAGACAAACAATTATTGAGCACTTACTGCATAACAGGCACTACACTACAGACTGGAAAGGCAATGAAAAGCAAAACCCTGCTCCCTGCATTAAATGAACTCGTTCTAATGGGAAAGACAATATGCCAACAATTAGATACATATGAGATATAGATGGAAGCTATGGAAGGTAATTTCACAGAAAAGGAGAAGGCTCATTCATACTTACAGATTGTGTGATTTAATTAAATTATGAAAATTTTCATCTAAAATCGAAGAGGTATCAAATTCAAAGTCTCTAATGCTATCCATCCCCAAGATTTGGGGACATTTTTGTATCTACCTGGGAAAAACCTAATTCAAAGTTGCTAGGGATAGCTAGGTAGCAGAGTGCATAGAGCACAGGCCTGGATTCAGGAGAACCTGGGTTCAAATCTGGCCTCAGCTAGACGTTTCCTAGCTATGTGACCCTGGCAAGTTATTTAACCTCACCTAAGCTTAGCCCTTTGCCCTTTTGTCTTAGAGTTGTTACAAAGACAAAGTAAGGATTAAAAGAAAAAAATTATGGAACTATGCCCAAAGGGCCTTAAAAGACTGTCTGCCCTTTGATCCAGCCATAGCACTGCTGGGTTTGTACCCCAAAGAGATAATAAGGAAAAAGACTTGTGCAAGAATATTCATAGCTGCCCTCTTCGTGGTGGCAAAAAAAAAATGGAAAATTTCCTTCAGTGGGGAATGGCTAAACAAATTGTGGTATATGTTGGTGATGGAATACTATTGTGCTAAAAGGAATAATAAAGTGGAGAAATTCCATGGGGACTGGACTTTCTTCTCTTCTTCTCTTCCCACAGTTCTTTCTCTGGATGTGGATAACATCTTTATCAGAATTGTCCTGGATCGTTGCATTGCTGCTAGTAGAGAAGTCCATTACGTTCTATTGTACCACAGTGTATCAGTCTCTGTGTACAATGTTCTCCTGGTTCTGCTCCTTTCACTCTGCATCACTTCCTGGAGATCTTTCTAGCACACACAGAATAATAAAGTGGAGGAATTGATTGTGGCACTGTGGCACAATCGAATGTAATGGACTTCTCTACTAGCAGCAATGCAACGATCCAGGACAATTCTGATAAAGATGTTATCCACATCCAGAGAAAGAACTGTGGGAAGAGAAATACAGAAGAAAAACACAGGATGGATCATTTGGTTTGATAGGGATATGATTAAGGTTTTCATGTTAAAGAAATCACTCTATTGCAAATATGAATAACATGGAAACAGGTTTTGAACAATAATACACATATAATCCAGTGGAACTACTTGTCAGTTTTGGGAGAGGAGAGGGAAATGGGGGGGGGGGAGGATCATGAATCATGGAACCATGGGAAAATATTCTAAATAAATTATTTTTTAAAAAAAAGAAAAAATTGGTGGCAGCTAAGTGGCTCAGTGATTTGAAAGCCAGGCCTAGAGATGGGAGATCCTGGTTTCAAATCTGACCATCAGACATTTCATAGCTGTGTGATCTTGGGCAAGTCACTTAACCCCCATTGCCTAGCCTTTACCTCTTTTCTGCCTTGGAACCAATACAGATAGGTTAGGGTTTTAAAATAAAGCTGCCTTTCTTTCTTGTAAAGGAAATTCTTTTTGCTTGCACTTGCTTCTAATAATGCTTAGCACTTTTCCTCTTCCAAGAATTTTAAAAATATTAAAATATTAACTTCTTAATCTTTCCTACTTCCTTTTAGAAGTTGAGCAGGAAAGACATTTGAAAGAGGGCAGAGAGTTTGCCCCAAATGTTCTTACTGTTGCTTCCCCAGGAAGTAGCAACTTAATTAAATGAAATGGCATTATCCCTTCCAACCCTTCCCCTTCCCTCCAAAAAAGGTAGGACCAATTCCTGTCAAGGGATGGGAGGTGTATCCTCTAGATCCCCTTTCTATTCCTCACTCCCAAAGAGTTTGAGATATCAAAGCAACACTCAAGCAAGTCACCTGTTGCAGAGTTGCTTCAAGGGCAGTTGGTCACTCGTGTGCAAGGCCTTATAAGAACCACAAATGACTAATTTCAAGGACAATTATTTTTATGGGCAATTTAGACATGACAAGTAAATAGCCAGCCACACACAGCACTTCCCTGAAGGGAAGTCACCCTTTCAGAATTAGTTCCAAAGAGTAATTTTTATTAAATAATAAAATGCATATTATAGAGATATTAACATCACTTTTCCTTCAATGCCTGAATACCACTGACATTCAGAGTCACTGTTGGCCTCTAGGGACGTGTGTAGGGATACACCGTCTGCTTCACAAAGAGACAACTGATCTTCCCCTATGTATTCCTCTAAATGCGAGTGATGGGGACAAGAATCCCTGGAAGGCTCTCTCTGACATTTTCTCTTTTCTGTTTTTTTCTTTCTTTCTTCCTCTTGTTAACTCAAACAATACTTCTCTACAATTGCTAATATTCTCCCTTGTATTTAACTATTTTGTACATATTTTTGTATATGTGCCCATGTGGATTTTCTAAATATAAAGATGTTGCTTGTGGGTGGCATGGATAGATATGATCAGAAGTTTGTCTACCTCTTCAGAAAGGCTGAGAGCTGTGAAGAGAAGAGGAGGCAGGTATTTCCCCAAAGTACCCAAGCCAAGAACTCTTTCAGTTTCCAAAAGGAGAATGAGACTTGAATATATCGATATGCCCCCACTCAAATATTGGTAGTCTAGGGGATGATGAGTTCAAGACAAAAGTCACTTCTCTGATCATTTTTTTAAACCCTTACCTTCCATCTTAGAATAATACCATGCATTGGTTCCACGGTAGAAGAGTGGTAAGGGCTAGGCAATGGGGGTTAAGTGGTTCATTGGGAAGTGTCTGAAGCCAGACTTGAACCCAAGACTTTCCATTTTTAGGTCTGGCTCTCAATCCACTGATTCACTTTGCTTTCCCCCTGCTCCCATCACTCTTAAGGAGGGGTAGCCCTTAGTTTACACTCATCAACTTAGTTCCTGCCTACCAAATGCTGGTTTCACCAAGTTGTGGTTCAACCATTTCAATGTTCAAACTCTTTGTGACTCCATTTGGGTTTTTGGCCATTTTTTGGACTAGAGATACTGGAGTGGTTTACCATTTCCTTCTCTGAATAATTTTTTAGATGAAGAAACTGAGGCAAGCAGGGTTAAGTGACTTAAGCAGTTACACAATTAATAAATATCTGAGGTTGGATTTGATTCCCAGACCATTGCTCTTTCTACCTGGCTGCCCATGATAGTTCCACAAGAGATATGACAAATAGTAAATATTGAGGAAACCCATTTATCCAAAGCAAAACAGTAAACAGAACTATGAGGAGATAAATTGAATAGAATATACTAAAAATGTATAAGAATGAAAGAGTTCTTCAGCTGGCAGGGAAAGAAAAGCTGAGCTCAAACCGAGAGAGCGAAAGAACAATCTCAACCACAGGCCGTCTCTAAATCATCAAATAAGTGCAGAGGCCTGATGTGGCTGGCTTTGCAAGCATGTTTGCCATTCCAAAGTCTTTATCTCTCTTTAGAGCCTCACTGGAGGGTACCCTGTCCATGTGTCACTCTGAAGAATGTTTGGAAATATTTGAGTAAATCTCTTATACAAGTATACAGCAGTGGTGCAGCATTCTCTCTCTCAATCACCAGTCATGCATCCCTCTCTATGCAGCAGAATACAAAATGCCTCTACCTTCTGTAGAAATCAGGGTGCATATTGTTTAACTTTACACTTATGCTACATACATTCACAGGTGTACTAGTGGTTCTTTTTATTAGAATATCAGTTCCTTGCAATGAGAGATTGCTTCATTTTCTGTGTGTGTATCACCTGTGCTTGGCATAATTCCTGGAAAATGGCAGACCCTTGGTAATTGATTATTAATTCACTAATTGGTTAATCATTATTAATTAATAATTAATTAATTGGTTAATTGATTGATTTCCTGATCCCAGAAATGATTGGTGCCCTCCCTCTAAAACTTGTTTTTAACTATTTTGTGTTCATTCTTTTTATATTTATTCATATAAATGAATATAAAGTTAGGATTAAAAAAAACCACAATCCTACATTGTGTCTTTTGAGGCTACAATAATACTCAAAAGATCTAAATGCTATCAAACTGGAATGAGTATTTGCAAAACCATTCCTTATTCCCCTTAAGGCTTGTAAAGATGGAGTAAGCTCCATTGTAAGAAATAAATTGGATTTTTTCCTGCATATAGCTCATTTGTACATACTTGTTCACATGTTGTCTACCTCATTAGGATGTCAGCTCCTTAAAACAAGTTGGGGAACCTTGACTATTGCTTTGTTTCTTTGTGCTTCAGATGCCAAATGAGAAACTTTCCAACCCTAAAATCACTCATTACAGTTTCTTAAGAAGTATTCCTAGCTTGGATTGCAGTGTTTCTGTCACACGAGCACGAAGGGATTCAGTTTAGCATTAGGCTTTTGTCTTTCTCTGTCGTTTGTCTTTCTTATTAACCCCAGTGCCTAGCACAGTCCCTAGAACAGAATAAGCCCTTATTAAATCCATGGTGATTGATTTATCCATTGATTCCATCTGTGGTCAGAGGCTCCTGATATTGTGGGGCTGCCCTATCTATTCAGTTTAATGCATAGGTCTCTTTTCCCTTCATCAGAGGGGGAAAGAGGCTGCTTGCCATATACACAAGTGGCAGATCCTCTTCTTAGTAAGAAGAAAAGAGGAAGAAGCTTGTTCCAGTTAAAAAAAATAAGAGGAGAAAGGGAGGTTGCTGCTAGGGCTAATGATTAGACAGAATAAATCAGAGCAGAGAAAGGAGATAAGATATTCTGATTGCGGAAAATTATGGAGATGGCAGTGGCTAGCTGAACAAAGCCCAGAGAGGACTGTAGGACAGGTTTACTGGGGGAGAATAGGTCATTTTAGACACAGACTTGACCAGAACCTAACATCTTCAGATGTAGGACCTCCATCCCCAGAGAAAACCAAGCCCATGCCTTCCTTACTGGAGTCCTCAGTACGGAGAAGCCCATTTACCCATCTACTCTAGAGGGAAGTAGAAAATTTCTATACTCATTTAGTTTTATGCTAAACTGGGTCCCTTCATGCCTGCCATCCAAGCTGGGAAGACTTCTTGTGAAATAAATCATCAAGCATTCTTAGAGTTGGAAAGTTCCTCATTTGGCATCTGAAGCTCAAAGATATTACGTGTGTGACCTATTCAAAGTCCCACCACCTGTTAATGGTACATCTGAGGGATGGGAACTAAGGTGTCCTGACTCCTGGGCCAAAGCTTCTCCATTACCCACCCCCATTACTAAGCACCTGACAGTGATCAGGTATAATCCCAGCTGGGCCCCAGGCAGTTCTTCCAACATCAAAGCTTTCATCGCTCAAGCCCGACAGTTGTATTCCAATGTTCCAAGCTTTGGCTTACATAACGTCCCAGATCATGCATCAAAGGCTTTCCAGGAAGATCATCACCATCTCAGTATCTGGGGATAGGCATACCAATGAGCCATAAAAATGCCTGGCCCTCCAGTTCAGGCGATTATCTTTAGAGAATGCTCTAAAGGTCATTCATTACCTGAACTCGTCCATCTGGCTTCTTCCCCATAAAGTATGGTGGCCAAAACAACCTCTGGTTGTTAATGTTACCTGGTAGAGTACACATCTAGGGACCTGCTTTTCAAGTGATAACATCACAAAATGTTAGCATTAAATTTTTAAAAAGGGGACTTTAAAAAGCTATTTTTGCTATGTATGGACCACAGATGGACCTCTGGAGGTAAAGAAAGAATCAGTCCTTTAATGTTCAGTTACTAGGGGTTTTGGTAGGTAATAATATATATCTAGTACCAAAATGAGGCAGCTAGTGCAATGGACAGAGGACCAGGTCTGAAGTCAGGAAGACTCATTTTCCTAAGTTCAAATCTGGCCTCAGATACTTACTAGCTATTTTGACCCTAAGTAAGTCACTTGCCTCCATTTTCTCATCTGTAAAATTAACTAGAGACGGACATGCCAAGCTATTCCAGTATCTTCACCAAGAAAACCACAAATCCTATCATGATGAGTAAGGTATGGCTGAGACAATTTAACAAAAACAACTAAAAGCAACATAATTTTTAAAGTACCTTCTTCATAATAATCCTGTATTATCTAGAGAAAGAAGTGTGCACTTGTTTATATGAGTATGTGATTTAGGGTTTTGGTTTTAAAGGACTGCTCTTTAAAAAAATGAATAATATGGAAATGGGTTTGAGTGATAATATATATGTGTATACATATGTATAATCCAGTGGAATTTCTTGTTAGCTCTGGGACGGGGAAGTGATGAGGGGAGGGAGAGAATGTGAATCATGTAACTATGGAAAAATTTAAAATGAATTAAAAATAAAATAATATCATAATTCTGTATTGATTCTAAGATGGAAGGTAAGAATTAAATAATAATAATAATAATCCTGACTATTACCTCTGTTTTATAGGTAAATCAACCTAAGCCCAGAGAGATTAAGTTACTTGCCTTTGGTCACACAGATAAGAAATGACAGAGCCAAGTCTAAAATCTAAGTCTCTTTTCTTTACAGTTACATTGAGTAACAATCAGCAAGCTTTTGCTTTATGACCAGCTGATTATGAACATGAACCACAGGGAAAGCCAAGGTATTCCAGGAATGCATGTATGATTCGACATTAGGGAAGCTATAAAAATAATAATGTATAATAAAAATTATATAAATCACATATATATCACACAGATAAAGGAAAATGATTTGACAAATTTTGTATTCATTTATGTTAAAATGCATTTTAAAAGCATAGGAATAAGTTGCCCTTTCCCTTCATATGACAAATACTATTTATCTAAAATGAAAATCTAGCTTTATACTGGAGAAAAATTAGAGACCTTTTCAATAAGATCAGGGGTAAAACAAAGATTCCTATTGTTGCCAAAATTATTTAAAGTACTTCTAAGTAGTCATGTCAATAAGACAAGGAAAAAAGTGCAAGAATAAAAACGGGCAAAAATTACAAAATTATCTCCATTTATAGATGATTTCATGAGGATAGTAGAGAATTTCTTAGAGAATCCTAGAGATTCAATATACCATTAAAATTCTCATCCATTGTATATGTCACAAACAAAATCCAAAAAGACATAGAAAAATATATTCTACTTAAAATAATTACAAAATGCATAAAATATCTAGGACTCTGTCTATTAAGCCCTCCCCAAGACTTATTTTAATATACTATAACTTCAGGAAAGTAAAGGAAATAAATAATTGGAGATATATTCATTATTCATGATTGGGCCACACTAATATAATACAAATGGGAATGTCATTTAATTTAATTTATAGATTTAGTGCCATACCAATGAAACTATCAAAGGACAAAATGGTCAAATCATTCTTGAGGGATAAGAGGTCAAGAATCTCAAGGGGAAGAATGAAAAAAATAGAAACAAAAGAGGATTCGTTTTACCAGATATGAAACTACAAAAAAGTGATCATCATAAAAAAACAATAGTTTGAAACTGGTTTTAAAAAATAGAATAGTTGTTAAATAAAGCAAACTAGGTAAATAGTACCCAGAAATAATTTAACTATTTGTATAACATTCAATAAATCACACTGATGCCAGCTACTGGAAGGAGGACCCCCTATTAAAAACAAACAATTCTTGAGAAAGCTGGAAATCAGTTTAACAAAAATTGGATTTGGACCAGCATTTTATATCACATACCCCAAAAGCATAAAATGGAGATTGTACGTATATATAAAAAGTTACAACATAATGAAAAAATGGAGGGCAATGTAAGGAAGCACTTCGTACAAATATGGCTGGCTGAAAATTCTTAATTAAGGGTTGGAGATGATCATCTGACATAAAAGAGTTTGATGACATAAAATTAAAAAGTCACTGTAGCTCAATAATAAGAGGAACAGTCATTTGGTCATCTTTACTACAAATACCTGATAAGCCAAGATACAGAAGGAATTGATATGAATATGTGAGAAAAAGAGACAAGCCCCAACAGATCAATGTCTGAGAAGAGACAATTTGCAAAAGAAGAAATGCAAGCCACTGACATCCATATCAAAGAAAGCTACAAATAAAATAATAAGTGAAATGCAAATTAAAGCAATTCTGAATTTTCATTTTATAACTATCAAATTGGCAAAAATAATAAAACTTGAAAATAGTAAATGTTGAAGGGAGGGATCATGGGAAATGAGTCATCAATCTGCACCTCAGTTTTTTATTGTAAAATAAAGTTGGTCCCTTTTAGTTCAATATCATATGATTCTTAACAGTTGTAAAACTTATGCCTGACGTCCTATATTTTGAAAATATTTCTAGAAAGAAAAGGTTCATTGATAACTTGAAGCCTGAAAAATGCTTCCTGGGATCACAGAATTTGATATTTGGAAGGGACTTCACTGGCCATCCAATCCAGTCCATACACAAAAGATATTTAGACTATAACATACTTAGCAAATGTTCACCTACCCTCTGCTCGAAGATGGCTAAAGAAGGGTCAGCCACCACCTCTTCAGGCTTGCCATGCTACGCTTGGAGACCTCTAATTGTTAGGAAGTTTTCTCTTTACCTCTCTGCAACTTCTTCCTTTTGCAATGAGTTCTGACCTCTGCAGGTAAATAGAATAAATCTATTGCCTACTCTAGATGATAGCCCATCAAATACTTGAATACTGCTACCAAGTTTCCCCTAAAGTCTTTCTTTTTCTGTATGGAACATCCCCATTTCCTTCAACCAGACTCCATTTAGTGAGAATGCCTAATAAATGGCCTGGCCTTCTGGTTATCTGCCTGGCCTACTTCATGGTGAATGTCCAGTCTGGTTTTAAGACCTCACACCAACTTGACAATGACACACTAGTAGAGGATGAGGAAAGTAAGGAGAGCCAACAAAGATCTCCAACATTTTTTCTTTCTCCCTCAGAACTACCACAGGCGAAAGTCAAGCTTCTCATACTCTCTTCCAACATATTTCTTGAACTTTGAAGGATCAGCTTATCAATAGCCATCTGGCTCATATCTGTCTGATTGGATTCAACTGAAATGAAAAAAAAAGGCATTTCTGAGTCTGGAGCCATTCTTGTGATCAAGATCTTTTTCCCTAGAGAAACTGGAGACCATGAGCATCTTTTCTCTTTCCCACTCATATGACATAGACTAATTGTGCTAGTCAGACAAGTATTCACTGAGGACAGCTTCTCTGGACTCCTTACCAGGCTACCAAGGAGAAAGGAAAGTTAGGAAAGGCAAAGGGAATGAGATGGAAATAAGCATTCATTAAGCAACTACTAAGGGCCAGAACAGGCAGCTACAGTGCTCAGGGGATAGAACACTGGGCCTGGAGCAGGAAAATTTGAGTTCAAATCCAGCCTAATACATTCACTAGCTATGTGAACTTGGGCAAGTTGCTTACCTTCTGTTTGCGTTAACCCACTGAGTTAAAAAAAAAACACTAGAGAAGGAAATGACAAGCTATTGCAGTATCTTCCCCCCCCCAAAAAAAAATTCTATATTCACAAAGAATCTGAATGACTAAACAATAAAAATGAGGAGAAAAATATTCCACTTAAAATAATTACAAAATGCATAAAATATTTAGGACTTGGTTTATTAAGCCATCCCCAGGACTTATTTGAATATAACTATAAAGCTAATATAATATAATTTGAATATAACTAAATAGCTAATGTTTCTAAGTTCAATTTTGAACTCAAATCATTTTGTCTCCAAGTTCTGGGCTCTATCCACCATACCAACTAGGAGTGCAGGAATATCAAAGAAGAAGAAGAAGACATGGAACCTACCCTCAAAGAGCTTATCATTTTATAGGATGCAGAGATGAAGGTGAGCAAAGGAAGAAAGAACTCCCATAGAGAACAAAACAAGAAACTACTTACATCCAAAACATGTTGACAGGACATAATTGGCAACAGCTGTATGGGGCTATAAATACCCCCAGCGGCTGTCTTTCTACCACGTCACTGGGCTGATACTCTGGGGGCCCATGTGGGTCTGTCTCCAGTCAGAGTGGTGGCTGGATTAACCCTGGCTGCTTCAGTGACACCAGTGTGAGGATTTCCTTGGGGAGCTTGCTGGCTCCAGCCAATAATAGTAAGAAGTCATTCATTCCACAAATATTTTAAGATCATAGATTTGAGTTTGAAGGGATTTTAGAAACCACCTAAGTCTACCCCACCGCTTTCATTTTAAAAATGAGGAAACCAAGGTCTATTGTAATTAAATAATTTGTCCAAAGTCACAGGCAGGATTTGAACACAGTTCTTCTGCCTCTAAGTTACTTTCCCTATCCATTCTAGTGCACTATTTCTTAGTGTCTTTGACTGAGCATAAACCATATCATATATCTCGTATTCAGATCTATGAGGGACATTGAGATATTTAAGAGGTAGCCCCATCTGAATCATGAAATATTAAATCATGTTCAGTATAGGTTTAATGGGAAACATTTCACTGCATTCAAATTATTTGAAAATTTGTAGTAGAGATATCTGTGGAAATGGAATTAGGCATATAACACCAGACCAGGTCCCAATATAAGTTGGTTTGGTTTAATATTGCTTTCTTTGTCATAGGAAATACTCGATGAACAGTGCTGAGGAAGAAATGATTGGGGGTAAAACAAAGGCCAGGAATAAAGCTTACTTCTTTGTTTTTGACCTTTTCATATATGGCCTGGATGCTAACTATCTATTAACCAAATTTGCTGATTAATCAGAATAGTTGGTTCCTTGGTCATTCCAGATAACAGAGCTTTCATGGCCAAATCAACCTTCATTCTCCCATTGTGCTTTTAGTCATTTCTTCATGAGGCCCTGTTTTATCTACCCAAGTAGACTGTAAACTCCTTGAAAGTAAGGGCCATTCTGGATCCAATCCCTAGCCCTTAGCACAGTGCCTGGTCCATGGAAGGATGTCAGTTAAGTTTGACTGATTGATTTGTTGACTTTGTGGACTAGCATTTAGATAAGAGGTTTTATCTTATTCCTTCTTAAACTTTATTGTTACTCTAAAGAGATGACAGAGATAGTCCTCCAAAGCTCAGAAATGTTCAATAGCTTATCGAGGTGACAAAACCAAGCAGCAGCAATGGAGACTCTTCGGTATCAAGTACAACTCCCAGGATTCTCATCTTTTGTTCAATGTACTACCATGAAAAGGGTTCTTTCTGGATTTGGAGACATAGCCCTGGGTTCAAATCATAGGATCTGTCTGGATCTGGAGTCATAGATCTAGGTTCAAGCCATAGATATTTTTTCTGGACTTAGAGGCAGGTTTGGGTTTGAGTTCTGGGTTCTTTCTGGATTTGGAAACATAGTCCTGCTTTCAAGTTCTGGTTCCTGCCACTTACTCTCTGGATAGCCAAGACCAAACTTTTAATCTCTCTGAGTCCAAGAAAGGATCTGTGGGATACAAAAATTCTGCACAAAAGAAGGGAAACGGGAAGGTATGAGAACAGGAATGGGGTTACATTTATAACAAAGCAAGAATTGAAATTTTTGGAGTAAGTCAAAACTATCATCCAAAAGGATATCTCCTTAAGGGCAGGAACCATTTTTTCTTTCGTCTTTCTTTCCCCAGGGGCTAACAATGACCTGCTCATAGCAAACATCTAATAAGTGTTTGTTGGATTGAACAGAAGTGGTGATGTGAGCCTATTACCAGGCTGCTTCTTTCAGATACCCTCTTGCAAACCAATACAAAGATGTGGGGATATAAGCCTGAGCTTTGAACTGTCCAATCACACTTTATGAGTGCTTCCCTGGGGCATTATGGGTAAACAGGTTAATCAGGATCACAGATTTAGAGCCAGGAAAAAGACTTTTGAATTCCTTTAGCCCAACCCTCCTATTTTACTTGAAATGATGGTTTCCCAATTACCTATTAATGAGGAAATTGTGACCCAAAGAAAGGATGTAAATTATCCAAGAACAAATAGCTGGGCAAGACTTAATCCTTAGTCCTCTCTCTCCAAATCCACTTTCTCCCCTACTTCACTCATCTTCTTTTCTGTGTCCCCTCCCCCCTAGTTCACCATTCCATCCATAAATAGATACCACCTTTCCCCACCTCCTGGATGATTTCATGATAAGGTACAAAATGTAAACTCATGAAAACAGTCTTTGTTTTTTTACTACCTTGGCTTAGATCTCTAATTATCCAGTCCAATGACTGATTATGTTTCTCTGCTTACTTTTGACCTTAAATAATTTCTGCTTTGCTATTTTCTGGGGGAGGGGAAAGTGCTATCTGAAGTATGAAATTAATCATGCCCTTGGTATGACATCACCATTTGGGCATATCTCAGTGAAATGATTGCAAACCTGAAACATATTTGAACCACATCCAAGTTCATCCTGAGCATGACCTTGAGCATTTTTAGAACTATGATTTCCTCCAAAAAGTTAAACCTAAGGGAGTTGGGAAGGGGAAGGGGTAGCAGACAAGAATCTGGTCATAGACACAGGAGGGAAACAAAAAACATCAAAAAAAATTTTCCCTCAATTAATTTTATTAATTGATTTTTTATATTACTTACATTTGTTTTTATACATAATTTTGTTTATATATTTAAACATATACATTTGTTTTCATATTACTTGGATTTATTTTAGAGATAATTTTGTTTATATATTTTAAACATATATATTTATTTTACCTTAATTTGTTTTTATATATAATTTTGTTCATATAGGTTTTATTACTTTCATTCATTTTTTATATAATTTTATTTATATTTATTTATTTATATTTTATCTATATTTATTATATTATATATATAATATATATTACTTTTATTTATATTTAAATACATATTTGTTTTTATGTTACCTTCATTTGTATTTCTGTAAAATTTTGTTTATATATAGTTTAAACATATATATTTGGTTTTATATAACCTTCATTTGTTTTTCTATATAATTTTGCTTGTACATATTTAAACATATCAGTACTTGTTTGGTTTTGTTACCTTCATTTGCAAATACATCTCACTCTCCTCTTTACCTAGAAAATTATCCCTTTCAACAAAGAATTAAAGAGAAATGAGAAAAAGTTCAGTAAAATTAACAAACACAAATAACAAATGATTATATGCAATCTTCTACACCTGTTGTCTCCTCCTCTCTTCTTAAAACCCTTACCTTCCATCTTAGAATCAATGCTGTGTATTGGTTCCAAGGCAGAAGAGCAGTAAGGTCTGGGAAATGGAGGTTAAGTGACTTGCCCAGGGTCACCTAGCTAGGAAGTGTCTGAGGCCACATTTGAACCCAGGACTTCCCATCTCTAGGCCTGGCTCTCCATCCACTGAGCCACCCAGTTGCCCCTTCTCTACATTTTAAAAGGCAGTAAGGAGGTACATTTTCTCACTTCTTGGAGGGGCAAATATAATTTGTTTCATTTCGTCATATTTTTTTCCTGCCACTTATTTTGTTTTAGTCATTGCCTCTGATGTTTCCTTAATTCTGCTGAATTCACCGTGTATGTCAGTTCAAACACCTCTCAGTAAAATCTTGTACCCTCTCCCAAGGTTCACTGAGAGGGTGGTGGGGGGAGGCTCAGGCTCCTCACCTGCATGGGCAAAAGCATTTCTCAGATGCCCACAAAGAGTGGCAGTTATACGGTTATATGTTATACAGTGTAGACGCATCCTGTAATGGTGTAGACACATCCTGTGGCCCTTTGGAGAGTTTAAACAGATATGGAGGCTTTATTTGCCTGTTCCTTCATCTTTTTGGATTTCTGCCTTGATCTGAGTCTATTTAAGCCATTCTTGGATGGTGGCTACCTTTTATCCCAGGCTTTGTACCCATTGGATGAGTCTTTCCAGCAGTACTCTCCATGGCCCAGCCTCTGCAAAAAAAAAAAAAAAGGTTCTAGATCACTTCGGACCTAGTCAAGGCTTGGGTCCTAAAGGGCCCCATTTGGGTACCCCTAACAATGAAGTAAACCCAGAGGCCCTTTGTGAGAGTCTGAGTCAGGGTCACATTTTCCATTGATTATAAGAGCAGAACCCTGGATGCCAGGAGGTTGGTGGGGTTCCTTTTCTCTTTATCCCTCTGGATCTAACTCAGTTTCTAGTACCAACTCTGCCACTACCTAATTTTTGTGAATTTAGGCAAATCATTGGCCCTTTGTGGCCTCAAAGATTCTATAGGTATTTGGTAAGCACGAGGAAGGGCCTTCTACCTCTTCAGTGTCAAATCTCAGATCAAATCCCCCCTTTGGCAAGAGGTTTTTCCTAGACCCCAGCTGCTCATACTTCCTTTTCCGAGGTTAGCTTCCACCCACTTTTCATATTTCTTAAGTAAATAATTATTTCTCTGCTGTCAAGGTCCTTAAGAGCAGGACAGATCTGTACCTTTCTTTGCCTCCTCAGAGCACTTTTTGATTTTTGAATTGATTGACAAATGGGACGCATTCAGTTCTGTGCGTGTTTGCCTGCTGAGGAGGTTCTCCTTTGGTAAAGGCTACCTTTTTGATGATGGAAATGAAGCTCCTTTTCTCGTTGTATGTGTCTGGTGTGTCCACAGTTACTGGCATATTGTCTTATCTATTAGAATGTGAGTTCCTTGAGGGCAGGGATAATATGTATATGTTTCCTTAGGGGGTTAGTCGATATTTAATAAATTCTTATTGGCTTGCTAGTTATTGATCCTTCCCACCACTGAATCCTAAGGAAAAACATACTTAAAGTTAAGTTTGTACTAATGCCCAGGACTTCAGAAAAATGCAGAGTAGAAAAGTACCAAAAGTACAGAGCAGAATGGGTACAGGACAGCTATTAATTTACTTTACACAAAAGACATTTAAACACAAAAGATTCACAAGCTTGCACAGACAAAGCAATACTGAAGAACAATAGTAATAACTAAATAACTAAAAATTAGTAACTCAAAAATTAAAAATGAAATATAAATAACAAATTAATATGCTAAATAATGAATTAAATAACAAAATTAAAAACTAAAAAATAATTAAAAATAAATAAATATTGTTTTTTTATAATACTGTCTTATTTTTCTGGGAGATAAAGGCTTAAAACCATCAAAATATAAATCAGTTTGAGGGGCTGCTTAGTTAGCATTTCCCTCCATCCCCCCAAAGAAAATACTTCCCAAAGTTTAATAGGCCCCAGCTGAGGACTCATAATTTCCTGACCAGTCAAACCTTTAAGGCTACTTCAAACCTGCAGCCATCCCTCTCTGGGTGAAGGAAACAGGAAATAAGAAGCCAGAGGCCAAGGATCAACCTTGCCTAGAGGAGTCTCTGCCCTAGCTGCCATATATGCCTCCAGGGTCTCGATATGACTATTCCTTCCCTGCCTGGGATAGAAGAATTATATGGCACAGGGCAGCTAGGTGATGCAATGGATAGAGCACTGGGTTTGCAATCAAGAAGACTCCTTTTCCTGAGTTCAAATCCAGCCTCAGACACTTCCTGGCTGTGTGGCACTGGGCAATGCTAATGGGTTAAAGCTGTTTCTCTCCATTTCCCCATCTGTAAAATGAGATGAAGGAAAGTGACTATTTCTTTCTCAAAAAATTAATAAAAAGAATTTCTACTTGGAAAATAAAAGGAAGAGAGATTTCCTCTTTTTTTAATGAAACATCATTAAGAAGCTGAAGGAGAACTAAGGGACTCTTCAGGGGTTTTTTCACTGAATCAAACCACTAAGTCCTTCAGGACTGGGACAAACCATGTCCAAAAAAGTTTGCAGGGGACCTCAGGTACCTGAACTATGGGATGGACACCTTCAAGGCTCATCCCCTTCAGTACGTGCCCAGAATTCAATCTTTGTGAAAAATAGTTAGATGCAGCAAGCTATTACAGACATGATTTGATTTGAGACATACCAATATGACTCTCCATGCACTCAAATATGACTGTCCTGCTGAAGTTAAAGCCATTATTGGAAAGCAAACTCATATTAGATGGATCATATTTAAATATTTTATCAAATATTAATATCACAATATGAATAAATTATGAAATTATCAAGTATTTCTCTAACTCAGTTTTGAGGCAGCTACATGGTACAGGTGATCAAGCACAGAGTCTAGAATCAGAAAGGCCAGAGTCCAAATCTAGCCTTAGACATTTCTTAGCTGTGTGACCCTAGAAAAGTCACTTACCTTCTATCTTCCTCAGTTTCTTCAACTGTGAAATGGGGTTAATGACAGACAGCACTTACCTCACAGTATTATTGTAAAGATCAAATGAGTTAATATTTGTAAACCTCTTAGCACAGGTGACTAATGAACATTCATTTCCTTTCTTCCTGGAGGAAACAAGACACAAGAGAGGTAAGTTTTGATGGGGAGAATAAAGACATGAAAACAAAGGCAGTTGACAAAAAACTGAAAATTATCAGTTGGGGAATGGCTAAGTAAATGATCGTGATGGAATACTACTGAGCTTTGAGAAACAATGAGCAGGCTACTATTTTTAAAACTTGGAAAGAACAACAATGGACAATGAACAGAAAAATGTGTAGAACCAAGAGAACATAATACATAGCTGCTGTCATACTTAAAGAAAAAAATTGGGAATGTCACCTCCAAGGAGTGAACTAAAAGGTGGAAATAAACAAGCAAAAACTCCCCAAAATGAAAGCACCGAATGTCCTTGTTGAGATGAGGCTCAAGGTCACACACAGCTAAGCAGCAGAAGGAAGGGAAAGGGGATCTGAAGGTAGACTTGGCAGAATTAAGGTTTTGCCCTGCCCCATCCCGCTCCCTTAGCCCTCTGTAGGAGACAAGGTAGTTGTGGAGATGTTCCATAGATCCCTAAACAGATTAATGTGGTGCATAAGTAGCCCTTCTGTGGGCTAGTGGTTGTCTGGTTAATATTAATGTCTAGACCAGGTAGCACAGTTGGTTTGGACTTGATGCTAATGAGGTCAAGGTCATAAATTCCATCTCCACAATGACCAGCAACCATTTGAGTAAACTTCTGTCCTGTGTCCTTATGTTCTCTTCCTAATCCCCACTAGTCATCATTCAAGTAGGTGTCCTTGGTCGCACAGGGAGTGAAGATTTCAAAATATAACTTACCTACTAATGGGTGAGAAGAGGGAGTTACAAAGACAGAACATCATTAAGCTATCTCATTGCCTAGATCATTGGAATCTTGGACCTCTTGGAGTTGGAAGATAACTCAGGGGCAGTCTATTTAAGTCATGCTCAAATTGAGTCTCCATTATAAGAAACCCAATAAGAGGTATATCCAGTCTTTGCTTGTAAATCTTGACGTAAGGAAATCAGGTATTTTCTAAGGCAGCCCTTACCACTTTGGGATGTTTCTGATTTTTAGGATAAAACAAAGAGAATCAGCATGGCTTCATCAGTCAAGTCATAAGCCTTTATTAAGCATTTTATGTGCCAGGCATTGTGCTAAGAATGACCAAGAACAGGTCATGCAAGAGTAATCCCTTTCCCATTTCTGTCAAGGTTAATAGGCTGGTATATCAGGGGAATGTTATAGATCTATGTAAAGGGGATAAGACTATTATTTCTCAGTAATATACTGTGATCTGCATGCATTAGTAGCCAGAGAAGACCCACATGGTAGAGTTGCCCCAAATCCAAAGTGATTAAAGTCCAGTGGCAAAACAAAAGTCAGGACAATTAGCTATGGTTCAGGATGCAGTGGATGTCCTTGGTGTCTTTGATATGTGACCAAGCTCTAAGATCTCTATACTACTTATTTCAGCTGCCTCCATAGCCACTGGAACAAATAATTCTTATCTGTCCATTCTGCTAGAAGTCTTTCCATGCTTGGGGTAGACATCCCCCTAGGTCACCACCAGATTTAAAGCCTGTCTATCATCCTCAACTTAGGTTAGCCCATCTGCCAAAAAGGTTTTATCAGGCTATGACAGGTGCAAGTGCTACTCCTTGGAACCAGAGGTAAGAGTTGAATGTCAGGTGGACACCAAAGGGAGGTGAGCAGCTGTGAAAAGGGCTTGGCAAGTCCTCATACCAGAGATGCTGGTTTTCTCTCAACACCCCGAGAGTTAAGAATAATGTCATAAAGAAAGATGCAACAAACTTTGTTTTAAAAAATTATTGACAGTTTTATTTTCATAATGTAAACATTTGCAAATCACTCCCAATCTACGAGTAGTATCTTTTTACAAAGTAAAACAATTAAACAAAATTAACAATACAGTGACCTCATTTGAAAGTGCTTCCAACATTTAATATTTGTGGCACACCCCACATCTCTTTTTCACTTTGATGAGAAGAAATCTGTTTTCTCTCTCCCTCTCATCCCTACTCTGTTAGAAGAGAGACAGAGACAGAGATGGAGAAAAGAAAAACAAATTCCTTGTAACAAATATGCATAGAGAAGCAAAACAAACAAACAAACAAACATATATATGTATATGTGTGTGTGTGTGTGTGTGTGTCTTACTCTGTACCTTGCAGCTCTCATCTTCCTGTAGGAGGTAGATAGTATGTTTCATTATTGGTCCTCTGGAATCATAGATGGTCATTATACTGATTATACAATGTTCTTATAGTCAGTTCAGCAAATATCACAGAGGAATAATTAATGTTTAAGATGTTTAAATTCACCATAAGATGATCTTGCTATGAAATATTGGTATCCAAGCAAAACACAAGATAGAAAATAGGGAGGAATCTATCTTGGGCCAAGTAGTTGAAAGACTGGGCAATCTGATAACTTACCAAATAGCCACAGAGAATGGTTAGGGTCCCACAAAAATGGGTTATCACAATCAACTGCCACCCATAGAGGAGTTAGTGGAATCTCTGTTTAACCAAGATGCTTGGAGAGATGAGAGTTGATAAGTGGATTCCAAGAAGAGCCAATTTGCAAGTTGTAATTGGATAGTCAATGGCTAATACGAGGAGGATTTAGATTACAATACAGATAAGGAGTATCTTCATATATGTGAGAAACCTTCTTATATATCAAGAAAGGTCTTCTAGACTACCTCAACCTGAAGGGGAACCTCTGTTAGGTCACCTACAAAAGACTGACTCCAGAGATCATAACTTTTCTATTTAAGTCTCCAGCTATGGAGATCCCAAAGTGCTGAAACCACCTACAGAATCTGACTCCTGAGGGTCAGAAATAGGACCAATGGAGAGTGGATTTGGAGATGAAGAATTGATAGTGGCTCACTGTAGAACACTGTAAGCCATTAATATCTTGGCAGAATATAATTTATTTAGTGATTAAGAAGTCAATTCACCTGGGATCCAGTACAAGAAATTTTGGTTGTAAGATGAAAGGAAAAAGCATTGTGGATCACAGGGTTCTACCAGGGAAGCAAATAAGCTTGAGTGGGTGTCATGGCTAGCCAAGAGGTGAAGTGGAGACATTGGGCATCTATGGGGACAGAGGATAGAATGTCATGGAGAATTTGAATATATCAATGTAAGTTCACCCTGGCTAGCACCATGCCCCACACATTTAAACAAAGGTCATATTTAGGAAATACTTTATGTACTCTGAGCCTCACAACACCTGCAAGATAAGACAAGCTGAATTGTATTACTGTTTTACAGCTAAGAAAAATAAGTCTCAGAGAGGTTAAGAGCCTTGACCAGGGTCACACAGCTAGTTCTGTTCTGAATCCTCATTAGTCATCATTCAAGTAGGTGTCCTTGGTCGCACAGGGAGTGAAGATTTCAAAATATAACTTACCTACTAATGGGTGAGAAGAGGAAGTTACAAAGACAGAATATCATTCAGCAGGGGAGTGTTATAATCCGCTCTCCCCATTTTCTAAATTTTTAATTAGGACTTGATTTATTGTTTGGTTGATTACACATAAGAAAGTATTAATAATGTAGATTAAATTTAAAATTTCATTCTTTGTTTTCTAGAGAGATGGTTGTTAAACATTTACTGGTGTACCCCGGTATAAGGGGCAAGATTTGTACTCAGGTTAGCTTGAATTCCAAGTTCAACACTCTATCCATTATACCACTCAGTTGCATATGAACAGAATCAAATATTAGCAGATGTGTTGGAAATCTCTAAAGGTAAATTTAGGGTTGTGACTGAATATAAATTTAATTGGTCACCAGGGAAAATCCCAAATAAAATACTCAAGTCAGTTGGAAATTTTATGGTGGTTTAATTAATATAGAGGGAAGGAATTAAAAAGAAGAGAGAGGGAAAAGGGTATAGGATTTCTCTGGCCTAGCCTCTGCCAGGGGGAATTCAAAGACCTCCTCCATGAGGTCTCCTCAGAAGATTAGAGGCTTCTTTTTGGAAGTTAAAGGAAAATAAAAAGGAATCAGTCTAAACTCCGAGAGAACACTCACCGACAAACCCGGACAATAGCTGCAACCACACCAAGATGCCAGAATGCTCAACACTCTGCTGCCAGAGCCACCTCTCTACGAAAAAAGGCTGAGAGAGGAAGGGACGCGAAATATATAGGCCATTTTTTACATCACTTCCTGCATCTCACATGTACCAATGGTAGTTTAAGCTTGAATTAGGACAGCCCAGGGGTATGTCAGTTGTTTATGATTTGTCATTTGCTAGCACATGTCTGTCATAGGCCATCCTCAATACTTAAGTAGGGGTGTGGACATTCATGTTTTGTTAGACTAAGCAGGGTGGAGTAAATCTAAAATTCACAATATGAACAGAATCAAATATTAGCAGATGTGTTGGAAGAGAAGAAAGAAGAGGAGGAAGGATAAGGAGTGAGGATAAAAAAGAAGAGGCAGGAGGAAGGAAAAGGAGAAGTGGGGAAGAGAGTATGGAGATTGTCAGAGACAAACTACTTCTGTCTTAATTTTGCCATGGCTCTAAAAATGGCCCCAAGTAGCAGGAAAAGTGTGTTTCCTGTGCCCTTTAGTTCTTAATAACAATATGAATTATATGTTTTTATTTTTATTGCACTTTACAGTTTACAAAGGACTCTAACATCCATTATCTCTCTTAATCTTTACAACATCACTCTGAAGAAGACAGGATAAGTATTATTATCCCCAGATGGTCTCTTACATCCAAATTCAGTACACTTCTTGCTATATCCCCTTCACTATTTTCTACTACTACAGTATCTTAAAAGCTCCCTAAAGGTAGGTAAGGAGTCTTTTAAAATTTGATTTCTCTCTATCGTTCAGCACCTAGCATAGTACTATGTGTTCAGTAGCATAAGACAGAAACAAAGATAGACAAATAAATGGATAGAGAAAAAGAGAAAGCAAAGGAAGGAAGGAAGGAAGGAAGGAAGGAAGGAAGGAAGGAAGGAAGGAAGGAAGGAAGGAAGGAAGGAAGGAAGGAAGGAAGGAAGGAAGGAAGGAAGGAAGGAAGGAAGGAAGGAAGGAAGGAAGGAAGGAAGAGAGAAAGAGAGGAAGGAAGGAAGGAAGGAAGGAAGGAAGGAAGGAAGGAAGGAAGGAAGGAAGGAAGAAAGAAAGAAAGAAAGAAAGAAAGAAAGAAAGAAAGAAAGAAAGAAAGAAAGAAAGAAAGAAAGAAAGAAAGAAAGAAAGAAAGAAAGAAAGAAAGAAAGAAAGAAAGAAAGAAAGAAAGAAAGAAAGAAAGAAAGAAAGAAAGAAAGAAAGAAAGAAAGAAAGAAAGAAAGAAAGAAAGAAAGAAAGAAAGAAAGAAAGAAAAGGAATACAGAAGAAAGAAAGGGAGGGAGGAAGAAAGAAAGAGGGCATTTGAAAGAGAGATAAATGAATAAATAGAAAGACATGCATATATACAAAGATAGATTCTAGAGCATTTATTAAACACTGTATATCAGACTATGTGCTGAGCACTGTGATACAAATGTAAACAAATAAAATACACAGCTCTCAAAGAGTTTCTAATCTAAGGAGGGGACACATTAAGGGGAGCTGGGTGAAGGATACCATGAAAGGAAGAAGTCCAAGGAATGTGACCAACTGGGAATAAAGTAAGCATGGTTGCTGCTCCTCTTGGTGGTCTTGGCTGAACAGTCACCAGTTGAGAGGGCCAGGTCTCTGAAGATGATTGTCCAGAACTGGGAGGCTGCTAGTGAGGACTTGGAGCGGAATTAAGGAAAGTGAATTGAGCAAGGAGGGAAGATCATGGGGAAATAAAAGAAAAAAAGAATTAGAATTATAAAATCACAGAATCTCAGAATTGGACGTCATCTCAGAGGCTACCTACTCCAACCAGAACTTGAATAGAAATCATCTCTAACATTAAATGGTCATCCAAGTCAAATACCTGCTATGTACCAGGCATTGTGCTAAATGCTGGAGATACAAGGAAAGATAAAATATAGCCCTTTAAGGAGTTGACAGTCTCATTTTTTCAAAGGTCTTTTTCTGAGAACCTCTTCTAATGAGGAACAAGCCAGTACTTCCCAAGTTATCACACATTCCATTTCAGAATAGATCTAATTATTAAGGTTTTCCTTACATCAGGCCTAAACTTGATTCTTTGCAACTTCCAGCCATTGTTTCTTGTTCTATCATTGGGATCCTAGCAAAACAAGTCTAATATCTCTTCAATATGGTGACAATTTAAATACTTGAAGACCTATATCTTTCTCATATTTAGAGCAATCACCAACCACTTCATTCAACTGATCTTCATAGGGCATGAACTCAAGGTACTTTACCTTCCTGTTCACCATTTCTTGCATGTTCTCCTGCTTATTAATTTCCTTCTTAAACTTAGGAACACAAACAATATTCTAGGGGTGATCTGGCCATGGCATACAATTATATGGTAACATATAATAATACACTATTATATACATATATAATTATACATACTATTCTTCCACTAACTCTTCATTGTTCTTTTGGGTTGGACAACCTTTGAAAAGATTTACTTTGGAGTGGGTGAAAGGAAACCTTATGTTTTCTTATAACAAGATCTTTAGAACCAGGTCCTTCCCTCATCAACATTCTAGGGTCCTGTAAGCCAAGTGATGGATATAGCTTGGACATGAGATAACGATCCATCAAGGTAGCCTTCTACCTCTTTCTTCTTCAGAAAGAAAGAGCAGGGCATAGAATTAATGAAACAGAAAAGAGTTGAATCTTCAGAATTACCCCAGTTAGCACCCAGCCCTTCTTCTGTGGCAAAAGGCAACACCTCTTTCTCTCCCTGTGGCTAGCATTCCACCAAGATCAGGATGAGGGACAGAGAGGACACTAATAATGTCATTGTCCCAAAGAGTCCCTCACTTCTTGAGGACTATCATGCTGAGCTGGATTCAAGCCCATAATCTGAAAGGCCTTTTCATTATTGTATTGAAAACCCCTCTGACTGCAGATCTGTTCATCAAAGGACTTTTATGTCAAGTCACATTTTTTCCAAAACCAGAAAAGTTCAGGCTCAGAGCATAAACATTAAACTCATTATTTAGAAATAGCAAGTCTTTTGGGTTCTGGTATCAGATCAAAGCCCAGAAATTAAATTGCTTCAGAAAATCGAGTAAACTTAAGGATCAGCAGATTTTTGTTTGCTTACTTTTTCATTATGCAGCTAAAAAAAGGGAATAACAAAATTCGGCTGGTGGTTTGAGAGTTTGTCTGCATTTTGCAAGCCTGTGAAGATGCTGCAAGCTCCCAAGGTCCTTGGGGCGTGGAGAAAGAAAGCATTTAGTTGACATGACAATAAAAACACCCTGCCAACTTGTCAAATTGTTGTCTCCTGAGAAATTCCTCGCCCCACAAAGGCACACAGATACAGAGGCCTAATGCAATCATGGAACTCTTTGGGAAGAGAGAATTGAGGGACATTCAGATCTTTCCTAGGAGACATCAAAGTCTTTTATACAGGACACTGCAGAGAAATAGTTTGCTGCACTGGTCTGGAATTCAGTATTCAACCAAGGGGGCAAAAGTGGACAAAGAAAGAAAAACATACTACACAGTACATCAGACAGAATCCAAAAATAATACAGAGGGAATTAAAATAACTCTGCAACAATCCTCGTGGCTGGGACTTTTTTCCCCTAAAATCAAGAGACTGAAACAATTCCCCAAAGAAGTTCTTTAAATATCCAACTCAGCAGTGCCCTGAAAATGGTCCAGGGTTATTATTGTCCAGAGAGCACGAAACCCTGAGAGAGTGGAGGTTGTAGCTGCTTCATTTACTCCTAGAATATTCAGTCCAAAGTCTTGTCCAGACGGTTCCTTGCTAAGCACTATTGAACCACTGAAAGTGATGATTCACAAACAGTTCCTGAGAATGGTCCCAAATTGCTATTTGCTAAATGGGAGGGGGGGCAGAAGGGAAACTGACTTTTTTCTCTTGGCTGGTGGAAATAATCTCAGAACAAAAGATTCTGCTGCTTCTGCAAATCCCACATGGACCAGTTAGCCATTGGAGCACTTCCTCTTGGGCAAAAATACTACAACTGATGGGCATTCGTGTCACCTTATAAGGTGACATAGTGCTTTCACTCACAAGATTCTGTTTTCCCGGGGGAAATGTGGAGAGGCAGAAAAAGAATAAATTGACAAAAATAAAATAAAAATAACTTATCAAATGCTTGTGTCTTGGGAAATGCCTCAGCCCACAAATATATACATATACATATTATCCTCTCCATTTTAAAGATGAGGAGACTGAGATTCAAAGAATTTAAATGTTGTTAACCAGCAGTGGTGAGTAACCAGCAGCAATGAGCATGCCACTGTCATTGATGACTGAAATTGGAATGGGGTGGGGTGGGGTGGGGAATCTGAAAGTGAGAATTTTGGATTAAAGAGGTGGGGCAGGGGCCAATCCACAATTCTTTTCTCTTCCATTTGCCTTTAAAGGGGCTATTGAAGGACAAGGTATCTCTCTGGAAAAACTCAACAGCCTTGGTTCCAATACCAAAGGAATAAAGGAGATCAATGTGTACACCTGATCTCAAGTGAGAAAGCAAACAACTTCCTGCCAGAGAGAGGTGGGCCCTAAACTCAGGTGCTGGAGTGATCTGGTTCTTCTCTATTCATCAGTTAAAATTTAAGTTCCTTGTGAGCAGGGAGTACTTTATTTTTCTGTTTGTATTCCCAAAACTAGAATGGTGCTTGGCACCAAGTAGGTGATTAATAAATGCTTTTTGAGGGATAACTGGGTAGCTCAGCAGACATAGAATCAGGTCTGGAGATGGGAGATCCCAGGTTCAAATGTGACCTCAAACATTTCCTAGCTGGGTGACCCTAGGCGAGTCACTTCACCCCAATTGCCTAGCTCTTACCTCTTCTGCCTTGGAACCAATACTTAGGATCAATTCTAAGACAGAAGGTAACGGTTCAAAATAAACAAATGTTTGTCACTTGATATTGCAATCTAAGCAACAACAGCTATTTTGAGTCCTTGGTGTTTGCTCATTTTCCCCTGCTCTACCCCTAGCTACCTCCACCAAGAATTGAAAAGAGACTGAATAACACTTGTGGTCTTTGCTGTGAGCTGATATTCTGATACTGATAAGATGCTTTACTTGTAGAAAGAGAAACATTGTGATATAGTGGGCCAAGAAGGCCCTGGAACCCAAAAGACTTGGGTCATACACTTCTTTTTTTTTTTTAACCCTGCCCTTCCATCTTAGAATCAATACTGTGTATAGTTCCAAAAGCAGAAGACTGGAAATGGCTAATGGGTCTTAAGTGACTTACCCAGGGTTACAGAGCCAGGAAGTGTCTGAGACCAGACCTGAACCCAGGACCTCCCATATCTAGTCCTGGCTCTCAATCTACTGAGCAACCTAACTGCCCCATCTCGTACTTCTGCTGCATCCCTTAAGGAGACTAATTGACTAAACCAAGAGATCTAGAACCAAAATATTTGACATGTGGATAGAGGCACATTCTTAGAGGCAAAATGCCACAATATATGGTATCAAGAAGAGGGTAGGATCATGCTAATAGGTGTATGACAACAAGCTGCCTTTATTTCTTGCTGAGGGGAAACAAGCAGCTTGATTAAATCCCATCACACCTTCTGGAGGAGGCTGTCATTAAACAGATAAGTTGGCATCCTTCCCTTCCCATCTCCTCCACTTCCAAATCTAGTTGTTACCAAATCAAGCCTCTTCTTCCTGGAATAGACATTGACTATGTCTCTACCTACATGCCAAATATTTACGACTAAAGGACTCCATTGCTTGAGTATGTTTCTGAATTTACTTAGAGACATTGCAACCAGTGCTGGTTTGAAGCCATGTGACGTGGATTCTACCCCACCTCTGGTAGTTATTATCTATGTGACCTGGGACAAATCACTGACTAATCTCTTTCTCTCATTTGCGTAATGGATGGGATTGGACTCAATGATCCCCAACCACTCCCTCTGACTTCACTGTCTAAAAGATTCTTCTCTGGGCACCACTTCTCAGTATGTAGCATCTCGTCCCATTAGAATATAAACTCCTAGAGGGCTGTTACTATCTATTTTTGCTTGTATTTGTATTTATATCTTGTGATCGCGAAAATGTGGATTTCAAGACTGTGAATTGCCAAAACTGTAAAGATAATTTTAAGTGTCTTGATTTAAATTAAAATATAGTGGTCGCCATGGGAAAAATTCCCAAATATGAAAATACCCAAGTCAGCTGGGTTTTATGGAGATTTTAATTAATACAAATGAAGGAATTAAGGAAGGGGAGAGAGAGAGAATAAGAGAAAATAGTATGAAGGGCCTAGGCCAAATGCCCTAGGCCTGAGCCTTAAGAGAGACTAGTCAGTCTTTAATCACTCACCACAAGATCTGTCCCAATGCAAGCTCCAAACCTCCAAACTCCATCTCCAATTACAAACTCCAACTAACTCAAATTCAATAAGTCCCTTTCTTTTAAAGAAGTTTTCTCTTATGTCACCTCCCCTAAATTTTCATATCTACCAATCACAGTAGACACTTTTTCCCAGGACTGCCCATTCTTAGTTCTCACCACTCTTTACTTCTGACCTTCTCTGGGTAGACTAAAGCTTCACACCTCTTTTGTTAAGCTTGCCTTTTGTAAGTTGCTTGACCTTTTAGTGATTAATTTAACCTTTATAAGGACTTAGCAACCTTTTGTATTAGATCTAAAAATAGACCTAGCTTAGGGTTTTTGCTTCACTATAATTATGAGTTGGGGACTTTTCATTGTTCAGTAAGGAGTTTACAACTTTATCTTCCCCTAAAGTATGTCTAAGTATGGGTGGAGTGATGTTAGAGTTCCCAATACATTCCTGATCAAGTACCTTCATTTTTTAAAATGGGGAATAGCTTAATCAAATCTTCTGAAGTAGAGTCAGAGAAATTTTAAGATTCACAATCTCTAGTGCTTGGCACAGTAAATGATTGGCACATAGTTAAGTGCTCAATAAATACTTTTAAAACATTTATTTATTTATTATCCATTCATTCATGACTTGCTCAAGACCATACAAGCAGTAAATGGAAGAATAGTAACTACAGGGAAGGTCTACAGATTACCAACAATTGTTCTACTCAGCAGCCAGGGAAGGAATAATTCATAGTACCATTTCATTAGGTCCTCAGGCCAAGTTCACTTAACTCTGGGTTCCATTCCTCACTCTCTGAATTTCTCTGTCTTCACCATCATTCTCATTCATCCTGGAGATACCCTGAGGCTATCTCTTCTTCCTCCCTTTACAGATTAAATGTATGTTTTTACTTCCCTTATTAGAATGTAAGGTCCTTTCTATTACTAATAAGATATGATTCCATGAGAGACCAGGAAGCATAAGAAGGTAAGTGAGGAGAAAAAAAGGCAATCTCAGAGAAAGTAAAAAATGGTAATACCCCCCCCCAATCTTCACGTGTCAAGGGACATAGGATACTGAATGGATGTAGCAGGGGATGTTTAAGAAAGTAAGGACTAAAGAGAGGAATGATAGACTTCATGCCTGAGTCTGTCATTGTCACTTGTCCACTGTTTTACTATAAATAAGCTGAAAGAAATAATCAATATAGAAGTAGCTCAGTGGTTCAGTGAATAGCCTGTCAGTCCTGGAGTTGGGAGAACTTGGTTTCAAATCTGGTCTCAGATTGTGGAAATGTATTATTGACCGGCACCCCTTTTTTGTGGAACCCCAAAACAACCCTTTCATTTTAAAGCAAAAAATTTTACATTTGAACCATATCTCTGTGAGGTGATGAGTAGAGTCATCTCTATCGTCTAGGAGACCCTGTATTGGTGATGTACGGCTGTATTCCAAAGGCTACATGGTGATTCCTGGCATCCAGAGGACCCACCTCCTGTCTGGACTGAGGTCAGAGTACTCCACATCAGAGGAGCCCTGGAATGGGATTTCGTGAAGATCATAAATAGTAGTAGAGGAAGGCAGTAGAGGCTTCTTGCCTTGGAATCCAAAAATTGAGGAGGTGGTTAAGAGAGCACTGGGGTACCCGAGATCTGGCGCAGAGCTTGGAAAAGTTGGGGGGGGGTGTAGGAGAATATAGAAAATAGCCAGTCATAGATGACTGATGCTTTTTTTCCCATTTTGGTCTGCTTTTTTACTATTTACTAAATAATTATAAATTAAGATACAGTCTCCAGAAAATTCTATACATAACAGGACATTTCCTAGCCATGTGATACTGGGCAGGTCACACAACCCTAATTGCCTTGCCTTTTTCACTTGTCTTCCTTAGAACTGATACTCATTTCCATTCTAAGACAAAAGGTAATGATTAAAAAAATAAGAAAGAACGAAGCAATATCCCATTCAGCCTAGCCATTGAGCTGGCCATTCCAGGAAGCATTTAGAGGGCAAGATCAGAAGTACCAGCAAGCAACAGAATGGTCCAAAGGAAAAACAACCAGAAGGAAAGTCAGTCCTATAGGCCTTGAGATGCCTCTGCTGATTATACATTGACTCTTTCTGATAGACGACCACACAAAGATTCAAACTTTAGTATCATTTTATCACTGTTTACCACAAATCATTTGATGGCTCTAACTCTGCAAATAAGAACACACACAAATCACAAAGTATCTATGACTATGGGGGGCTGGGGGGGATAGGGAGAGAGAGAGAGAAAGAGGGAGAGAGACAGAGAGACAGAGAGATAGAGACAGAGACAGAGAGATATAGAGATAGAGACAAAGGGGGGGGGGGAGAGAGAGAGAGAGACAGAGACAGAGAGACAGAGAGACAGAGACAGAGAGAGACAGAGAGACAGAGAGATAGAGAGAGAGAATTTATTAAGTGTTTTCTGTGTACCATGTAGGATGTTAAGTGCTAGAGAAACAAGGAAAAAGCAAATAAGAAATACCCTGCCCCAGGGTATTTACATGCTAACAGGGGAAGAGCACACATAAAGGAGTGCTCCAAATAGATGTAGAGGTAAATCTTCCAGCCTCCAAACTCACAGAATCTTTCACAATCAAGACTCATAACATGTCTCTTTTCTCTAACCCCAAATTTGTATTTAACTATATCTATGCCAAAGCTTGGAGCAGGTAGGTGGCATAGGGGATTGAGCACAGGGCCAGAAGTCAAGAAGACTCCTCTTCCTATGTTTAAATATGGCCTTTGACTTATCTGCATGACCCTGAGAAAGTTACTTAACTTTGTCTCAGTTTTCTCATGGGTTAAATGAGCTAGAGAAGGAAACAACACACCACTTGAGTACCTTTGCCAAGAAAACCCCATATAGGGTCACAAAGAAGTGGATATGAATGAAAAACTATTGAAAAACAACAAAAATGGTAAAACTTGATTGTGGAATACTTGAGATGATTAGTTTTTTATTTTCTTTTTTTTAACCTGTACCTTCCATCTTAGAGTTAATACTGTGTACTAGGTCCAAGGCAGAAAAGTGATAAGGGCTAGGCAACAGGAATTTGATGACTTGCCCAGAATCACACAGGAAGTATCTGAGCTCAAATTTGAAACCAGGACCTACTGCTTCTAGATCTGCTCTCAATTCACTGAGTCATTTCACTTAACTGCCCCTGAGATGATTAGTACCATGGGGATTAGAAGCCCACTTTCTCCTTTATTGCTCTCAGAATCAGAGACTCTGCCTTCTTAGTATAGTGTAGAGCAATGAGACCAAATATATATCACAATGGGGGCCACTAAACCACACAAAAAAAGATATTTTCAAGTTGTATATTGACACACAGTATTGTTTTATTGCATTTGTATTTATTTTTTTAAATATTTCCCAAATATATTTTAATCTAGCTGGGGATGTGGGGTTTGAGTCCTGTGTTTAATACCTCTGATGTAGAGTATCTGAATCATAGGACATGAGAAATAGTCAAAGATACCTCCTGTTGAATTGTTATTTTTCAGGCATGTCCAATTCTTTGGGACCCTGTTAGGAATTTTCTTGGTAAAGATAATAGGGTGAGTGGTTTGTCATTTCCTTCTCTAATTGATTAAGGCAAAAAGAGTTAAAGTGAAGCACATAACTGGTAAATGTCTGAGGCCAGATTTGAACCCAAGTCTTTCTGCCTCTAGGCTCAGCACCCTCTCCACTGAGCCACCTAGTTACCTCTCTTTGTTAAATGACTCACAAATGAACACATTTTAAAGAAAATTTTGAGGAATCATGAATTGCTAAATATGCCTTCTTTCCCTTGTATATAGGCTGACATAAAGAGTTTTTGAAACTCTTTTTTTTTTTTGAGTTTTGAAACTCAGGTCCCTACTTCCATCTTCCTGAATGGTTTATATGGTGGTCATAAAGGCAACATAATCAAATTTGTCAGTACTTAATTAGGCATCATGAATGCCTTTAGGGTTGAAGTTAGTTGTAGGATGCAATAATAGCAGTCTAAGGATAATAGATGTAATATTTATTGGGAAAGGAAATAGGATTGGAAAAATGGGGGATAATGGGAAGTTTGTATGGGGTATGGAGGAGTTAAGGGAAGAGAGGGTATATAGCTTGGTGATGCAAGGGAGGGAGATGCCCCCTGCTGAGAGGAAACAGCAGGGGTCCAATAAGGATGGTTTGTCTTTGAATGACTGAAACTGAAGTTCAGCTCCCTCTATGACCAGAAAAGATAGTCCACTTATCTGACTGCGAATTCAAATAATATAAAGTTTAATAATCCAGTTGGAATTGGAGTTTTTCCTTAGCTTCAGAGTATAGGGCCAGGCCCTAGAGGCTGGAGGAGGGTTTTCCCACTTCCATCTCCTCTATATCAGTCCAGTTTTGTATACTTCAGAATCTTAGCAGTCGATAGAAAGCAAACAAGGACAGGTCTAACCTTCAGAAGCGACTGGGCGTGAATCTTCCAGCTGAACCAAGAAGAGCATGCCACTCCAGACTGGGCTGAACAAGCTCCTCTCTCCTCCAACACCCGGAAGCAAGTTCCACATGGCAAGAAGGAAGTGCTAGTCACAAGATCGAACTGCCACTCCCAGTTGGCCCCTTCCCCCACAAACTGTCAGTCTAATTTCCTTTCCACATAGATCTACAGCTAGAAGAGATCTTGGAAGGTCACCAAGTCTAGGTCTTTCATTTCACAAATGAGGAGACTGAAACCCAAGATTGTCTCTTGCCTACAGTCAAACAGTTATTAAATACCTGAGCCAGACTTTGAATCTAGATTTTCTGAAGTTCAAGTCTAGCTCTTTATCCTATCTTTTCTACCTTTCTAGTCTTCTTATATATCATTCCCCTCCATATACCCTATTATTAATTAACTATCTCTTGCAATTCTTTGCATAAGATGGCTCTCCATCTCCAGAGTACAGAACCAGCTGATTGTGTAATGGATAGAGTATTGGTCCTGGTGTCTGGAAGACCTAAGTTTAAACCCAGCCTCAAGCACTTACAATTGTGTGACAATGGGCAAGTCATTTAACCTTTGTTTGCCTCAGTTTCCTCATCTCTAAAACAGGGGTAATGTCAACACCCACCTTGTAGTATTTTTGTGAAGACCAACTGAGGTAATATTTGAAAAAAAAAAAAACCTAACACATCATATCACTTGGCATATAGCAGAAGTGCTCATTGCCTTCTCCTTCCCGCTGCCACTTTCAACTGTTTCCCATACCTGAAAACTTTTCCTTCTTCACCTCTGCTTTCTGATTTCCCTCACTTACTTACTTCAAGTCTGAGCTAATGTCCCATTTTCTGCAAAAAGCCTTTCCAGGACCCCTTTAATTCTAGTGCCTTCCCCTTGACAGTATCTCAATGTATCCTGTATTTAGCTTGTTTTTACATGGTTTGGGGGTATGTTGTCTCCCCCCCCCCCCAATTAGATTATGAGCTCCTTGAGAGCAGGAATTGTTTCTGTCTTTCTTTGTATGCCTAGCACTTAGCACAATGTTTGGCACCCAGTAGTCACTTAACAAACGTTTGCTGACTTAACTCAGTGATCATCATGCCAGAGAAAGAAGGAAGTGGGATGGAATCCATACATCATAGAATGTTGGACTTGGATGGCATATCCTTCATTGGCCAATCCAGTTCCCTCTTTTCACAGAAGGGGGCTGGGGTCTCCCAAACAGTGAAATGATTTGCCAAAGGTTACAAAGTGGGTTAGTGGCAGACCCAAGACTAGAACTGATCTGCTTCCCAGTCTGGTCCTCTTTGCTTGGCACAGCATTTAAGAGACAAGCCTGCTAAGAGAGAGGGTTTCATTTTTCAGTTCAAATCCCTTATTTCCACAGATGAAGAAAAATAGTCTCCTACTTTCAGGCATTCTTGATAGGAAGTGGGAAAATCTCTCCTCTCATCCTTTCCCATTTCAAGATGTGGTGGCAGTTAAACTCAACCCACTCACAGCCTCCGTGAGCACAAAACCTCTTTCATCAGGAGATCCAGATGGATGCATCTGTTGCCATCCCACACAATGGTTTGTCTGGTAGAAATTCTTCTGTTTCTTTAGAGAAGGATACTGGGAAAGCTAATGGACAGAGTGCTGAGACTTGGAATCAGGAAGGCCTTAGTTCAGCTCAGATACTTCTTAGCCTTGTGGACCTGGTAAAGTCATTTAATTTTTCTGTGTCTTGGTTTCTTCATATATAAACTGAGGGTAGGTGCTACACTGAACAGTCTCTAAGATCCCTTTCATCTTAAATCTATGACCCTAACATCTGGAATTTCATGGGGATGGCTGGGTTATATAACAGGTTCATTAGTCCAAAGATGATGGTAGCCCCTGACCTTCCCACTATACTAGCACTTTGGTGATTTAGAAAGCAATCAAAGCAGTTAAAAGCCTGAACTTCCTATCATAGCTGCAAAGTCATATATTTCCCCTGCTTATTACTACATAGGAAACAGGGATTTTTTCCTTACCTTTTTTTATGGGTAGCTATAGGGTACCTTGGAAACTTAATAGTTACATGATCCCAGGCCAAGTCACCTAACATCTCTTGCCTCAGTTTTCTCATTTGTAAAATGAGGTGATTAGAATCAGTGGTCTCTTCTTAAGCTAAATCTCTACCTCAGTTTCCTCATCTGTAAAATGGGGGTAATGACAGCACCAGGTCCATCTCTGCCACCTACTACCTATGTGACCTTAGGCAAATCACTTCACCTCACTGAGTTTTCTCTGTCCCTCTTTTAAGTCCATAAAATCAACAAAACAATAAATCAAGCTAAGAAGTTTACAACCTGTCCTCATGAGCCTATTTGAGTCGTCTCCTACATACCATCATGCCTTCTCATTCAGACTATTGTAGTGACATTCTTGGCATAGCAGATAGGTTAACAGACGCAGAGTCAGGAATATCTAGGTTTTAGAAAGACTTCTATGAACTGATGTAAAGTGAAGTGAGCAGAACCAGGAGAACATTGTACACAATGCCAGCAATATTGCATGATGATAAAACATGAATCTCTCTCAGCAATACAAAAATCTAAGACAATTCCAAAGGACTTATGATTAAAAATGTTTTCCAACTCCAGAGGAAGAAGTGGAGTATGAATGCAGATCAAAGCATACTCTTTTTTATTTTATTTTTTTCATCAAATATTATAAAGAGAATTCCTAGTGTGGAAAATTAATATTGAATTGTGATATCTTTTTAAAAATAATCCCCACAGATATGCAAGAAGAGTTTGATTTTAAGGCAGAAACAGTTTCTCCATCCCCCAAGCTATGAAACTGGGTTGGGGCCTCCTTTCTTTTATTTAGATCTTGAAGGGATAACAGGATTTAAGTCAGGGCCAAGCAGCCACTTGACCCACTTGAGAAGTGGGTAATAAAATCAGCAAGCTCTAGCTGCCATTTTGGACCACAGTGAACCAACCATCTTAGCAAGGAGGAAAAGGACTTGTCAAAGTCCTTAAGGCATGCCTCTTCCTATAATGAAGTAATGAGAGAGGAGCTGAGGTCTCCAAGTCCTCCTTCTCTGTGACTCTATACCAATTAGAGATGTCTTAGGATGTCTAGGGAAGAGATGGAATGATGAGATTACAAAGAGTATATGTTTGTGTGCCCAGGAGTTCCTAGGCTCTCTTCTGGCCACACAGGCACTTTTGCTGAGTTCTCCTTTGCCCCACTCTCTTGGGCCCCACTCTTTTGCCCTTCTCAAACTCTCTGGTGCCAATCATATTGGGGACAGACTGTTTAGATTCTCTTGAGCAGCTGATAAATTAACTTAAAATTAAGAAATATTGCCTCTCAAGACTTTCAGGTGTTACATTAGTACAGATTAGAAGACTTCTGAGGTACCTTCCTTAGATAGACTTTGGGAGATAGTAGAAGATAAAAGGGTCTGGAGTGCTATGCCCATGGGGTCACAAAGAGTCAGACCTGATTGAATAATAACACCAAACTGAGATGTTGTGATTAGTCTCCTCATTATATCCATTTCAGTGAATATATAAAGTGCTTATTATAGGCAATATTATATTAGGTTTAGGAATGCAAAGGAAAAAATGAAAAACAGGACCTGTCCTCAAAGTGCTTACATTTTGCTCACTTATAAACCATACAATTAAAGGAAGTAAATACTAAATCTTTTGAGAAAGGAAAATACTAGCCATCAATAGGGTCAGGAGGGCTTCTCAGAAGATATGGAACTTGATCAATCTCTGAAGGAAGGGAAGGATCTTAAGAGGTATGTATGAGGAGAGTGTACATTCCAGGAAGAGAGGTATAAATGGAAAGCTGAATTTGGGAACCCCACATTTGGCTGAAATGTAAAATATATTGAGGGGACCAATATGAAAAATGATTGTAAAGGTAGCCTTCAAGAAGATATTGAAAGAGTTTAAATATTAAGGAATTTGAATTCTATCCTGTAAAGGAGAGCAAACTTGGTCCTTCTTCATTCACCCCATTATCCATTTTTGCTTATAATTTTTTTAATATGCACACCTTTCTCTGATTCAATCAGAAGGGACAACACAACTGTTTGGAAAAACAATTTAGTCATCCCACTGGAAGTATTTAAACAGTTATACTAGGAGTCAGACTGTTCTATAGCCCTAGGGAAATGGTTCCTCAAGCTTTGGGATCTTACCACCCCAAAGCCCTTTAAAATTATTGAAGGATCCAAAGAGCTTTATTTTGGTTGAATTATGCAATTTATAGTTACCATTTTAAAATTTTAATGGCTAGTTTTTAAGATATTTATTTATTCACTTACAATTACAACCCCATTACATGTTGACAAAAATCAACAGATTTTTATGAAACATAACTATAATTTCTAAGACAGAAAAAAATAGAAGAGTAGCACAATTTTATATATATTTTCAATTCTCTTTAAGGTCTGACCTAACAGACATCTAAATTCTCTTATCACCTTCTGCATTTAGTTTAATCTGTTGTGATAAAGTTATTCTAGTTGAAGTATATGGAGAAAATCCAACCTTATAGACATGTAGTTGGAAAAGGAAGTAATATTTTAATAGAAAGATGATATCTTAGTTTTATTATGATAATAGTTTGGACCTTGTGGATCTTCTGAAAGGGTCTCAGGACTACAGATTGAAAGACACTATTCTAGGGAGTCTAGACAGGACCTAGCAGTTAAGAAAGAATTGAGATGTTGATAAGGAGTTGTTCTTGGAGGCAGAGAATATTTTCTCTCCTTCATTCCCTCCTGGTTCATCAGTCACAGGACCTAGTAATATGATAACTATCTCAGAAGGAAAGACCTTCTGTAAAGTGGAGTTAGTTTGCGCATGCTCAAGGAGCAGCTGAGGAAGCAGGGAGAGACACTCTTCAGACAAACACATATTTGAAGAAACAGGCATGAAGTGGAAATAGTTTCAAGGAGCACACCTTCTGAAAGTAAGGAAAAGAATCAGCTTTGGACTCGAGAGCTAACCCTGGAAATTGAGAGTTGAGCTGTGGACAGAGCAGGTTTTGAGAATCCAAGTTAATGACCCACTCAGAAGGTATGCCCCTGTGTAGGAATTTCATGAGGATGTCAAAGGAAAGGATATTGTGGTCTTGTAGTAGCAGTTTTGAGTTGTCTTTTGGCATCTTTCAGTTGGGTTTGTCTCTTCATGCCTCTATTTGGGGTTTTCTTGGCAAAGATACTAGAATACTTTGCCATTTCCTTCTCTAGCTCATTACACAGATGAGGAAACTGAGGCAAGCAGGGTTAAGTGACTTGCCCAGGGTTACACAGCTAATAAGTGTCTGAGGCCAAATGTAAACTCCTGAAGGTGCATTTTCCTAATTCCAAGCCCAGTACTCTATCTACTGCACCACTGCTATACATTGAGTTTGACTTTACTATATATATATTCCCTGAATTGCCTCACTACCATTATAGTCATTGGTGGCCACTTGTCCCAAAATACTATAAGTATTTATGGGAAACTATGTTTTATGTTCAAGGGGGGGTAATATTTTGTAACTAGTGTTCTTTCTATGCAATCTTAGTAATTATCTCTTCTATGAGACAATTGTGATGAGTGGATGACTTTTAATCAGCTGATTTTAGAGTTAATTCAATAGGAGTTGGTGAACTATAGCAGTAGTTGTTGCTGAGTTGTGTTCAACTCTTTGTGACTCCATTTGGGGTTTTCTTGGCAAAGATACTGGAGGGGTTTGCCATTTCCTTCTCCAACTCATTTTGCAGATGAAGAAACTTATGCAAATAGTGTTACCTGACTTGCCCAAGGTCACTTAGCTAGTGAGTGTCTTAAGCTGGATTTGAACTCAGGAAGATGAACATTCCTAACTCAAGACCAGCACTGCACCACCTAGGTACCCAAATTTTAGAAGTAGGACCCCAGAATTATAGACTACATACTACAATTTAGAAGTAGCAACTGTACTGTGGGAACCCAACTCTGAAGAGTTAGTGATACTTGAATTAATTGCTCAGAAAGGATGGGGATGAGGAGTCCCTGGTGATATTTTTACACTCTCAGATCATATAGAGATGTTCCTACCTTCTTCAAGGTTCAACTCAGCTAATACATCCTTCCCAATTTAAGTCATCTCTCCCTCCTCAAAATTTTCTTAGCCTTTTGCTTAGCTCCTTTCTTTGTGCTCACCTTATTCTTACTGCTCGTCCTTTCCCCTCCAAGGTATAATAAGCTCACTGAAGGCAGGAGATGCGCCATATCTTTGTATCCCTCTTTACTGTAACATAATTGGTGCATGATTAATTAATTAATGCTTATTGAGTTGAAATTGTTAAATTAGTCATTAGTAGTCATAGAGAAGATCATTTCCCCTCTGTGGGTAATCTTATCTATAAAATATGGAGGCTAAAAGTTATGATCTCAAAGGTATTGGAAGGAAGGAAGGAAGGAAGGAAGGAAGGAAGGAAGGAAGGAAGGAAGGAAGGAAGGAAGGAAGGAAGGAAGGAAGGAAGGAAGGAAGGAAGGAAGGAAGGAAGGAAGGAAGGAAGGAAGGAAGGAAGGAAGGAAGGAAGGGAGGGAAGGAGGGAGGGAAGGAAGGAGGGAGGGAAGGAGGGAGGGAAGGAAAGAAGGAAACAAATAGTTATTAAATGTCTACTATGTACCTAGCACTATGGTGAGCCTTTTAGAAGTATTGTCTCATTTGATCCTTGCAACAACCCTTAGAGATAGCTGCCCTTATTATCTGCATTTTGCAATTGGGGAAATTGAGGCTTCTTGTGATTAAATGACTTTCCCAAAGTTGCACAGCTAGTAATAAGTGTTTGAGACCAGAATTGAATTTCAGTGTTTCCTGACTCCAGGCTCAAGGCTCTAGGCACTATGCCAGCTAGCTTCCTCTACCTCTGAGATTCATGGATTTATTTGGAAATAAAGATTGTGTTGTATGTCTCATGGGGATGTTATGTCTTGATAATACTGTGTGTAGGGGAAGCTAGGTGGTTTAGTGGATTGAGAGCCAAGTCTAGAGACAAGAGGTCCTGGGTTCAAATTTAGTCTCAGACACTTCCTAGCTACCTAACTCTGGGCAAGTCACTTAACCCCCACTCCCCAACCCTTACTGCTCTTGTGCCTTAGAACCAATACACAGTATTGATTCTAAGATGGAAGATAAGGGTTTAAAAAAATACTGTATGTCATGGCAAAGAAATTCTCTTTTTAAAGTTAAAAAAATATTTCTCCAAATTGCAGTGGACATAAGCTCAGGTTTCCAGCAGCTAAGCACTCTCCACCCATCTCAGCTGTCAACAGCTGTAGCAAATAGGCAGCTGGGCTTTTCCCCAGCCTGCTGCTTAAGCAGCTGCTCTCATGAACTAATGAGCTTGAACAAGTAGCCTAGGCAGCAGACAGAACCCAAAGTATATGTTCGTACACAGAAAGATTCTGGCTGATGTCTATATGTGACAGGTAGATTTAGGTGTGTACCTTGGCATAATGTAAGATGAAGCATCTGTTAGTCAAAAGTACTATCCTTCCACCCTCAATGTTTGCATGACTTGGCCAATGCTAATCATCTCCTTGACAGAGGAATAGATTGCAGAAGATGACTGTCCCCATTTTAGAGTTTTCAGGCTGGTTTCTGTATTGAGATGCAGGGAAAGAAGTCAACAAAACCCTAATTTGAGGAATAATTCCACATTTTGTGTGCTAATTGGCTTCTGCAAATTCCTCTGCTGCCAATTTGATGTGACTATAACAATAATGATAATTACTACCATTCATAAAGCACTTACTATGTGCCAGACACTGTGCTAAGTACTTTGCAATTATTACTGCATTTGCTATATGCGGGTTGGGGAAGAAAGAGGGAATAGCCACCACTATTTGCCTTCATGTTGCTGAAGTTTTATTTACTTTTAAAATTGCATTCATTCATTTGAAAGGTATTGATTTTCTTTCCCTGGAACTCTGCCCCCACTTAATTAAAAAAAAGAAATATAATTATGTTATAAATGATAATGTGTCATCATTTATAATAAGTTTGCATTACAACAATTATCATTATTCTAAATTATAATCTATATTATTATAAATATTCATTATTAAATGCATTATGAATTATAAATATGCATTATAAATATGCATTGTTCTAGGCAACTAGGTGGTACAGTGGCTAGAGTGTTGGGCCTGGAGTCAGGAATACCTGAGTTCAAATCTGGTCTCAGATACTTACAAGCTGTGTGACCCTGAACAAGTCACTTAACACTGCCGATTTCCTCAGCTATAGAAGTAGTTTAAAAAGGAGATGACAAACCAGTCCAGAATCTTTGCTAAAAAAAATCCCAAATGGGTCTCAAAGAGTTGAACATGACTGAACAGCAACAAATAGTTCTGTAAAACCAATTCTCTCAAATGACCTTGAAATGTGTCTCATTATGTAAAATTTTCTTTTTTGAGATGCCTTTTGGTGTTTCCATGACTCAAGTTTGATTTTTTTTTCAACCCTTACCTTCTGTCTTGGTATTGATACTATGTATTGCTTTCAAGGTAGAAGACTAGTAAGGGTTAAGCAATTAGGGTTAAAGTAACTTACCCAGGATCACACAGTTAGGAAGTGTCTGAGATTAGATTTGAACCCAGGACCTCCCATCTCCAGGTCTGGCACCCAGCAACCTACTCTTCATGGCTGACTTTTAGTAATAACAGTAAATTTCCTGAGAGAGGAAAATTTGATTTTTCTACTCACAGTCATAGCCATGCCAATCCATTTTTGAAAAGGGTTCAAAAATGAATGAAAGAAAAAAGAGAAAGGGACAGCCCCAGTCAGAATGGATGAGAACTTCAAGTTGATAATTATCCTTCTTTCTTTGGTTATTTCATGGAATATCACTTGTATTTCTCTTGGCTTCTATTCTGCATTATGGTTATTGCAATTAATGTATATTTATTGCAAGATTTTGCATAATTTTCTCCTTAGATTATAAGCTCTATGAAGGCAAGGGCCATGTATTAATGACCATCAGATTTTTTGCCCCATGCCTAGCACATAATAGGTAATAAATAAATAGTTGCTAAATAAATGAAAGTTAACCTCTATGACGGTCATATTCATAGCATTGAAGTAACTGAGAAGGGCACAATAGAATCAAAGATTTAGAAACAGAGAAAATCTTGAAAATTTAATCAGATCCTTTACTTTATGACTAAAGAAATTAAAGCCCCAGAGGTGAAGTTATTTGCCTAAGGTAAAATCGTAAATAATAATACCAAGATTCAAATGAAAGTCCCAGTTGAGTTATTTTTCAGTTGTCTTTATGACCCCATTAAGGGTTTTCTTGAGAAAGGAACTAGAGAAATTCATCATTTCCTTCTCCAGCTCATTTTACATATGAGGAAACTGAGGCAATCAAGATTAAGCAACTTGCCCAGAATCACACAACTAATAAGTGTCCAAAGCCTTATTTGAACTGAGAAAGATGAGTCTTTCTGAGTCCAGACCTGGTGCTCTTTCAACTGTGCCAGGTAAGAGTAGGTGCTGAAAACTTCAGGCATTATGAAAAAGTGCTCTAACTCTAAAACTTTAGATGGAATTGTCCAGTCCCCAGGAAAATTCTATTCAGTCAATTCTCATTGATCTCCACTTAATTGGAGATGAGACAGAAATGGTAGAAGAACATAGAATCAGTTTGTTGTTGTATTTTTTTTTAACTAGAAGAGACCCTCCAGATAATCTATTCCAATCCTATTATTTTACAAATGAAGAAACTGAGACCCAAAGATGTTAATGGCTCCCCTATGCCTCCTGGATAATATACAAACTCTTCAGCCTACCATATAAGGATCTCTGCAATCTGGCCTCAATATACCTTCCCTGACTTATTTACTTTACTCCTTATCATAGATGCAAAATCAGATTATTTACTGTTCCACAAAATTGATGTTCTCCCTTCATACTGCTACACATTGTGCTCAAGCAACATCCTCTCCTACTCTGAATGCCTGGAATGTGTTGACTCTTCAATATTACTTTTCTAGAATCTTATCTTCCTTCAAAAATCAGCTCCATTTCCAGAATAGAATATTCTTGAGTCCCTCTCCTCTTTGTTCAGAGATGAGTAGCATGCTTCATCCCTTGGCACTGTCTGATCATTTCACTATTTGAAGTTCTTAAGTCTTTAAAAGTCATTGGTTTTAAATTGTTACTGTATAAATCATTCCCCTGATTCTGCTCACTTCACTGAGCAAAATCATTCAAGTCTTCTCCGGTTTTTCTGAAACCATCCTTTTTTTTTTATTGTGTCTTAAGGCACAAGAGTATTCCATTGCACTCATATACTGTCTTTTTTTCAGCCATTCCCCAGTTTCCAGTTCCAGTTCTGAGTACACCCTCTTAGCTTCTACAAGAAAAGTTGTTATAAATGTTTTTTTTTTTTTTAGTTGACACAAACCTTGCACAAGATAGACTCAATTTTTGGTTGAATTGAATCATCCAGCATTTCACAAATTATAAGCAATGTTTCCTCTGACTTCTAACCTAGTGCTCGTTCTACTACACTATTCTCAACATTATTTCTATTTGACTTTGCAATCCAGGATGCTCTGAAGATTTACCTTTCTAATTCTATTTTGCTTAGACTAATAGTAATTTTATATTCTGAAAAAAAAACACTAACTTATGTCAAAGGAGTCAGCACACATGAGCTGGCAAAGGAAAAGATGTGTGAGATTTAAAACTTTATTACAGAGAGAAATAAAGCATAGATAATAGTCAATAGATAACTGGGAGTTGAAGCAGAAATTCGAGATTGAGTAAATTCCAACTAGAAATAATATATCCCTACAAGGAAGTAAATAAATGTAGTAGGAAAAGGAAGGCTTAGGTTCCAATACTATCTCAGACACTTGCTAGCTATATGATTCTAAGTCACTTTGTCTCTTTTAGCCTCAGTTTCTCCATCTGTAAAAAGGATCTAATAACCAAACAGGTTATAGTGAAGATCAAATGAGATAGTATATGTTAAGTGCTTGGCTAATATCAAATCATTATGAGCTATTATTATTTCCATCATCCCATGTCACTGATGGGCAGTATGGTCTAGTGGGAAGGCACTGACCTAAGAATTAGAATCTCTACCACGGAACTAAAGTTGTTCATTCCAAGTTTCTCAGTGATCTCTTTATCTCTGAGTTCAGTGGTCTTTTCTTAGTCCTCATCTTTCCTGACCTTACTGAAACTTTTAATTCTCCAATAGATTCTATCGATCACCCCTTTCTTCTGGATATTCTCTTCCTCCTGTTTTGTCTTGACTTTGTATTACTGTTTTATCATGAGTTACCTCCTATCTGATCAATCCTTCTCAATATCCTTTGCACACTTATTCCCATCCCACCTCATCTGTGCACATGTGTGTGTGTTTATGTATACTTCAAGACTGTCTTACACCCACTTACCTCCAATGCATTCTCTCTATTATTGCATAAATTCCCATGAGGTCATCTATCAGTTTTATATAGATGACTACCAATTCTACACATCTAGTCTTTCTCTCTCCTGAGCTTCAATTCACTTCTTTAAATGCCTGCCAGAAATATCTCCTTGGATGTCCCGTTCACTGCTATTGTTCAGTCAAGTCATTTCAGTCATGTCCAGCTCTTTGTGGCCTCATTTGGAGTTTAGTTGGCAAAGATACTCGAGTGGTTTGCCATTTCCTTCTCCAGCTCATTTTTAAATGAGGAAACTGAGGCAAACAGACTTGCCTGGGGTCTCACATCTGATAAGTATCTGAGACAAGATTTGAGCTCAGGTCTTCCCGACTCCAGACTGTAAAGATAATTTTAGAGTTGTGACTTAAAATCTAGATTTAATTGGTTGCCAAGGGAAATCTCCCAAATAAAATACCCAAGTCAGTCTGGAAATTTATGGTAATTTAAATTAATATATAGGGAAGGAATTTAAGGATAAGGAAGGAAAAGGATATAGGATTTCTCCCGCCTTGCCTGTGCCAGGGGGAGTTCAAAATCTCTGCCTCTAGGTCTCTGAAAAAGATGAGAGGCTTCTAAGGGGATAAAGTTGGAAAGTAAAGGAGGGAAACTTCAGCCAGAAACTCACCACCGAACTGGACAATAGCTTGTAGCCATGCTAAGATGTCAAAAAGCCCAGCATGCTTCCATCAGTCAATTCTCCGCCGCCAAAAGGTGCCAGAGAGAGGAAGTGACCCAAATATATAGATCTTTCACCCTTTTGTCTCCTCCTCTAAATTTTCACATCTACCAATCACATCAAAGGCTTTTCTCCAGGACTGTCCATACTTTTAGTTCTCATCTTCTTTTGATTAGATTATATCTTTAGAGTTACTTAACACTTCTTTGTTAAGTTCACCTTTTGTGAGTTCCTTAACCTTTTTGTGATTAATTTAACCTTTATAGTTGCTTAACACCTTTTTGTATTAAGATCTTAAAATAGACCTAGCTTAAGGTTCTAGCTTCACTCTGAGGTAAGAGTTAAGTACCTTCATTGTTCAATCAGGAGATTACAACTTTATCTTCCCTAAAGTACAGTCTAAGTAGGGTGGAGTAATTTAAAGTTACCAAGACATTCCTGATTTTGTTAAACTAAGTATCTTCATTGTTACAATCAGGAAATAGCTAAATCCAATCTTCACGAGACCCAGCACTATATCCACTGGGCCATTTAGCCGCTGGATGTCCCATAGGCATCTCAAATTCTACATTTCCAAAACAGAACTCACTCTTTTCCCCTAAACTCTTCTTTATTCCTAATTTTTTTTTTCCTATCAGGGACCTTACTATTCATCTAATCACTTAGGTTCACATATCAATTATTTGTTAAGCTTCAACAGTACTGTGTCCACAACATTATAAATCTATTCCCTTCTCTCTGTTCACTACATAGCCTCTGAATTCAAGCCTTCATCATTCCTCATTTATAAAAGTTATGGCCATAGTCTCCTAATTTCAATTCCTGAATACAATTTCTCCTCTCTCCAATGTCTCCTAAACATAGCTCCCAAATTGATATACTTAAAGGGTAAGTCTGACCATGTTACTCTCCTTACTGAAAAAGTTTCAGTGGCTCCCTATTGATTCTGGAATAAGATAAAATCGATCTGATTGACACTTAAAGCATTTCACAACCTGACTCCATCCTTTTTGAGGGTGATTTCCACCCTATTCTCTCTAGGACAAGAAGTCCTTGGAAACATTTTTGCTAAATTGGACAGCTTCTGTTCCCTCTACATATTTCAGCTCTGACTTCTCTGCTTTTGCAAAGTTGATCTCCCGTGCCCAGAATATCCTCCTTCTTCACATCTGCATCCTGAAAGCTATAAATTCCTTCAAGTCTCTAGTCAAATGCCATTGTCTATGAGAGGCTTTTTGTTTTGGTTTTGATGCCACAATTCTTAGTCTCCCCACCTCCTGAAATTACTTTGTTTATTTTGTTTTTTATTTATTTTTGTCTATGCTGTGTCCCTTAAGTAATATATAAATTCTTTGAGGACCAAGATTGCTTTACTTTTATCTCCCAAGACTGGCATGTGGTAGGTACTGAATATTTTAAGCATTCATTGAGCAGAATCATACAGTACTTACTCTATGATGTTGAGTAAATTAATTTCTCTGCATCTCAGTTAAATGAGTGGATTGGATTGGATTTCTAAGGTTACTTTCAGTTCTAAAATTCTGGAATTTAAAGGGTAAAAGTGAAAATTTCAGTAAGCCATAGGCCTTCTTTATGCTGTCCAAATTCACTGGGATAGCCAAAGAACAAAGGCCATAAACCCAGAGTGGAATTATCGTCCAATGCCTCCTTTCTCTGGATTATCTTATGCCCAGGAATTCAGGAGACAATGTAGATACTCTCTAATGAAGAAGATATTGCATATTAAGAAATATTATTGGAGAAGAGGGCTCGAAGATAAAAAAAAAAATGAAGCTTCTTCCACTGACTAGAAGAGGCAAAGCATATGAAAGTGGTAGATTTATAGCCAGAGAATCTAGTTTCATATCCTGGTTCCTCTGCTTGCTATCTATGCAAGCCAAAGCAAGTTAATAAATTAATAAATTTAGTCATTAGTAAAATTAAGACTAGTTGATCTTCAAGCAACTTAAAAGTGCAAGAACTTATGTAGCAAAAGTGAGAGGAGAACAGATTCATATGGACACTGTTAGCTAAGAAATAATCATGTCTATTCCATGGAGGACTTACAGAAAATCATAGATAATAGCTACATGGGAAGAAAAGATGTGAGTGGTTATTGTGGTGGTACCCATATGAATGAGGTCACAGATCCATCAAAATATGAAAGTTCAAGTCTAGTCTTGCTCTGCCTTAATCAAATCACCTGTAGACTATGTTTTTTAAATCAAATTCTACAAAATTAATTGCATTTGGGGTACCATTCTTTAGGAAAGACAAAAGTGGAACACTCTCAGAAGAGGCCAACTAAGATGGTGCAAGCACTGGCAAACACCATATGAAGATCAATCTAAAGAACCATAAATGTTTAGTTTAGAGAGGTAAAGACATGGGAGAAATAATCAATCAATATATATATATATATATATATAATATATACATGATAATATATAATTATATAAATATAATATATAATGTTTTATGGCTTCAACAACTCTTTGAGGTAGGTTCAATTATTTTCCCCATTTTTCATATGAGGAAATTAAGGCAGACAGGTTAAGTGACTTTCCCAAAGTCACAGTTACTAAGTGTCTGAGGCTGAATTTGAACTTAAGTTTTCTTGTCTCCTGGCCCAATGCTCTAACCACTATACTAACTACTTAATTAATATAATTGTTATTCTAGTCATTTTTCAATTGTGTCTGACTCTTCCTGACCCCTTTTGGGTTTTTCTTGACAAAGATACTTGACAAAAATACTTTGCCATTTCCTTTTCTGGCTCCTTTTAAAGATATAGAAATTGAGGAAAACGGGTTAAGTGACTTATCCAGGATTATACAGCTATTAAGTGTCTATAAGACTGCATTTGAAGAAGAGTCTTCCAGACTCTAGACGTATCATTCTATTCACTGTGCAAACTAGTCGCTGCTAATATGATGGTCATTTTCTAATATGTAAAAGATTCTAAAAAAGAAGAGATTGGATTTTTTCTCCTTGACTCTTTAGAAGGTATAACTAAAAGCAATGAGTGGAGATTGTAGATAATGGATTTTTAGTTCAAAATAAAGAAAAGCTCCCTAATTGTCTCTCCCATTAGAATAGGATCTCTCTGAGGGAAAGGATCATGGTTATGCCTTTCTTTATCTCACAAGGTTAGCATAATGTCTGGCATATGCTTTTATTAGAGCTGTGCCAAGACAGAACGAACTGCCTTAAAAGTAATGAGTTTCTCTATTATTGGAAGGCTTGAATGACTTAAATTAAAATTTTCTTTTTCATTATTAATGAACAAAGATTAATAAACATAAGCATTTTGATATGTTAAGAATAGAATAAAAGAGATTGTATGGGAAATGAGAAATTTCTACCATGTAAAAGTTTTAAGTGTCTATTAAACTTAACATGCTAATAAAACATTTGCCCTGCTTGTCTGAATCCCTCTCTGAACTTATTTCTCTCTTCTATTTATTCTTAAATATTTCACTGATGCTCCTTTACTTCTTTATTTTTACATCACTGTCATTATCCAGTAACTTTTTCCTCTCCACTGTAGGAACATTTCCTTAAAACAAATAAGTATGATGAAACTAAAACAAAGTAGGTGATCATTTTTCAGGGATGTTGTCACAGTAATTATTGGTCAGGGTTGTATCTGACTATGATGCTAGGAGTCCATTCCAACTCTAAGATTATACCTTCAATTCATGAATTTAGTTTATTCATCTTCACTTCCACCATCTAAATTGTGAGCTCATTGATAGCAAGGACTGTCTCAATTCATCGTGTATGTTCTTGGAGCCAACACAGTGCATTATACATGGTCTTTAATGTATTCTGTACTATTTTTGTCCACATCCTTTCCTAAGTCCTTCATAGAAGTACCCACAGAATCTTAAAAGACCAAGATGAAGGCATCCATAAAGAATTTATGGTCTAGAGGCCTTCCTCTAGGACTGTTAACATTCAGTACAGTGCTCTGACTATACATCTGTTTTCCCTCATTCTTACTTACATGACTAGCCTACCTTCTATTTGGATCATACATTTTCTGGATGACATTTTTTATGCCTTTCTTTGAACAGAAGTCATTGCACTACATTGTGGTACATTAGGTCATTAGGTACATTAAATACATTAGGTCACCTGGAATTTTGATTCTAGAAATTATGGTGTTCCATGATCTGCAAGTAAATTGGTTCATTAAAAGAATATTTATTTTTAAAAATAAATATGTGTATGTTTGTGTCAGAGAATATCTTCAGATTATGGAAAGAACTCTTCAACTTCCCAAATGAAATCCAGGCTACTCTCTTCCTCCTATTCAGCTATGGCTTCAGCTCATTTTCAGCTATAATTTTCATCCGATATATAGACATTAGTGTAGTAATTCAATGGGCTTGCTATCTAACTGTACGGCATACTTTGAATGATGGGCATTCTTTATCTATGTGGCTTTTCCTAAGTAAATTGTTAGGCTAATTCCTTCTGAGTTTCTGTGGATCTCATTTAGTGGATTTCTTTGGGCTTTTTGAGTTTAATAAAATCAGCAAAATGTTATCCACAAACAGGAACAAGTAGGGCACTCATCATATATAGGAAATCCCTCTTCTATCTGTATTATTCACACATCCTTCACAGCAGTGAAAATTCCTATGTTGGGCAAAAATATTTTATGCTTTGCTTGATATAGAGTGATATTCTCAGGCTTTTTGATTTCACAACCCATTTATATTATAAATGATTATTAAGGACACCAAAGATCTTTTGTTTATACATTTTTGTTTCATTTTAATTATCAAGATAACTGTTGGCATTTGCCAGATTAAAAATTGAAACAGTATAGTATTATGAAATAGTTTTGACTTTATAGACTTGCTGAAAAAATATTTGAGACCTCAATAAATCCCCAGAGCATATGTCTAAAACTTCTGAAAGATAAGAAATTGTTGAATGAGTATCACTGTGGTTATAATGGCAGTACTTTTCATTCTTCTGGTTAAGAATATTGATATTTATAGCTTCTCTGGCAATATAATAATTCTCTCATTTGATAAGAAGTTCACATTACTAGTATCAGCAATTGACAATATGGTGGAAGGAATGCTCTATTTAGATTCAAAAAACCTAGCATAACCATCTAGTTCTGCTACTTATTTCCCTTTGTGACCTTGAGTAAGTCAACTATCCAGGCTTCCTTAATGCTAGTGCCCTCTTTCTGTCATTATTTCTAATTTAACCTGTATCTATTTTGTTAATACATAGTAATTTGTTTTAGATTATAAGCACTTTGAGGTCAGGCATTGTTTCTCCCTTTCTTTATAGTCCTAGTTCTTACATATAGCATCTTTCACACAAGTGCTTATTGACTTGACTCTCCTCATCTTAAACTTTATTTAGGAACTAGATTAGATAATGTAAGGAATGAAATTCTCCGGAAGCTCTATATCAATTTTAAAATATTTATTAAAAGACCACTCAATGAATCGTACTAGCCAGTGGACTCCCTCCACAGTAGGAACAGATTCCAAAGAACAAGAGCAGGGATAGGGCAAGAGAGAGAAAGGGAGGGAGGGAGGGGGAGAGAGAGAGAGAGAGAGAGAGAGAGAGAGAGAGAGAGAGAGAGAGAGAGAGAGCCAGACAGAGAGAGAGAGAGAGCCAGTCAGAGAGAGAGAGAGAGAGAGAGAGAGAGAGAGAGAGAGAGAGCCAGACAGAGAGAGAGAGAGAGAGAGAGAGAGAGAGAGACAGACAGACAGACAGACAGACAGACAGACAGACAGACAGACAGACAGACAGACAGACAGACAGACAGACAGAAGGGCAAAAGGAGAGCAACTTCCTGAGGCTGAAGCCAATATATATTCCTTGTAATGTCATCACTCAATCCCTCCCCAGGATATCTCTGATTGGAAAACAATCACACAGGAATTGGATTCAGATACCCCAACTCCTCCTCATCTCAGGATGTAGAGTATCCTCAGGACAAAAACAGACCAGGGAAAATGCCAACACATTCTGCTACTTGGTCAGGCCACTGCAGTCCAAAATGGTGACTACCTACCACATGGTGGATAGAGTTTGTTGACTTCATCATCCAAGAGAATTCTTGTTTACAGATAAACAAGGAACAGGTTTCCCCAGCACAGAGAGGTACCATGAGGTCTAAGAATAAATTACTTTAACTTGGAAGCTAGCTGCCTTCTAAACTTGAATTTTAAGGAAAATTTTGTATGAAAATTTGTTACAGCTCAGTATTAATTTTCCACAATAAATACTAAGATCCCTACCAGTTTTAAACCTATAGTTCTCTAATGATGCTCTAAAAGTTATATAATTCATAGGCCTGCTGCCCCGTTTCTGCTGTATTATCAGCATCACTGTGGAAGTAAATGACGACTGCATAGGATTAAAGGCCACTTTGTAATTTCCTCTGTTTCCTAGGTTGAAAAGGCCAAAGAATTTTTCACCTAAAGGCCATTGTGATGGTAACTTAGGAGTTGAATTGGGCAGTGTCTAGGTTAGTTATGACTTGAGAAGGAGATGACTCAAATCCAAGAATAGAAAATCAAAGGGTGCTCAATAGCATTGAATAATAATATTGACTTTATATTTAGAAATATATACCTTTACTTAAAGAAAATAATATTATAAATATATTTTTATAAAGTTTTAGGCAAATGTAGAACAGATGGAATAAATAGTTATCCTTTAGGATATACTCAATGAGATTCACCAGATGTCCAAAGGAGAAGATAGATATGAGGAGACCAAAGAATACTGTATTAGAAAAGATAATCTGGAAGATATTTCTAGTAGTAATAACTGAGATACTCTGGCTTGACTAGAGAGGTACTAGGGGAAACCATGAATTGACTCCTGGATAGAATGAATTAATGTCCCCATTTTGGTTAAATAAGACCATGGTGAGTCTGTGAAAACCACGCGAGAAAGCAATCAGGACTATCAAATTTGAATTTTATTAACTTATGCAGAAATCGAAAGGTGTGCATGCTGAATTAATCTAGATCTTTTGCCTCTCATAGTTTTTAAGTGGAAAACTCAAGTACAACCCAAAGTTCTTATCAGGAGTGTTTAAAGGCAAAGCAAATCTGTCAAAGCATGTCTTGGGATTAGTACTCCTACTAACAGTCTAGTCTATCTACATCTATCGACCTGGAAAAATGTAAATTCCTTTTAAATCACTGGCCTTCAGGTACTTCATATTTTTCAGTTACCCTTAGCTACTCTCAGCAATACAAGGATCCGATGCATGACAATTCTGAAGGACTTAGGACAAAGAATGCTAGTTATCTCCAGAGAAAGGACTGTTGGAGTCAGAATGAAGATCAAAGCATACTATTTTTTCACTTTAGTTTATTTAGGTTTTTATTTGGGATGGGGGGGGCTGGTTTATATGATTATTCTCTTACAAAAATGAAGTGGGAATAATTTGCAAATATGTTTTGCATGAAAATCATGTACAGCCCAGATCAAATTGCTTTCCATCTCAGGGAAAGGGGATGGAAAGGAGGGAAGCAATTTGGATGATATAACTTCAGAAAATTTATGTGGAAAATTATCACATATAATAGGTAAAATAAAATATCTTTATTTAAAAAATCTTCAGTCATCGAGAAAAGGTGCTGAATATGAGCAGCTTTTCAGGATGAGTAGCTTTTCAGGATGATGCCCTTATTCAGGTAGTTGAAGCACTCATTCATTTTGAATGGAATTTTTAAAAGTTTATCTTACCAGAAATGCATGACAACCAGGCACTATGCCCAAAGTATTGTGGTCAGTGAAGATTTTACCATTCCTAGTCACCTTTGCTAATTAATGTCAAAAACAGCATTTGAATGCAGGACTTCCTAACTACAAATTCAGCCTTTGTACTTTAGAATTTTTCTTTTCAAAATAATGTGTGAGGAAAATATACATACTAATAATAACAATAAAACGCATTTATTTATCACCTTCAGATTTGTAAATACTTGCATTCTTTACAACACTATGAAGTGAGTATTACTGTTACTCTCATTTTATAATTGAAGAAAATGAACATTATAGAGCCTTGAAATACCTTGCCAAGGGTCATGAGACTAATAAATTTCTGAGGCAGGATTTGGACTTGTCTTCCTAATTTGGCGGGGGGGGGGGGGGGGGAATGGGGGGTGTCTTCAAACATTCAGAAAAGATGCTGAATATGAGCAACTTTTCAGCATTAAGTCCTTATTTAGGCAGTTGAAGTATTCATTCATTTTGGATAGAGTTTTTAAAAGTTTAGTTTACCAGAAATCCACTTACACGCAAGCACTATTCCCTAAGTATTGGAGTGAGGGAAGATTGTACTATACCTAATGGTTTAGCCCTTTATCCAGTACTTCATTTGGCTGCCTCTCTCCACTAATGGATCCATTGAACTGTAGGCCATAGTTCAAACAAGAGATATTCTGGAATATCCAAAGATTCTGGAAACTTAAAATAGAGTAAAAATGCAAGGTATTATTGTGGGATCTTTTCAAGATCCTTTCTATTTGTACCCAATTATTTAAAAGACAAGGTGATGATGAGTCTCTTTTCTGGCATATACTCATTTTATGCCACAGTAGAACAGTGTTTCCCATATGATTCTCTTGTCTCCCATTAATATAATTCTCTTCCTTCTGAAGTTCTGTCTCTAATCTCCACTCTGGAGATATAGCAAAGCCAATCAGGGACACAAATGGAGCTCCTTAAGGTTAGTCCCATCCTTCTTTTCCCCAACCACACATTCAGCTACCTGAAAACCCTGAACCAAGGTCATTCATTCTCTTTCAAACAGGGTTGTATATTTGTTTTGGTCTTAGACCCTGGGGGTGAGAGGAATGAAAAGGACAGAGGAATTATGGGGAGGGAAAAACAGTGGCTACAAGAAAATAGGATGGTCACACCCAACACTGCATTTATTCCCATGCTCAAAAGGATGGTGTCTAGCCCTGTCTTCTGTGTCTCATTGGCTGGACCTCTTCCCATCCACCCCCACTCCACTCCATTGAATTAAAACACGATATTTCTTCGGGGTGATGTTTATGAAATGCACGTGTCAGAAGTGAATTAACCTTTCTGAAGAGTGAACCTAAAATCAATCTGCATTGTACTGAGTGAGGGACCTGACATCTGAGGAACCCAGGTGTCTACAAGAGTTATACAAGTGTCTGAGAAGTATTAGTGCAGGTTTAAGCTAAGTTAAAAGTATAATAAAGATCCTGTTTAAACGAAATGGTTTCTGAAATGGAGTGTTCTTGCTTACCAGTGGTTACCATATAGGCTATCCATGGATCTCCCATTCTCTAAGAATTAGAATACAGCAAATAGAGCCTACTCCCTCCCTCTGAACTCAACATCTAGTCATCGTAGGAACAAGGGCTGAGAAGGGGCTTAGAGATGAGCTAGCCTAAACTCTTCAATTTAGGAGATGAGGAAATGGGTACCCAGACTGCTGACATTACTTGGGATCTTATAATTTAGTTGTTAGTATACTCAGTTAGTACTCCACTTTTTTCTCCCTTTTAGTACTTACTACTCCATATATTGGAGGACTTTGGTTCAAATCCTACCTCTGACACAGCTGTGTGACATGGAATCTTGCCAAGTCTCAGTTTACTCATCAATAAAATGAGGTAGTCAAATTAAATGATTTCTAAGGTCCTTTCCACCCCTAAATCTGTAAATCAATGATATATACAAATTGTCTCCCATGTCAGGGGGAAGGCACAGACTATTTTTTTTTTGTCCTTGTATTCCAGCTCCTAGTACACTGACTCTCTCCTAGTAGGAGACTAAGAAATCCTTGTTAATTGATTAACTAATTATGAGATGAAAGTTAGTAGGGACCTTGGACACCATCTAGTACAATTCCTTCATTTCACTTGTTTTACTGAGGCCCAAGAGGCAACCTCCCTAAGACCCCAAAGGATAAATAGCAGAATCTGAATTCAAACCCTGGTCCTCTGACTTCAAATTCAATATATTTTCCATATACCATGCAGCCTCCTATAATGTAATCTTTTCTATGATTAAGAGGACCTTTCAGGATCCTTTGAAACCTTAGGCTCTTCTTTACAAAACTGGATTCTTTTTGCACAAGTTGATCAGGGGGACATCAGATTGGATCTCTACTGAGCATGTGACATCCCCTGGACTTTGGCTTTTTAAATTGTTTCCTTATACTAATCTATTTATATGCCATTCATCTCTTTCTTTTTTTTTTAAGTGGGCAGAATGAGAAAGAAAATCCAGTTACTTAAACTTTTTAATTTTTATGTTCTGGGTAAATAGAATGTTTACTGTGCCCTGCTGAAAGTAGATTTTTAAAAGTACAACCGAATAAAATGAGGATGGAACATTTAAAATGAGAGGACCCCTCTGTTGAATAAGGTCCCCTTGTCTCAGGGGACTGATTTTCCATTCCATCCTTCATTAGTCACCATGTGAGCCTTCTGGGCAAATCTGGAAAGGGTTCCATCTGGAAAAGGAGAGAACACCATGTCTTACAACTGAATGAAGAATCTATTCCTGGAACACTCATCAAAATGCTGGCGAACGTTCGACTCCATTCATTCATGATTCCACGGGCTAACGCTGATGGGCTATATAATGAGCCAGCTGTCTCCCTCAGTTATGTACTCATCATCTGGAGGGGCTATGTTCAGCTGCATGTGGGCACACACATTTGCAATTACTTATAATTAGCAAGTGTGTTTGCCATCCTTCCTCTTCAGGGGACCAAGACCTGAGCATCTCTCACACATGTGGCTTTCATTGAACCAGCTGTAGTAGGGGTAAAAGGTCAGGGTCTTCTCTCTCCTATCTATCTTGTGTCTTAGCTTACCTCTCATGTATTTTATGAAATCAAGAGGAGGGAAACAAGCAACCACATAACCTCTTATTAGAAAAGATTAATGCTTACCAAGAGTGGAAATATTTTTCAAGTGCCTAAGGAAAAGAGATATTGTAAATAGTGTGAGGAAGGCAAAAAAGCAACCCATGACTATAAATAATTACTTTACAGAATCCTTTTAAAGTCCTCATATTCTACATATGTATAAGTTTAGCACAAAATGCTAAGCAAATAAAAGGGGGAAATGTGAAACAGCTGGAAATGTTGAAGACTTTCCTCTTTCTCAAAAAAAAATCAATGATAAAAAGTGTTGAAGACAAGTTTGTTTTCTAGACACTGTTATTTTTAGGCAATGTTAATTAATAGCATGGAGAATTAGTGCAAATTAAGTAATTAGAAATGAGGCTTGCAGCAAGAACTGACTTGTGTTTACAGAAGCATGATTAAATGATTAAAACTGATCCTTTCTTTTAGATGTTTGATGACAGTGAGAAAAAGAAGAATTCTCAGCCTCAAAACAGGGAAATCACAATCCTCAATTAATGACTAGTTTAAGAAGTAGAATTATGATAAGAGAAAAGGATTCGAAGAAAGAATGATCTTAGAGTTAAAATAGGTAAAGCTTTATTTTTACCCCCCACCCCAATCTTATTGTTGCTATTCAGTTGTATCAGTAATGTCTGACTCTTTGTGACCTCATTTGATGGTTTCTTGGTAGAGATACTGGAATGGTTAGCCACTTTCTTCTCCAATTCATTTACAGATGGAGAAACTGAGGCAAACAGGATTAAGTGACTTGGTCAGGGTCACATGGCTAGCAAGTGTTTGACACAGGATTTGAGTCTTCCCAATTCCAAGCCCTGTACTTCAAATCCCATTCCACTTAGGTGCCTCTAAAATAGGCATTTCTCAGTCTGCCATAATCTGGTTCCTTATCTACCTTTCCAGACCCACCTCCACTCCCACCAAGTTACTTTGTTTTTATCTTGTCTATATTGCATTTTTTATCTGATAATGGGTCGCCCCCCATCCCCAGCCAACTAAGCTCCTTGAGGACAGATCCTTTTCTTTGCATTCCCTGAGCAAAGGAGTGTGGGGTATATGGCAGACACACTTTAAATGCTCATCTAATTGAATCTGCCCATGTTGTATCCACCAATCAAAGTGTAAGCACCTTGAAAAACAGATTGTTTCATCATTGTCCTCACATCTCTAACATATACTCCAATATTGTAAACTTGTTTGTGTGTCTTGAGCCCCTTTGTCAGTAGGGTGAAGCCCAGGGACTCATCTCAAAATAACTGTTTTTAAATGTATGTGTTTATTTTATATTGTATATACATTTTTAATTATTTACACATACATACATTTACTTTATATTATTTACACATATCCATTTATCTTATATATATATAATTATTTATATTATTTACATATATACATTTATTTCATCTTATGTACATCTATACATTTATTTTATATGATATATATACATAAATTTTTTCATTATATATGTATATAAAATAAAATATCTAAAATAAAATGTATAGGATTGCAAAGAAAGTCAAAGGCTAATGGAAATCAAGATGTCATTTTTTTCCCATCCAAGTTCATGGATGAACCCCCTAAAATCTTCGACTGCAGCTTAGGAACTCCTGATGGAAGTCTTTAATTGAGCTCTATTGCCTTTTCAGGCTTCCCCAGAGGAGTTTCAGGAGGTGAACTACACTGATCATGGAGGGATAGTGGAGTGTGGATTTGTGGAAGTTTTCTCATCATTAGCCAACTGTAATATCATAGAGCTGGACTCCAGACAGATTATTTAGCCCACTCAGCTCCCATCTGCTTTTATAAAAGGAAAAACCAAGACCTAGAGGGAAGTGGGGAATTGTCCAGAGTGAGACGGTATTTGAATCCAGAATATTAAGCTATAAATCCTGTACTTTATTCACTATTCCCCCACTGGGTACCTTAAAGTAGGAGATAAAAGACCTAATCCAAGATGAAAAAAAAAAACATTTGAGAAACATGAGGGCCAGAAAGAGAATAATACCACTGGAATTCCTTGAGATGTTATTGTCATTTCAGTCACATCTGACTCTTCTTGACCCCATTTGGGGTTTTCTCAGCAAAGATCCTGGAGTAGTTTGCCATTTTCCTTTTCCAGCTCATTTTACAGATGAGGAAACTGAGATAAACAGGGTGAAGTGACTTGCCCAGGGTCACACATCTAATAAGTATCTAAGGCTGTATTTGAACCCAGAAAGATCAGTCTTTCTGGCGACAGGCTTGGCACTCTATCCACTGCACCACCTAGCAGCTAGGTTCTGGGTGCTCTCGTTTTTTTCAGGTGGGAATGCCAAAGATCACTGGGGATTGGAGGGGGTGTCTTTGTGCATATATATAGTCTTTAAACAGCAGGACAATCAGGCACCCACTTATCAGGCTATTAGCTTCTGGCAACCTCAATCATCTAAAGACAGCCAAGAATCTGAAACAATCAAAAAAGTCCTTTGAGTAGTTCAATTAGCTTTCATAGAGGCTTCATTCTAAAGCCCAGACACTCAGGCCCTCACTCCCATTCTATTATATTCGTCTAAATAAGCTTGACTATCTGCACAGTAGAAGCTGCAATGGGGGGTGGGAATGAGAATGGACAGCAAGAGCTGTTAGAAGTTACAGCTGAGAGCCTTACTGACTGATGGTTGAAATTAAAAAGCAAAAGAAAAAACTAGCAAAATAACATTGTCTGAGGCTGTTGGGAGAGAAACTCTAGAGAATTACCTGAAACAGTTTAGTGACTTGCTTTGCCAGGGCCACAAAAATTGTTAGAGAGGGAGGATTTGAACTCAGGTCCTCCTGAGTCCAAGAATAGTATTCTATCACCAAGTGGGGACATGAAGAGTCAGACAGTGCTGAAAAATGACTCAAAAACTCTGTCCACTGTACCACTACTGTCTGAGAAGGTCACATAAATGAAGTTTTAATACATATGGAAAAAGAGAACTTCAACATTGCCAAGATTTGAAAGGGAGAACTTGGTAACCTGGATGTCATTACTTATAAATAAAAAGGAGAAAACATTTGGTTTCTTTGATCCCATAAGGATCAAAATATAGTGGTTCTGACTGAATTCTCCATTTCTTCTAATCCTCTTAATCTAGAAGGCCCCCAACTTCTGAAGTCACTTTTTGTTTTCACTGCTCCCTCATGTCCTATGTCCAATCTATACTCATGTCTTTGTTGTTCAGTTGTGTCCAACCTTCTCTGACCCCATTTGGGGTTTTCTTGGCAAAGATACTGGAGTGGTTTGCCACTTCCTTCTCCAGCTCATTTTACAGAGGAAACTGAGGCAAACAGGGTAAAGTGACTTGTCCAAGGTCACATAGCTAGTTGGCTTCTGAGGCCAGATTTGTACTTGGACTCATGTCCATCTCCAACAGTTTTTCTCACATCCCTCTGCCATAGTTTGGGTCTATACTATGTAATGCCTGCATCTCTGCAGTCATCTTACAGATTGTCCTCCTCATTTCCAAACTCAGCCCTTTCCAACTCATCCTCTACACAATTTAAAGATTAACCTGGAGGGATCTCAGAAATGGAAAGGACCACAAAGGCTACCCAATTCCCCCCTTGTTTGTGAATAGAAATCCCTTCTATGACATCTGTAACAAGTGGACCATCTGGTGTCCTCTATCTTATGCTTCTCTAAAGCACAATGATAACTCCATCACTCCTCCTTTCAGAAACCTTCCATGACATCACTTTGTTGGCTAAATCCTGAAGTTTTCCTAGTCTGATACTCAAGATCCCCCCATAATCCGAGGTCACCCTCTCCTTCCAGCCTTATCTGCTACTTGTCCTCTGTGCATACCCAACATTTGAGCCAAAGCTGCCTAATGGCTCTTCTCCAAACACACAATACAGTCTTTCCATTGTGAAGCTTTATTCATGTTCTTCTCTCTATATTTGGAAATTCCTCCTCCTCACCACCCCTATCTCTACCTGCCAAAATAACACCCTCCTTTCCCAGCATAGTTCAGATGCCACCATCTCTCTGAAGGCTTCCTTTTTGTCCCCCAAACAGATGTTTCCTCCCTCCCTGAACTGCCATAAAAACCTCCTTTATAGCATTTATCACTTTTTAATTTCTATTATAGGAACTGTTGCATTTGTCTTCCCCTCTTAGTTTAAATGTTGTTCGAATGGCAGGGACACTGATACAATTCATCCAAGTTGTTTCCTTGGGGTTTTTTTGTGTTTTTTTTTTTTTTGTAGTAGGCACTCAACAAATATTCTTCAGAATGAATCAATAAATGTCAGAATCTTCACTTACTGTGAATTGATACCAACATGATTATCCTGAGACTTTATGATAGGAATATTTCTACATGAATAATAGTGATAGAAAAGAGTTTTCCCTCCTTATGACAGCTAATTTAATAATTAACATCTATATAATACTGTAAAGTTTGCAAAAAAACACTTTGGATTTATTATTTCCCTTGATCCTCATGACACTATGAGATGGATGCTTTTATTAGATCCATTTTACAGATGAGAAAACTGAAGCAGAAGTTAAATTACTTATTCTTTGTCACAAAACTAGAAAGTAAGCACTGTCAGATTTGAACTCAGCTCTTCTTGATTCTAAATTCAGACTCTATCTACCAGGCCATGCTGCTTTATCTCTGAGTAAACATATCTATCATTTTTCATTTATACATGCTATGATTTCCTAAGGCTCAAGACTGAAGGAATTTTTTTCTTCCTGAATTTATTTTCAGAAAAGCAGTGTGTAATTTTACCTCATCTAAACAATTCAAACTAATATTTCTTAGACATCAATGAAATTATAAAGAGTGAAACAGAATCAAGAAAACATTATATACAGCAACAGAAATATTGTTTGAAGAATAACCTGGGTATGTCCACCTCTAGAAAAAGAACTGATAAATAGAAACAAGTAAGGCATAGTTTAGTAGTTAGACAGATAGGTTTAAGTACATATATCTATATATCTTTTTATCAAATAATGCCTTTTCTATTGTGAGGAGGGGAAAAAAGGGAGATACCTGAGGATTTTATGTAAAAATATTAATTTTTAAGTATTTGTCGTTTTTAATGTTCTGCCCATCTCATCCAACCTTCTGGAATGTTTTCTGAAATTTCACCTTCAGTTTATATGGGACAAAAAAGGAAATAATAGTCATTTACTTTCTCCATTTTAAAGAAGGTATCCCAGGTTGGTATGGAAGTAAGGATAATTCCGCAATCTTACTGAAATCATTTATCCTCTCTGTGTCTCAGTTTCTGCACCTATAAAAAATTAAAGTCCTGGACTAGCATCACTTCTAAGTTCCCTTCCAGTTCTGACTCTGTATTTATACATATCAAGGGGGCTTTTCCAGATGCAATGATAGATTATATCCAAGTATAATTCATACTTAGTCAAATCCAAAAGGGAGCAACAACATGTATTTGTCCCTGACTAAAGAAAACAAACAAATAAATAATGAATTGATTAATTGAAAGATAAATGAAAATAAAAGATAAATCATAGACTATGATTATGAAAGAATTTTCCTTTATGTCAAGTTAAAGTACGATTTACAGTGTCAGTCTTGAATGATTAGTTTATTTTTCTCAGCATATAAACTCCATAGAATGTAAGACTCTTTAAAGTCAAGTAATATTTTTCATTTTGCTTTTGTGTCCCCTACCCCTACCTAGGTGGTCAGCACACAGTAGGCACCTTTAAGTATATGTTGAGCTGTACTGAAATATCATACATTTTTTTCAGTGGGTCAGTCATTAAATGATAATACTTTCTTTCATAATCTTGTTTTTAAAAGGAGAGCATGGGATACTGGGTATCAAGTCTTTGTTAAGAGAGTATTCTATGAGTGGCTAAAAATATTTGTCATATGAAACAGTGGCAGACCTTTTAGCATTAATAGGAAATAGTATCTGACATCTCCAACCTGGAATGATTTTACTGAATTTTTTTTCCAACAAGAGCAGCTAGGCCATGCTGTGAGTAGAGTGCTGATTTTAGAGTCAGAAAGTCTCATCTTTGTCCATACAAATCCAGCCTCAGATACTAACTGTGTGACCCTGGGCAAGTCTCTTAACCTTCTTTTCCCTAGTTTCTTCATCTGTAAAATGAAGTGGAGAAGGAATGACAAACCACGTCAGTATCTTTGTCAAGAAAACCCTAAATGGGATTCCCAAGAGTCAGACACAACTGAACAATAATAACAATTGGGACACAAATGCATTGCTGGTGGAATTGTGAATTGTTTCAACCATTCTGGAAGGCAATTTGGAATTATGGCCAAAGGACTTTTAAAGAACGACTGCCCTTTGATCCAGCCATATCACTACTAGGCTTGTATCCAAAATATATTTTTTAAAATGGGAATGGATCTATTTGTACAAAATATTTATAGCTGCATTCTTTGTGGTGTCAAGAAATTGGAAAATGGGGGAATGCCCCTTAATTGGGGAATGACTGAACAAATTGTGGTATATAATGGTGATCAAATACTATTGTGCTATAAGGAATTATAAATCAATGGATTTCCATAAGAACTGGCAAGATATGCATGAACTGAGGTGGAGCGAAATAAGAACCAGGAAAACATTATACACAATAACTGAAACATTGTGGGACAATCAAATGTAATTAACTTTGCTACTAAAAGCAGTGCAATGATCCAGGACAATTCTGAGGGGACTTATGAGAAAGAAGCTATCCACATCTAGAGAAAGAACTGTGGGAGCAGAAACACAGAAAAAAAAAACAATCAAAATGTGATGTTCATATGGGTATGTGATTTGGGATTGGGATTTAAAAGATTACTCTATTACAAAAGTGAATGATATGGAAATAGGTTCTGAGTGATAATATATGTATTACCCAGAAAAAAGTAGCAGAGACCCAGAGGTCTTTTCTCTTTCCTCTTTTTTTTTCTTTCTTCTTCTTCTTCTTCTTCTTCACTTTCTTCTTTTTTCTTTCTTCTTCAATGCCTTATTTTTCTTTTCCTCCTCCTTCATTTTCCTTTTTTCCTTCTCCCACCTTCATCTCCTCAATTCCTTTATCCTTCCTTTTTTTCTTCCTTATTTCTCTTACCTGTCTTCCTCTTTCTTCTCCTTCTCCCTCTTTTTCATTTCTTTTTTTCCATATATGCTTTCCTAATAAAAGTAGCTCTTGCATTCTTTAAAAAATAAAATAAAATCCTTACCTTCTGTCTTAGAATTGATATTTTTGGTTCCAAGGCATAAGAGTGGTAAGGTCTAGGCAACTGGGGTTAAGTGATTTGCCCAGGGTCACACAATTAGGAAGACTCTGGGGGCAAATTGGAACTCAGGCCTGGCTCTTTATCCACTGAATCACCTTGTTGTGTACTAGTTCTATAACTCTAATAAAAGCAGAAAGAAAGTAGATGTATTGTAGTCAAAGAAAGAGTTGAGTAGACTGGGATACATGTCAGAGACAGGTACCAGGGAAATAATGTGGATTAGTGGGAAAAGCAATGATCAAATGTCAGTAAATGTATACAAAAGATATCTTTGTGACTCTGGGAAAGTCACTTTAAATATCTAGGCTAGTTTTCTTCTCTAAAACAATACTACCTTCTTTAAAAGTTATTTTGAGACTCAGGGAGGCTGATGAAATCAATCATATTGATTGCTATTAGGTAAGATAAATTGGAAGTATCATGTGGTTTTGTCAAAATCAACATCCTATTGTTTAATTTTAGACAATACTAACAGAAACCCTCAAAACCTGTGATCCAAATAGTTTATGGTTCTTAGGAACTTTTGGTAAATCAGTTCCTTTCCTTCTTCCCTGCCTCCCAACATCCATCTGAAATTTCTTGTCTAGAAGCCTTCATTCCCTATCCATCATTTATCTCAAAATTGCCTTCTATTTGTTTGCCTTCTATCTTCTTTATATTCTCCATTTCTCTTGACTATCTCCTTTACTTTGCATTTAACTCCTTATCTATCTTCCTTCTGTCATATATTGTCTTTATCTTTGTCAAATTCTGTCACTAAAACCTCCCAACTCATCCAGCCCTCACCCATTATGCTACTCAAATTCCTGATGCAGCCACCTTCATTTATAATCTGAGGTCTACAATCAGATACCAAAAAGGTAAATGGATAAGAATAGATAATTCTCAGAAGAATTACAAATTATTCACCACCATGTGAAAGAAATTTCTGTATCACTAATAATAAGAGAAATCATACATCATAACAAATCTGAGGTTTCACATTATACCCTTCAATGGCAAAGGTGAAAAAAAGATAGGAATAGGGGCAGGTAGGTAAGTGGCTCAGTGGCTTGAGAGCTAGGCCTAGAGGTGAGAAGTGCTGGGCTCCAATGTGGCCTCAGATATTTTATAGCTGGGTTATCCCTAGTGCTTAGCCTTTACCACTCTCAGTATTGATTCTAAGACAGAGATAAGGGTTTAAAAAATAGAAATAGTCAACGTTGGAGGTGTTATAGAATGATAGGCACGCTAATGAACTGATGGTGGAGCTGTGAATCAGTGCAATCATTTTAGAAAGTCATTCACAATTATGATGACTAGGAGATTCCACTATTGGGTTTTTGCCACAAGTTGATACAAGTAAAACCACTAGTAGGTTTATTTCCTAATTGGTTGAGGAAAAAGGAAAATAAACTATATGTTCTAAAATATTTATAGCAATTTTCTTTGTGGTGGCAAAGAACTGGAAACTAGAAGGATGCCCATCAATTGGGGAATGACTGAGCAAATTGTGGTATATGATTGTAATGAAATATTATCATGCCATGAGAAATGACAAACAAGATGATCACAGAAAAACATGGAAAGATTTATATGAAATGAAACAAAGTGAAGTGAGCAGAACCAGGAGAATACTGTTCATAGTGGCAACAATAACATATGACGATCAACTATGAATGACAACTATTATCACCAAGGCAAGGATCCAGGACAGCTCCAAGCAACTCATGACAAAAAAAAAAGGCTATTCACCTCCATAGAAGGAACAGATGGAATCTGAATGCAGATGGAAATATATCTATCATTCTTTACTTTATTTCCTCTATGAATTTTTATTTTATGTAAGCAATATGTTTCTTGTTTAACCACATGATTACCAGGAAAATATGTATTATTTAATAATATATGTATATCCTATATCACACTACTTGCCTTCTTGGGGAATATTTGGAAGGAGGGGGGGAAAGAATGAGATCAATTTTTTTGTACATAGCTATGTGAGAATTTGTTTCTCTTGGATAAACATTTTTATAATTTATTACATTTATTACAAATCCTATGTATTATACTATTGTTATGTTTTATATATTATATTCTGTATTAAAAATGTAACCAAAAAACCCTGCAGAGGACAAACAGAGCAATGTTAGTACCGCCATGATAAATTTAAAATATTTTAAAGTGGAAGAGGGGAACTGAATATAGTAGATTCTTTGTTTCATGGGCAATCCTCATTTTCTTTCTATACATATTTCTACCTATAGAAATATTCATTTTTGTTAATGATTTTCTAATTCACATTTTTAAGAAAAGACAAACAATTCTTGACATTTGAATAAACTGTGATAAAGAAAAAGAAGAAGAAACTCCCCACATGCACCAAATATATGGGGATATTCTTCTTCTTTTTCCTTATCACAGTTTATTCAAATGTCAAGAATTGTTTGTCTTTTCTTAAAAATATATAGCGGCACTTTTTTGGAGATAATATTTATATAAGGCTTAGCACAGTGCCCATCACATAGGATAGATTTTAAATATTTGTTCTCATTTCCAAAGAATTGAAGACAAAGTAGATGCCCATTTATGGGGGAATGGCTAAAGGAACTGGGACACATGAATTCAATGGGATGTTATTACCCTACAAGAAAAGATGAATATGACAAATACAGAGAAGCCTGGAAAGTGTAATCAAGGGTTAAACCTAGTGCCAGCCTCTGTCACAAAAGTTCTACATGAAATGATAAAGAATGAAGCAAATAGAGTAAAGGAAACAATATACACAATAATTACAATAGTGTAAATGAAAAGTACCTCAAAAAAACAAAAATAAATGTTTCAGAATTATAAAGAACAAGTATAATGCCAAAAAAAGATGAAAAAATATTCCCATCCCAAACCTTTGCAGAGATGGGAAGTTCATAACTATGACAAATTGCATGTATTTTCAGGATTTTTTTCAATGTATTGATTAATTTTCCTGATTTTCCCCTCTTTTTTGTCTTTAAAAATATCATTTGTTATATGGCATGGCTCTCTTGGAGGAATGCCTTAAAAATAAAATACTAATAAAAATTTAACCAAAAATAAAATAGTCAACATTTGCTCAATGATCGTGTTTCATCAAGGCCCCTGCAGAAAGAAAGTGCTCTGAATGAGTGATTTGCTCAACCAAACAAGAATTTAATATATACCGTGACTGTGATAAGTTCTGGAGTAATGAAGGCAAAAAGAAAATACTTCCTGTCTGCAAGGAACTCACAGTCTGGTAGGTAAGGGGCAATATTTATTATCAATATTGGATTCTCTTTTCTTATGATTTCAGCTTTGTACTTCACCCTAACATCTGAGAAAAGAAAAAGTATATTTTCTTAATTTTTATAACAATGTTTTCTCAGCTCTTCTATCTCTGCCTCCTCCTCCCTGTTGAGAGAGAGAGAGAGAGAGAGAGAGAGAGAGAGAGAGAGAGAGAGAGAGAGAGAGAGAGAGAGAATGAAGTAGATATTCCATAGAGTTCTCTTCTACACTCACTAATCCTCTCTGGGAAGGCTCCCTCTGAAAGGCAACATGGCAGAATGGAAATTGCACTTAACCTGGAATAAGAAAGACCCAAGTTCAATTCTTACCTCAGACATTTACAAGTTATGATATAGTGGCCAAATCATTTTACCTCTCCCAATCTTGAATAGCCTCATCACAGAAAAGGGAAACTAATAGCACCTATCACCCAAGGATGAAGTGAAGATCAGGAGAGCTGAAATGCATCAAGTATTCTGTAAACCTTAAAGTGTTAGAAAAATAATAATATTTACATAGAACTTTAAGGTTTGCTAAATGCAAATCATTAGCTCTTCACAACAACCCTGGGAGGGTGAAAGGGAATAAGCCTTTATTAAGCAAATACCTCCCTACCAACCAGACACTGTGCTAAGCATAATACAAATATTGTCTTCTCATTTGATTCTCTTCAACCCTATGAGGTAGATAGTATTAAACACCTCATTTTACAATTAAAGAAACTGGGTCAGGCAGAGGTTAGGTGACTTGCCAGGGTCACACAGCTAATGAGTATCTGTGAGTGATTTCAAAATCAGTTTTCCTGAATCCAGGGCCAGTGATCTATTCAGGGCATCCTTCACCTGCCTCTGAGAGGTTTGTTGCTTGCCCAGGGTCAAAGACTGAGTATGTGTCAGAAGTAAAACTAGAATTCAGGTCTTCTTGGCCTCAAGACTGGCTTTCTCTCCCCACCCACCCCCACTAAACAAATAAAAACAATCAGTCTCAGTGCTAAGTAGTCCTCTTCCACTCCTGAATAAACACTAACAGAGTGATGGGAAAGGGGGTAAGCGATGCTATGAATCACACATGTTTTAGTCCATAGACAAATTCTAATTTGACTATCAGTATTCTAAAAGTTAGATTTATGTCTAATAACCAATGAATGGATATGTTGCTGAAGGAGAGGAAACAGATCATTCTTGACATTGTTGCTATAAATGAAATGAGAAATCCAAAGAAAGTTGCAGCCAAAGGGAAGGATAGCCCACAGGTACATCTTGCAAAGGCAAAGAGATGGGAGAGAGTACACAAGGTACAGACAAGATATGCACACAGTAGATGGAGGGTAATCTCAGAGGAAAGGGACTAGCAGCTGGGGAAACCAGGAAAGATCTCCTTGAGAAGATGTGATATGTCTGGAAGAAAGCTAGACGAAGAGGCAAAAGTGAGGAATGTGAGTGTTCCAGGACTGAGCGGTCAGGCAGTGAAAAGGCATGGAGATAAGAGATGTCAGGTTGTGATGGAGGAAATGCAAATAAATCAGAATAATTACATCACTGAATATGTGGAGTGGCATATTCTAAGTCTAGGGAGGTAGGAAATGTCCAGGTTATGAGGAACTTTAAAAAAACAAAAAGATTTTCTATTCGTTCATGGAGGTAATAAAGGAGCCATTGGATTATATTGAAGTAGGATGTGAAATACAGGCATGGGCAAATGGACACATTAAGGAAATCACTTTAGCAGCTGAGTGGAGGATGTATTGTAATGGAGAGAGAGACTTGAGGCAAGGAGGCCAATTAGAAAGCTACTGGGGAATCAAAGTGAATGCCCAACCATTTGGGGAGTAATTAACCAGAGTGTGATACATAGATGTAGTGGAATATTATTGTGCTGTGAGAAGCAATGACTACATTGAATATAGGGAAACACAGAGAGATACGAATTGATACAGAATGAAGTAAGCAGAGATGAGAAAACAATGTGCACAATAACTACAACAGTGTAAATGGAAAGAACAACCACAAAAAACCCCTAAAGTGAATATTGTAATATTACAAAGAACGAATGAGATCCCAAAGAAGAGATATAGGAAAATATTATTGTACACATTGGTATTGGAATACTATTGTGATATAAGAAATGAAAAGCAATATGATTTTGGAAAAAGCTGTAAAGTTCTGCATGAACTGATGCAGAGTGAAATAAGCAGAATCTGGACGACATTGTACACAGCAATGGCAATATTGTACAATGATCAACCGTGGCTACTCTCAGCAATGAAATGATCTGGGACAATTCTAAAGGACTTATGGCAGGGAATACTATCCACCTACAGACAATGAACTGTTGGAGTTGGATGAATGCAGACCAAAATATATTATCTTTCACATTAATGTATTTATGGTTTTATTTGGTGGGTTTGGTTTTGTATGAACGTATTCTTATAACAATGACCAATATGGAAGTGTGTTTTGCTTGAATAAAAAAATTAATCCCAAAGAAAAGATATGAGAGGATACCTTCCCCAACTTCTTTGCAGAGTTTCAAGTTCACAGATCTCCTGAAATCTATCCACAGATGCCTTGTAAATTGAAGCTCTAGTTATGAATCCATCCTCTATAATATCCCCATTTCCTTCTACCTAGGATAAACAAGTTGGAAAATAGAAATGATGACAATTTGAGAGGGGAAAATGACCACTTTTTAAAATTTATGACAAAGAGGCAAATTAAATATAATCTGACTTGAATCCTCAATTTCAGAACAATAGATTTCACAGGGTTACAAGAAAGGCTAAGAAAAATACCAAGATTTTATACAAGAGACATTTAAATTCTAAAGAATGCTATTTTGAAAATATGAAGAGAAAGTCTTTTGACAAATAGGAAAGGTAGGGATTGTCAAAAGAAGAAAAAAGCATATACAGTAAACTTATCCAACTTGGATTTTGAAGACAGCATAGACCCATTAGAATAGAAGACTCAGCGGATTGAGGGTTGGACCTGGAATCAGGGAGACTTGAGTTCAAATTTGACCTTAGATACTTTCTACCTATGTGACCCTGGTCAAGACTTAAACCTATTTGCCTCAGTTTCCTCATCAGTAAAATGAACTGGAGAAGGAAATGGGAAACCATTACAATATCTCTGCCAAGAAAACTCCAAATGGACTTCCGGGTAAACATGGTGGCAGTCTAGATGCAGGACTCTTCCTCTCCTCAGCACCTCAGCACTGATATAGACTACCTCAAAAGACCAAAAAAAAAAAAAACAAATTCATATGAATGAAGGGACTCTACAGTAGGGTGCAGCATTGAAGGTACATGGGATTTGGGCATTTCCACATCATAAGGGAGTGAAAAAGCTTCCACCAAAATGCGAGCTGATCCACCCTACCACACCCCACCTATGGAGCCAGAGTCAGAGTCAGTGGGTGCTAGAATCAGTGAGGGAGGGAGGGGCACCTCTAAAGAGAGTGAGGGGCACCTCTAGGCCTTTGGCATCTGACTAAGACCACCAAAGACCTACTCCTGAGAGCAGCTAACCCTGAAACCTAGTAGGCTGAAGAGCACAGACCATGGGCACCGGCAGGGAGATAGCACAGAGAAGGGCAGCAAACAGCAGAAGTTGCAGAGACTTGAGAGATGATGTCAGGCAAAATCCTTGCTCCTTAGCTCTATTCACAGAGAGACTACATTCCTCACTCAGATTTCTGACTGGAAAGGGAAGGAAAAACCACCATGGTTATGGCAAATAATGCCCAGGAACAACTTCCCAACACCAAGAAAAACAAGAAGGGGTTGACCCTGGATAATTTTTACAGAGGAAAAATCCAGGAAATAGCAGAAGAGGAAATACAAATAAATGCATCAAAACCTTCCCCCCAAAATGGAAATTGGCCACAGACTCTTGAAGAATTTAAATTGGAGCTTACCAAAAAGATGGAAGCCTTCTGGCAAGAAAAGTGGGAAATAGTTCAAAAAGAAAATAACAGTTTAAAGGACAAGAATTCCCATTGGAGAAAGAGCTGGAAGCCACGAAAAACAGGATAGGCCAATCCAAAAAGGAAAATAAAAAGATTATAGCAGAATACCAGGCCTTAAATACCATAATTGGACAATTGGAAACCAATTATCTTGAAAAGCAGTAAGAATTAATAAAGCAAAGTCAAAAGACTGACAAAATAGAAGAAAACATAGAATATCTCACTTACAAGATGACAGATCAGGAAAACTGATCACAAAGAGACAATTTGAGAATCATTGGTATACCTGAAAACCCAGAAATAAACAGAAATCTTGATACCATACTACAAGAAATTATCCAAGAAAATTGCACTGATGTTCTTGAAAAGGGGGGGGGGTGGGAATTGAAAGAGTTCATAGAACACCCTCTACACTAAATCCTCAAAAGACAACTCCCAGGAATGTAAATGCCAAATTCAAGAGCTTCCAAGCTAAGAAGAAAATTTTACAAGAAGCCAAAAAGAGACAATTCAGATACCAAGGAGCACCAATAAGGATCACACAAGACCTGGCAACTTCCACATTAAAGGATGGCAAGGATTAGAATATGATATTCAGAAAGGCAAGAGAATTGGGTCTTCAACCAAGGATCACCTATCCATCAAAACTGACTATATACTTCTAGGGGAAAGTATGGGCCTTCAACAAAATAGAAGATTTCCAAGTATTTGTAAAGAAAAGAGCAGAACTAAGTGTAAAGTTTGGTATCTAAACACAAAAATCAAGAGAAACATGAAAAGGTAAATAAGAGAAGGGAAAGGGGAAAATGTTTTTTATTAAAACTTTCTTCTTTAAGGGCTTCAATAAGATCAAAATTTTTATATCAATATATGGGAAAAGTGTTATTTGTAACTCAAAAATTATATTCATTATTATAGTAACTAATCATTCACAGGAAGAGATTTGAATAATAAGTGGTATAAGGTGATATGAAAAAAAAAGAGAGGGAGAAATCAAAGATGGCACCAAGAGAAACCTGAAGAAATAAGATAAATACGATAATCTATACCACACAAAGAGGCACATGTGAAGGGGAGGGGAAGAATACTATTATAAGAAGGACAGGAAGAGAGTGCTAATAGGTAATACTTAAACCTTACTCTCAGTGAAATCAATTCTGAGAGGGAAGAGCATCTAGATCCATTGGGGTATTTAATTGTATCTTACCCTACAGAGAAAGTGAGAAGGGAAAACTAAGGGGGTGAGGGGGCAGGGAGTAGAAAAAGGGAGGGAAAGAGAGTAGGAAGGGAATTTAACAGAAACTAAAAAAAAAAAGAAGGGAACGAAAAGGGAGGGGACAGAAACGCAAGGATATTAAGGGTGGGGGTTAGGGGGACTGATTGAAAGCAAACCACTGGTTTAAAAGGATATAACAAAAGAAGAAAGGAAAGAACTAGGAGAGGATACTAAAATGCTGGGGAATAAACAAGTGGCAATCATAACTTTGAACGTGAATGGGATGAACTCACCCATAAAACGAAAGCAAAAAACAGAGTGGATTAGAAACCAAAATATGTTGTTCTACCATATGTTGTCTACAAGAAACATACATGAGGTGGGTAGACATGCACAAGATTATAATTAAAGGTTGGAGTAAAATCTATTGGGCCTCAACTGATGGAAAGAAGTCAGGAGTTGCAATCATGATATCTGAAAAAGTCAAAGTAAAAATAGATCTGATTAAAAGGGATAGGAAATGTAACTACATCCTGATAAAAGGCAGTATAAACAATGAGGAAATATCAGTAATCAACATGTATGCACCAAATGGCATAGCATCCAAATTTCTAAAGTAGAAACTAGTAGAATTGAAGGAGGAAATAGGTAGTAAAACTATACTAGCAGGAGACCTGAACTTACCATTATCAAACCTGGAGAAATCAAATAAAAAAACAAATAAGAAAGAGGTAAGAGAAATAAATGAAATCTTAGAAATATTAGAGTTAATAGATATATGGAGAAAAATAAATAGGGATAAAAAGGAATTCACCTTCTTTTCAGCAGCACATGGTACATTCACAAATATTGACCATGTACTAGGGCATAAAAACATGGCAAACAAATGCAGAAAAGCAGAAATAATAAATGCAACCTTTCAGATCATAATTCAATAAAAATAATAATCATGGAGAGCTGATTCAAAAATTAATTGGAAATTAAATAATATGATTATTCAAAATCGGTTAGTTAAAGAACAAATCATAGAAACAATTAATAATTTCATTGAAGAAAATATCAATGATAACTCACCCTTTCAAAATGTATGAGATACAGCCAAAGGAGTACTCAGGGGGAAATTTATATCCTTGAGTTCATATATTAACAAATTAGAGAGGGCAGAGGTCAACAAATTGGACATGCAAGTCAAAAAACATGAAAGTGAACAAACTAAAAACCCCCAGATGAAGACTAAATTAGAGATCCTAAAAATTAAGGGAGAAATTAATACAATCAAAAGTGAAAGAACTATTGAATTAATAAATGAGACTAGAAGCTGGTGTTTTGAAAAAACAAACAAACAAAATAGACTAAATACTGGTCAATCTAATGAAAAAAAGGAAAGAAAACCAAATGAACAGAAACATAGATGAAAAGGGAGAGCTCACCTCAAATGAGGAGGAAATTAAAGCAATCATTAAAAACTATTTTGCCCAATTATATGGCAACAAATATAGCAATCTAAGTGATATGGATGAATATTTACAAAAATATAAATTACCTAGATTAACAGAAGAAGAAATAGAATTCTTAAATAATCCCATATCAGAAAAAGAAATTGAACAAGCCATCAAAGAACTCCCTAAGAAAAAATCCCTAGGATTCACAAGTGAATTCTATCAAACATTCAAAGAACAACTAATCCCAATATGATACAAATTATTTTACATAATAAGCAAAGAAAGAGTTCTACCAAATTCCTTTTATGACACAAATATGGTACTGATTCCAAAGGCAGGCAAGTCAAAAACAGAAAGAAAACTACAGATCAATCTCTTTAATGAATATAGATGCAAAAATCTTCAATAGAATACTAGCAAAAAGACTCCAGGAAGTCATTACAAAAGATATTCACTATGAACAGGTAGGATTCATACCATGAATGCAAGGGTGCCTCAGTATTTGGAAAACCATCCACATAATTGACCATATCAACAAGCAAATGAACAAAAATCACATGATTATCTCAACAGATGCAGAAAAAGCCTTTGACAAAATACAACACTATTGAAAACACTAGAAAGTATAGGAATAGGAGGGCTTTTCCTAAAAATAATAAACAGTATATATATATATATATATATATATATATACATATATATAAAACCATCTGCAAATATCATCTGCAATGGGGATAAACTTGATTACATAACTAATAAGATCAGTAGTGATCTTGGGGTAAGTGACCTTAGCAAGACAGTCTATGATAAGCCCAAAGATTCCCAGCTTTTGGGACCAAAATCCACTATTTGATAAAATTGCTGGGAAAATTGGAAGGCAGTATGGGAGAGATTGGGGTTGGATCAACATCTCATACTCTACACCAAGATAAGCTCAGAATGGGTGAATGACCTGAATATAAAAAAGGAAACTATAGATAAATTAGGTGAACACAGAATAGTATACATGTCAGATCTTTGGGAAGGGAAGGATTTTAAGACTAAACAAGAGTTAGAAAAAATCACAAAATGTTAAATAAATAATTTTGATTATATCAAATTAAAAAGTTTATGTACAAACAAAACCAATGCAATCAAAATTAGAAGAGAAGCAACAAACTAGGAAATAATCTTCATAACAAAAACCTCTGACAAAGGTTTATTTTAATATAAAGAGCTAAATCAATTGTACAAAAAATCAAGCCATTCTCCAATTGATAAATGGGCAAGGGACATGAATAGGCAGTTTTTAGACAAAGAAATCAAAACTATTAATAAGCACATGAAAAAATGTTCTAAATCTCTTATAATCAGAGATGCAAATCAAAACAACTCTGAGGTATCACCTCACACCTAGCAGATTGGCCAACATGACAGCAAAGGAAAGTAATGAATGCTAGAGAGGATGTGGCAAAGTTAGTACCTCAATGCATTGCTGGTGGAGTTGTGAATTGATCCAACAGTTCTGGAGGGCAATTTGGAACTATGCCCAAAGGGCACTAAAAGACTGTCTTTTGCCCTTTGATCCAGCCATAGCACTGTTGGATTTGTACCCCAAAGAGATAATAAGGAAAAAGACATGTACAAGAATATTCATAGCTGCCCTCTTTGTGGTGGCAAAAAAAATTGGAAAATGAGGGGATGCCCTCTAATTGGGGAATGACTGAACAAATTGTGGTATATGTTGGTGATGAATGCTATTGTGCTCAAAGGAATAATGAACTGGAGAAATTCCATGGGGACTGGAATGACCTCCAGGAAGTTATGCAGAGTGAAAGGAGCAGAACCAGGAGAACATTGTACACAGAGACTGATACACTGTGGTACAATCGAATGTAATGGACTTCTCCATTAGTGGCAATGCAGTGATCCAGAACAACTCTGAGGGATCTCCAAGAAAGAACACTATCCACATTCAGAGGAAAAACTGTGGGAAAAGAAACACAGAAGAAAAACAACTGATTGATTACATGGGTCAAGGGGGATGTGGTTGGGGATATAGAATCTAAATGAATATCCTATTGCAAACATCAACAACATGGAAATAGGTCCTGATCAAGGACACATGTAAAACCCAGTGGAATTGCATGTCAGCTATGGGAAGGGTGGGGTGAGGGGAGGGAGGGAAAGAATATGATTCTTGTAACCAAGGAATAATGTTCTAAATTGATGAAATAAACTTTTAAAAAATATATAAAAAATAAAGATGCAAGGAATTAAAAAAAGAGAAAAAGAAAGAAAACTCAAAATGGCTCAGAGATATGACCAAAGAGCAATTACAATAGTATTCAGAGTGCTAAGTCTCAAAAGGTCATGAAGCTGGCAAAGAAAGCTAAGGACAAAAATGAGATGTGTGTGTGCCACACATTGTATGTATACATAGTTGTAAATAATTGTTCACATATTATCTCACCTATTAGACTGTCAGGTTCTTGAGAGTTGGGACAACTGTCTGTTGCCTTTCTTTCAATCTGTATTGCTTAGCACAGTGCCTGGCATATGTGCATGTTAGCTCCATTGGTGGAAAGAGGATAACCTAAGGAAGGATATGACTATTGCCTCCATTGGGGGGCCTGCTGACACAAACTTTAAAGCACTATATAAATGCTATTATTATTAGTTCAATTAAGTGCCTTTGAAAATGGTCGACAGTACAGTGCCTGTTAATAGACATTAATGCTTCATTGTCAGCTTGGAAGGAAACTTCTGGTAGGGGACCTCAGGAATCTGCATGAGCTCTTTTGTCTTTAACCTGCCTGTCAATGACTTCATTAAGTATAGCAATAACATGCTTATCAAATTTGTAGATGATGCCAGAACAAGAAAGATAGAGAATTGGATGACAGAGTTAAGTTCCAAATAGATCAGTTATTGTTCTCTAAATTTCACATTTCCTTGGTGCTACTGCATTTTTGCTTTGCTCATAGAACACAGCTCCTTCTTTGATGTAAGAATGCCATACTGGACAGACCTGTGCCATTGTTACCCTTGTCTCATAACTGATACCAAAGTTCTTCATGAAGACCTCTACCGTATCCTTGTATTGCCTCTCCTGACCTCCCTGTGACCACTTGTTTCATGTGAGCTCTCCATACAATAAGCTTTTAGGCAAACTTGCTGTGACCAGACCATCAGAGTTGCCCAAAAATACATTAACAAACTTGAATATTGGCCTAAATCTAACAAAATGGAATCTAATAGGAATAAATATAAATAGTACTTGTGTTCCAAAATTCAAGTCCATAGCAACTTCTGGGATAGGGTCCCAAGACATTTGGGATGAAATATTACAGTCCAACATTAGGCTACATCCCAGTTCTATTGAAGACGATCTAAGGTTTTAGAGAATTGCAAATAAGTCAAATATAGGATTGGGTGGTGGGATAGGGAGTGGTTCTGGACTGTGATTTCATCAATGTAGGGGATTTCTGTATTGGAAATTGGAACATCTAGTGAGCTTCAATTTGATTCTTGGTAAAATCTATTTAAAAAGCTGATGGATTAAGAAGTAGGAACTCACAAAAGTCATCACAAAAGTCAGCTTGAGGTCATCAAGAATAGGAAAACTAATCTCCACACTGGAAATTCCCTCCATATTGACAACTCATCTGTAATTTGTAGGACATCTACTCGTAGCAACTACTTCCTTAAATAAGAAAATATATGTAAAGTGTTTTATCGGAAGTATTGAGAGGTAAATAATTTGCCCCTGGTTCCAGAACTCATGCGCTTCATCATCCTGCCTTGAATCTAGGTATTCCTGATTCTAAGCCTATTTATTGGTAATTGTTAGCTTGATTAATAAATTAATTTTCTTACCTGGAAGCTAGTCTCCTGGAATTTATAATTGTCATAAACTCAAGAATCAAGATTACAATAAATCTTAGAATCATTCGACTTATCATCTAAGGTAAATTTTAGGACTTTTCCATCCAATAAAAAGAGTTAAGGAAGGCTGACAGTTATCATGCCTAGAAATGCTAGCCATAGCCCCAAGACAAAAAAAAGAGTAAGAACAAGTAAAGAAGAAATAAAAATACCTGTTTTCTGATCATATATATTTTTAGAAAACCTGAAAAGAGAAAAAATCAATAAAAGAGTTTCAACCAAATTCATGATGGAATTATATCAAATATCCAAAGAACAAATGATCTCAATACAATTCCACTCATAAATCAATTGGTATAATTCAGAAAAATAAGATATAAGTTCAACCTACAAAAATCATCAATTTTCTAATAAAATATCACCAATAAAAATAGTAAAATTTTCAACAAAATAATAACAAAATGGATTAAACATGTCTTAACAATGTTGAAAATCTTAGAATGACCTTATTTAAGGTTTTGAACAATGATACATGTAAAACCCAGTGGAATTGCTCATTGGCTCTGGAAGTGGGGGGTGAGGAGGGGAGGAACATGAATCATGTAACCATGGAAAAATATTCTAAATTAATTAATTAGAATTCTTGAAATATTAACCTATTTGTCTAATAATAACAAATAGTTACATATGTAACCATTTCTAGGAAAATGTAAAATGAACTAAACAGTTGGAGTGTTCAGTGCTCAAGGAAATAACTGAAATTTTTCATCATTTCCCTATTCTAGTTCAGGCAGGCCCTCATTACTTTTGACCTGGGATCTTGCTGTAGTCCATTCTTTCTTCTTATGCTAATCTTTTCCTTCTCTAGTCTCACCCAAAAAAATTGTCAAAGAAGAATTGGCCATCTAGCCTCTTCATCAATACCACCGATGATAGGGGATTCACTACCTCAGAGATAGACACTATCTGTTCCATTATGGGAAAACTCTAAGCAAAGGATTGTTAACACTTTTTGTGTCTCCTAGACTCCTTCGACAGTCTGCCAAAGCCTAGGAACCCCTTTCAGTGTAGGGTTTTGAAGTGCATAGAATAAAGTACATAAGATTATAAAGAAAACTAGTTATATTGAAATACAATTACCAAACTATTTTTAGAAAGAAAAACAAGTTCATGAACCCTGCTCTGTTAGTGTTAAAAGAAAAATCCTGGCTATTGACTCTCCCTGGTCAATTAAAGACAAACTCAGGAAATAAGACAAAAAGGAGTTTATTGACACCCCAAGGCATCAAACAGTTGGAGTAGGGTCAGTCACCAATCCAAGCTCAAATCTGCTTTTATAGACAATTCTCTTGAAGAGAACTGGAAAAAGACTGAAAGAGAATGAAAAAACTCTCTTCTCTTTCACTCTTGTCAGGACATTGATCTCCACCAATGAGAAGAGAATCCCATACAAATGGACTTTGAGACTCGGGTTACATTCATTTGACTTGGAATTATTAAATTAACAAGTAAGAAAATGGGAAAATCTTATTCATAACATAGAAGACAAAAATTATATCATAAGAGAATCAGTTGGAGAAACTTATGATATTTATCCTAGAGAGGAAGGGGGACTTGATCAATGCCTTGAAGTATATGAAAGATGGTCCCATAGAAAAGGGATTGGGTTTGCTCTGCTTGGTCCCAGAAAGTAGAACTGGGAACTAAGGGCAGAAACTACAAAGACTATTTTAGGCTTGATATAAAGATTTTTTAAGGAAAACTTTCTAATAGTCAAAGCTCTCCACAAGTGTTAAAGGTTATGATGCATTCCTTCTCACTGGAGATCTTTAAGTAAGAACCAGCTGACCACCTTTGGGGCATGCTATGCAGAAGCAATTATTGGTCCAATATGAGCAGGACTAGATGGTCTCTGAGGTTGTTTCCAACTTTGGCACCTTTTGATTCTCTGAAGAAGAATCCACAGAAATTCTTTTCACCTCTTTAAATCTAAAAACATAGATCTATCCATTGGTGCCATTTTTTTCCTTTCATTTTCTCCCTTTTGTTAAAAAAAAACACACAAAACTTTGAAAAATCTCAGCAATAAAGAAGAAAATTGATTGCTTTATAAAGTAGGCTTTTATAGAAATAAAAATAATTTATGACTTGTTAACAAATCAAACAAATATTTATTAAGTTCCTGTAATATGCTTGGTGCTAATTAAATATTATCAATCCAAGATGCTTAACATCAAGAAGACCAAGTGGGGAACATAATTGCTGCTCTCGAGAATCTGAAAGGCTATCACAATGGAGTCCAAGAACTTGAAGGGCTATCAGATGTTATGTTCCAAGAATCTGAAGTGCTATCCCAATGTGCTTGGTCCCAGGGGTCAAAACCAGGAGCAATGGGTAGAAGCCAAAAGGAGGTATAATCCAGCTTGATCTCAGGAAAAACATTTCACAATTGGGACTATTCAAAAGGAGAATGGGCTGCCTCAGGAGGGAATGAATTCCCACACACTGGAGATCTTCAAGCACAGACTGAATGACTAACTATGGGCACTGCAGCACTGAAATTAAGTGTCCTGTGTTATCCTTCTATTCAAATAAAAACAAAACAAAAACAGTTTGGTCAATATTCTTCTAATAGAAGCCTATGAATTCAGGGATAGATGGAAGAAAGGATGGAAAGAAGGAAAGGAAGAAAGGATAGATGAGCAAATTAGAATGTGACTGGTTTCCTTTGTAATCTTATGTATTTTATTTTTTGCTTTTATACATCTGTGGAAGGAAACATAGGTTTCACCAGATCATCAGAGGGGTCCATGACACCAAAACTGTTAGGAACTTCTGCTCTAATTCTTCATTTCTTCCTTCATGAATGAGTCAACCATTCGACAAGCATTTATTAAACACTGTGGGCTGGGCAAAGAAAAGAAAGGCCAAAAAACAAACCCTGCTCTCAGAGCTCACTGTCCAATGAATGGAAGACAAGGCTTATAGATAGTGTTGCTAAATTGACAATAATCACAGAGAGAAGACACTAGCATTCAAGAAGATTGGAAAAGATTTTCTGAAGAAGGTGGAGTTTTAGTTGGGATGGGAAGGAAGGCAGGAAAAAGAGATGAGGAGGAAGAAACTTTCATGCAGCAGGACCACTGGTGAAAAATGCCAGAGCTGAGAGATAGAGTATCTTGTGCAAGGAACAGAAAGGAGGCCAATACCCTAGAGTGCATCAGAAAGTGTAAGATGTGAGAAGAGTGGAAAGAGGGAAGACAAGGGCAGGTTTTGACCCTAGAAAGCTAGTTGAGATATCCAGGGCTCTTCACCTTTTGGTTTTGCCACTAATGGAGATGAAATCTTGAGAAAACTACTTTTTCTCTATCTCCGCTTCAGCTTCCTCATCTGTAAGTGAAGAGGTCAGATTCAACAGTCATGAAAGTTCCTTTCTAGCTCTCACATTCTATTTCAGTGCTTAGCTTGAGAGTGATGATCTCAAAGGCTGCAAAGCATTACTTAAGGGTATTTGGAAGCTCTCATGCAAGCTGTGTCGTTCCACTGGTTTGCACTGAGTTCGACGCTCCATTTTCATGGCAAACAGATGAGGAAGTAGTTTCTGTATTATTCCTATCTAAAGTAAATTAGGTGTGATATCATTTCCCATTTTCTATCTGACTTGGTGCTCCCCCTCCTTACACACACAATTATGGAAAATGAGCCCTGCAGAGAGGCAAATGGCTTTAAGGGAATCCAAAACATGAAGCTGTGATGCTTATTAGGTCATTAAAAAGCAAATGACTATTTTCTTGAATGCAGCCCTTGTTTCAGCTGCCCTTGACAATATCCTTAGTAACGACAAAACTTTTCTATTGACTCAAGATAAGTTCCATAAGGCCATTAAAACAGCTCATTGTTCTGCAGGGGTACCCACTGATGCCGACTCTTTATTTGAGCAGGATAGGAAATGCGCCCCAGGCCAAGGAAATCATGAAAGCAAAGCCGTAGGTGCTATGAGTTCTGCAAATACTACCCAATATACAACAGTTTAACTCCTTATCGGAATAGCACTCATCTGGGGCCCCTATGAACAATTATATTTTATCAGTTTTACTTGGCAACGTTTATGTATAAAGACAGGTCATGTGTTTTCACAGCTCAATTCCAGAAATAGGCCCCCTGATTTGGGGGTGACATCACTTCTCCCCCAGCAGAAATTGTTTAACTCTTCAAACGTCCATTTGTCATTGCCTCTCCGGCTCCCATCAGAGCCCAGATCTAGTCTCAGGGATTCAGATGAAGTTCTGGGCCTAACCAAAGCGAGAGAGCAAATTCCAGTAATGAGTGAAGAGTTGGCCAAAATACGGGGACTACACTGTATTTGTGTGAGAGGTGCACACCTGATTAGGGGATTAATGAAAACAGAATCGAATCTAGGTCTAATAAAGCAGTGAGGGGAAACCAAACCCAGGTGGTGTGAGAGAATTGTGATATAATGTTGGGAAGAAAAGAAGATTTATTCAAATAGTAATTTTTCAGTATTATACCAGGAAATTAACCATTAGGCTTTCTGCAAAACACAGAGCTCCCAAAGAGTAGACAGATTATTGAACCTTGAATTAGAATTCAGCCTCAAACACCTACTAGCTCTCTGATGCTGGGGAAATCATTTAATAATAAAAAAAGTATCTTTAAGATTCTCTAATCTAGCCCTGTTGATTTACTGATCATGAAATTAAGGCCCAGAGAGGTTACCCAATTTCTTCCAGGTCACACAAGTTTTTAGAGTCTAGAGTAGGAATTGAACTCGTCTTCCTGATTCCAAATCTAGGATTCATGCTGTTCAGTGATTTCAGTTGCATCTGACTCTTCTTGACCCCATTTGGGATTTTCCTGGCAAAAGTCCTGGAATGGTTTGCCATTTCCTCTCTAGTTTATCTTATAGCTGAGGAAACTGAGGCAAGCAGTTAAGTGACTTTCCCCAGATCACACAGCTAGGAAATATCTGAAGCTGGATTTGAACTGAGGTCTTCTTGATTCCAGACCTGATGCTCTATCCCTTGTACTATCTAGCTGCCTGCATTCATGATGCCATCCTTATTCCTTGGTCTCAGTTTTCTGAATGTTCTTATTTGAAAAATAGGGATAATTATACCTGCAGAGCATTATTGTGAGGATCAGATGAGATAATGTATGTAAAGCCCTTTGAGAAAGCCTTACAGTAACATGAAAATTCTGATTATAATTTTTCTGTAGGGGGCTGAAGGCAAGTAGGCCTGATACTAAAGTACTTTAAGAAAGTTCTCCTGGGTTTTTTTTCCTAAAAAAAGGAAATTTGTAAAGAAACCAAAAACCAGGCAGAAAGCTTAGTTGCTAAATCTAGTTTAAATACAATAGATTAGCTCAGTTATCAACATGCTAAAAAAGAAAGGCTACTTGCCATTTGGGCCACTGATGATCAAACATCCTGTTACACGTTTTTCTAAGAAAGGCTGATAAAACAGGATTTTCCCCAAAAACTAAATTCAAATTATTTAGCATCCTGAAAACATTGATTTTGAACATACCTGCTCTCTCTGTAGCAGCCAAATTTTTAACTGAAAGGACAAGAAATCGGTGTCCAAGTTCAATATGTCTCTCCAACCCCCTACTTCACTCATTAGGGTTTCAATAGTGCATACTGTCTTCTTAACATTTCAATGTATCATCAAATTGTGGTTTTCATCAAAAATTTTAAAAATCCTTTGGGTTGGCCCTGGAATCCGGGAAGGGAAAATATCTATATTATTCTATGTTATCATAGAAGAAGGCAAGGTAAAAGAGTAGAATGAGCCCTGGCTTAGGGCTTTGAAGCCTTGGTTCTGTTACTAGTATGACCTCAGGCAACTTACTTTCCTCCCCTTGGTCTGAATGCCCTCTCTGTAAAATGCCAAGGTAGAAAGCCTAGGAAAATAAATAAGAAATGTTCCTTATAAAATTAAATCCTGTATGACAGAGAGAAGAAAACTGGTGGATCAAATGTTGGAAGAAATGTTAGTAATATGAACAAATATTGCAATAAATGTATGTATTAATATATGGATATTATATATATACACATATATAGTATATACATATGAATGTATATATACATATATATATATTCTGGCATGTTCCTTTTTTTATGAAGAAGAAATACCCAGGGCATCATTGGACATTCTACAGTTTTTAATTCCATCATCTCATAGTAATGAGAGATTCCTGGGTTCCTAGTGGCCCCCAAGGGAAAATTTGAAGTTCTAGTTTTACATTTTCCTCTAAGAAATCAAAAACAGAGATATCTAGGCAATTTTATTCATTCCTATAAGCCTAAACACGTAGCACATCTCCATCAGATTTGAAATAGCTATGATAGTCAGATAAGAGCTTTAATTAATTTTTTAAAGCCAGGTATGTGCCTCTGTTTGCAAGATAGCATGAAGAAACTTATGGACAGGACAGCGAACACTTTACCACAAACATAAAAAATGTTATTATATGAAGTCAGCAACCATTTAGTCAATGTATAAACTCTCATCACTATTTAGGAGTTTATAGTTTAATGTGGTAGTCAATGTGCAAATAATTATGTGTAAACAAGATATACACAGGATAAATCAGAGATAATAACAGAGGGGAGGCATTAAGGGAATTGGGAAAATCTTCTTGTATAAGCTGAAATGTTAGCTGAGACTTGAAAGAAGCAAGGGAAGCCAGGAGGCAGAAGGGAGGAGAAAGAGAATTCCAGGGATAATGGGGTAGGAGATGGAGGTTCAGGCAATGAAAATTAATAGAGGCAGGAGATGGAGTGACTTCAGGTAGGGAGGGCTGTAGGTAAGAAAGGGGCACACAGAGAGAAAATCCTTATCCTTAAATTCAAAGAGACACAGCAATGTACTAATAATGATGACAAAAAGAAGAAAACAATGTCAATGAAATATGTAAAAATACACAGACAAGAACAAAAAGAATCAGACACAGATGGTGTTGATTAAGGTTTAAAACAAGCACACACACTCATAAAAGCAAGTTATATTGCTTTTTGATTTGCTTTGAGATTTCATGCTCAAAACTTTCTCTGTCATTTCTATATGGAAAATATAATATCTATTGTGAAAAATATCAATATGATAAATTAAATATTAATCCATTAGACTGTAAGCTACTTGAGAACAGGGGCTGTCTTTTGCTTTTTTTTTCTTGTATCCTAGAGGTTTAGCACAGTGCCTGGAACATACTAGGTGCTTAATACATCTCATTGAATTAAACTTAATGGAAATGCTTATTTTCATTAATGATTGTCGTTTGTCATTTTAAAAATAATTTAAAAAATAAGAAATCAGTAAAGGGAAAGCTAGATGGCTCAGTGGACTGGGAGCCTGGCCTGGAGACAGAAGGTCCTCAGTTCATCTTTAGTCTCAAATACTTCCTAGCTATGCGACCTTGGACAAGTCACTTTAACCCCTCATTGACTAGCCCATACCACTCTTCTTTTTTTTAATTTTTTCATTTAAATTTTTAAATTTTTTTTCATGATTACATGATTCATATTTACTCCCTCCCCTTATCCCTCACCACTACAGAGCTGACAAGCAATATATATAAAATCACTCAAAACAATTTCCATATTATTCATTTTTGTAAAAGAGTAATCCTTTAAAACCAAAAACCCCTAAATCACATACTCATATAAACAAGTGATGAATCATATGCTTTCTTCTGCATTTCTACTCCCACAGTTCTTCCTCAGGATGTGGATAGTGTTCTTTCTCATAAGTCCCTCAGAATTGTCCTGGATCATTGCATTGTTTTTAGCCACACAACTCGTCTGCCTTGAAACCAATACAAAATATTGATTCTAAGATGGAAACTAAGGGTTGAGAGAGAGAGAGAGAAAGAGAGAGAGAGAGAGAGAGAGAGAGAGAGAGAGAGAGAGAGAGAGAGAGAAATCACTACCTCCCTGACACTTCAGATTGCATGAAGACTTCCCAGAGTACAACTTTTTCCAAGTTCTATTAGTAAAATAGAAATAGCACTAAGAAATAGTATGATCCAATGGTGGGGCGGGGGGGGGAGGGGTGAGAAGCTTTGCACTTGCATCAAAATACTTAGATTTGAGTTTCTGTCATTTTTTACTTCTGTGATATTTGGAAAATGAATTCACCTCTCTGTCCCCTCATCTAGAAGATGGAGATAATGATGTCTCTACTAACTCTTTTATAGTTATGACAAAGATGCTTTGTAAATCATAAATCACTTTAGAAAGAACTTGAATGATTATAGTTGCTTATGCAGTAGTATTAACTCAGGGACATTTACAAACCACATTCCTTCTCTTGATTCCTGAGACATTGACCAAATATAGAATTAGAGGAGGAAGGAACCTGATGGACCTTGTAGCCTTTTAGATGTAGAAAAGGGACCTCAGGAGGCATATAGTCCAAGGACATATAATATAGGTGAAAATAATAGCAAAATTATTATTATTATTTAGCACATTAAGCTTGCAAAACACTTCACAAATATGATCTCCTTTGATCCTCACAACAACCCTAAACAGTAGTACTATTATTATCCCCATTTTTCAGATGACGATAAGTTACTTGCCCAGGATCACACAGCTACTAAGTATCTGAGGCAAGATTGAAATTTGGGTCTTCCTGAGGACAGGACCAGTACTCTATACACTGCACCACTTAGCTGTCAAAGGATCATAAGTTACTAATTTTTAAGTGACTTTAAGTGACAATCTCACAGAGGTGGTACAAATGAGAGATGGGATTTGAATCCAAGTCATCTGACTCCAAATATCTTGAGTTTTTTCTGTTGTACCCTCCTGCTTCACACCATCTGTTCTCATTCTGTGGATATTGCAAGGGGTCCATAGACTCTATATGCACACCAAACATTCTCATTTTTATCTTTATTTAGAGGCAACAAAATATGCAGTGTAATTCACAATAAATAAGCAAACATGCCTCCTGAAGACTGAATAAATAATATGTCTCACACATATATACATTCCTCTTTTTCAAATAGATGCTGTGATTTTTAATATATGAATTCCTTTTTAAAAATACTGAATTCACAGTAGCTTTTTGTTAACCATTTTTACCATCAACAGATACTAAAAATATGACAACTGTCATATGGGAGAATAAAAAAAATTAATGTTGAAAAGAATTCTCATATCAAAGAAGATTGAGGACTACTAATCTAGTCTAATCTTTCATTTGGCAATTAAGGAAACTGAGGCCCAGTGATAGATACTGTTGTGCTACTATTAACCAACTAGCTCGTGGTAGATCTAGGATTTAAACTTGGGTCTCTTGCCTCCTAGTCGTTGATCTTTCTAAGCTGTATCTTTTCACCGGGACATTATTCCTTTCTGACACTAGTAATGTAAATAATTAAGACATCAAAGATGCTAAGGTCATCCATGTTATCCCAGGCCACTGACAATCATCTTTACTTGTGTCTTGCCACTGGAGTTGGATGACTCTGGAAGAGAGAATAAGGATGATGATTTTTTGCAACTCTCATTTAAATCCAATTCAAGTTCAAGTCAAAACATCACTCTTATGTCATTGGTCCTCTTCAGAAATGAAGAATGAACAACAACAATAAAAATATAAATAAGTAACTATTAATCCAAATATCCCCAGCCTCCCCTCCCCTCCACTTACCTCCTTTCCTATACCTATTTCCCTTCCTTCAATTCTGTAGTTATCCTTCTTCAATAAATCCTTAATTATGCCTTATTGGGAAAATATTCACTTGAGCCTTTTGAGCCATAATCATCTGTTTCCCTGTACTTAATATACAGTGACATATATCTAGAACCAGAATGGTTCTAGACCTATAGTCTAACTCTTGTATTTTTATAATAACAACAATAAAAATAGGTAATATTTATATGACACTTCAGGCTTTGCAAATATCCTATTTGATTCTCACAGCTCCCCTGGGAGGTAGGTCATATGGGAATGGTAATTGTCCCCATGTTATATCTGAGGAAACTAAGACAGACAGAGGCTAAATGACTGATTAACCCAGGGTCACATAGTCTGAGATTGTATTTGAACTTATCCTGATTTGAGGTCTAGTGTTCTCTTTGCTATGTCACCATGCTGCTTCAGTGTTATAAATGAGGAAAATCAAGAACTAGTCAGGAGAAGTGAATTTCCCAAGGTTACATAGCTAAGTATCATGAGACATTAGTATTTGAACCTAGGTCCTCTGACTCTAGAAAAAGTACTTATTCCAAAGTACCAGGATATCAATAAATAGAGGTAAAATGATAGCTAGGTGGCACAGTGGATAGAATGCCAGCCTTGGAGTCAAGAAAATTCATCTTCCTGAGTTCAAATATGGCCAAATCTGTTTGACATACTTACTAGCTGTATGATCATAAGCAGCTAGGTCGCACAGTGGATAGAATGCCTAGACTCAGAAAGATGAGTTCAAATCTGGCCTCAGACACTTATTACTGTGTGACTCTGGGCAAGTTACTTCATCCTGTTTGCCTCAGTTTCTTCATCTGTAAAATGAGTTGGAGAAGGAAATGGCATACAACTCTCCAGTAACCTTGCCAAGAAAACCCCTTCTGCAGTCACAGAGAACTGGAATCAACTGAAACAAGTGAACAACAGTGACAGGGTATGGAGTACTAGACCTGGAGTCAGGATAACCTGATGCTAGTCTGGTTCATTAGCCATGCCTGGCCCCTATATACTTCTAGCTGTGTGAACCTGGACAAATCACTCAACCATTTCCTGCCTCAGTTTCTTCAACTGTAAAGTGAGAGAATAATAATAGAATGTGTCTTCCAGGATTATTGACAAGATCAAATGAGATCACAATACCTAGTACATAATGAGCACTATATAAAAGCAAGCTATTGCTATCATCATTATTAATATTAAAACTATTATATAAAATAGTGAATAGAGTCCTGGGCAGGTTCAAATAGCACTTTTTATATTTATTACCTAAATACCTTGGAACAAATCACTTAACCCCTATTGACTCATGAATAAATATAAATATGCAGTATATAGAATATAAAAATAAATAAATTTCTAGGATTTATCTACTTAACTTATTAAATAATCATCATCTGAATTAGTAGATAAGAGTTCTTCATTTTGAAGCAATCAGTATATACATATACATTATATATTATATATACACATATGTATACATGTGAATATATCTTGATAGGTAGATAGAAAGATAGACAGAGAGAGAAAGAGAAAGAGAGAGAGAGAGAGAGAGAAAGAGAGAGAGAGAGAGAGAGAGAGAGAGAGAAAGAGAGAGAGAGAGATTGATTCCTTAGCTCTACTATTTGTACATCTGAAATCAAAACCAAAAATAGGATCAATTGTCAAGTTGGGAGATAGGCACAGAATTTCTGCCTTCCTTATTGTTTTTTTCTTTCACATCTAAATTCTCTTGATGGTTCTTTCTTCCATTCATTCCATTAAGGTGACCCTGTCTACTAGCTGCCCTTAGCAATCCATTCGGTCCTATTTTCCCACTACATGTCATGTTCTCGTTCTTTTTTGCCTCTTTTGGATTCATTTAAATATATCTGTCCTGTGTCCTAGTCAAGCAGGAGACATTTAGTGAGAATCTACTACATGTTAGTCAGGATGCCACGTGCTTGGGCTACAAATACAAAAAAATATAGTCAAGGATTTTGCATTCCAAGATAGGAGACAACAAGGGCATACTTAAGTATATACAGAATAAACAAAAAGAGAACAAATACAAGGAAGTTAGGGAGAGAGAGCGCGCGAACAGTTTGGAGGATCAAGAAAGACTTCATTCATATGGACCATAGTTCTTGAAATGTGTCTTGAAGGAAGACAAGGATTTCTATGAGATGGACATGAGTAAAGAGGGACAGCCAGTGCCAAGATACAGAGACTGGAGGTAGAGGATTATATATGACAGAAAAAAAAATTTCTAGATTGTAGGATGTAGGAATGAGAGTAGACCTTAGGAAACTGGATTAAATTAAACTATTCTAATGGGATAACAGTACTAACAAATTGACTTTTAAGCCCACAAGAGGACAAAAACTCTCTCCTAGGTTACCAGTGATTTTAGTTATTAAAATATTTAGTCATTTAGTCATTCTTTATATCTTGCAACTTCTGTTACTGATTATCAACCCATGTCCCGCCCCTAGGCAGCTAGTCAACACAGCAGACATATTGTTGAGCCTGCACTCAGGAAGACCTAAGTTCAAATCCAGTCTTAGATACTTAGCAGCTATATGACCTTGGGTAAGTCACTTAACACTGTTTGCCCCAGTTCCCTCATCTAGAAAATGAGCTGGAGAGGGAATGGCAAACTGCTCTAGTATCTTTGTAAACACACACACACACACACAACTCCAAGTGGTATCACAAAAAAAAAAAAAATCAGATAGGACTGAAATGATTGAACAGTAAACAATTCTTCTCTTTCTACATGGTTATGCTCTTCTTCATGAAACTAGTCTCTCCTTGGTCCACTTATACCTATATACAACTCCTCAGTCTCCTTTGCTGTTTTATCAACCATGTCCTACCTCCTAACCAGTGATAACTCAAGACTTATCCTAAAACCTATCTCTTCTTCCTGTCCCCTCTTCTTTCTCTCTCTCCTTCCCTTTCCCTCCCTCCCTCTCCCCCCCCCCACTCTCCTCAATCAAATATCCTCTCTAGGAAGATGATTCCCAGATAATACATCAAGCCCTGATCTCTTTTCTAAAGTCTAGTCCTACATCAGCAGTTGGCCAGACTATTTAGGCTTGTGTGAGAAAGGTCTCTATACCCAAAATTAATTCCATCTCCTCTATCTGCCTCTAGTGGTTAAATACTACCATTAGAATTTAATATGAAAGGCAACCAGGTCACATAGTGGATAGAATACCTTAAGGTTCTTTAAAAACAAAAAAATAATCTTCTGTTTTAGAATAAATATTAAGTATTCATTCCAATGCAGAAGAAGGCAAAGGCTAGGCAAGGTCACACAGCTAGGAAGTGCTTGAGGTCAGATTTGATCTCAGGACCTTCTGTCTTCAGACTTGATTTTCTATCCACTGAACCACCAAACTTCCACCTTTCTACCTCCACAGAGTTCTTGATTCCTGGCACTTGGCAATCAAGGACTCTGCATACAATTTTCCTTCTATTCCTAACAGATTTGAGCACCTACTCTTCCTTCCTTCTCTTCCCACTAATAAATCAGTCAACTAATATTTATTAAATACCAAGTCCATGCAAGGAACTGGGGATGCTAAGAAAAAAAACAAAAAACAACCTCTGTCAAGGAGCTCATAGTCAATGAGGGAGACATGAAAAGGACTCTACAAACAAGATCTTGGCAGAACAAATTGGAAGCAATCTCAGAGGGAAGGCACTAAGATAAAGAAGGCCTTGGAAAGGATTTCTTGTGGAAGGTAGCAAGGGAAGCTGGAAGGTAGAGATGAGGAAGGACAGAATTTTAGGCATGGAAGACTGCCAGCAAAAAAAAAAAATTCCTGGAAAAGGCTAGCACCTTGGATAGAGAGCCAGGCCTGGAGACCAGAGGACCTGAGTTCAAATTTGACCTTTCAAACTTCCTAGATATAAGATCTTAATCACTTAATCCAGATTTCCTGGACCTTGTCATTCTTCTGTCTTAGAATTGAAACTGACAGTTTTTTTTTTTTAATGCCTGGAATTGTTGAATGGAGTGTTGTGTTTAAGGAACAGGAAGGAGACTGGTGTCACTGGATCCCAGGGGCTTTTTAATCTGTATAAAGTGAGAGGTCTATGCAAGCAGCAAACACATTTTCTCAGCAGGGCTTGAAACTAGAGTCAGTGACTCCCTGCTAAAGAGAGATTCCTCATATAGGATCCAGGAACCTTTAAAAATAATTGGGGGGAAGCTAGGTGGCTCAGTGGATAGAGATAGCAAAGCCAAGAGATAGAATGTCCTGGGTTCAAATTTGACCTCTGACTCCTCCTAGTTGTGTGACCTTGGGTAAGTCACCTGACCCCCATTTGTCTACCCTCTTCTTGCTCTCTTGTCTTGGAACAAATACATAGTATTCATTCTAAGACAAAAAGTAAGCGTTTAAAAAATTATGCTACTGTATTTCAGTATAATTGTTTTCATTGTAATGCTATGTTTTTTATATGAATTTAAAAGCCTTATTCCAAGAAGAGGTTCATTGGTTTAGAAAAGCTCAAAGTAGTTGTTTAATGAATATGTATTGGATTGGATTAGATTGGCTTTGACCAGCCAGCAAGGTGATGACTATAAAGGTTAAGGACCCCAAATGTAGAAGAATCCACCCATTAGACTTCACGATTTCATGACAAAGAGGCAAAGGAACAATATCAGAGCCTGATGGCTAGTACCATGAGCTGAGAAATGGGATACCTGGATTATATAGTTCCATCTCTACCACTATCTTATTCTCTAACTTTGAAAAAACTTTTTCAAATTCCAGTGCCTTAGTTTCCTTGTCTGTATAAGACAAGGGGTTGGACCAGAGCAGGGGTTCTTAACCCTTTTTTGTGTTAGAGACCCCTTTGGAAGTCTGGTGAAACCTAGGGACTCATCAGAATGTTTTTAAATGCATAAAATAAAAAATTTAGGATTTCAGAGGAAACAAGTAATAGTGAAATAAAGATGCAATATTTTTCCCTTTTAAGTTCATGGACCTATTTGAAATCTGTTCATGGTCTCTCAGGACAAGAGGCTCTGGCTAGATGATCTCTAAAGTCCCTCTCAACTCTGATTATAAATGTTCATATATTATGCCCCCAGTAGAATTTAATCTCCCTGAAGGCAAGAACTAATTTTTGTTTGGTCTTAACATAATATTTTAAAGAAAGAAACCTAATTTTTATGTTGGGTTCTGTAGAGTTTGCTTCTCTTGGGTTCAATGGATCATGGCGACCACAAGATAGGCTGATTCAAAGAGGACTGAACATAAGGATGTGTTAAGCCTTGTGTTAAGCCATGTGTTAAGACTAGCTTGGCTAGTCAGTCAATTGTTAAATTTTCAGTGTGAACATTTATATTTCATATATTAAAGTTTCTAGAAATTTTGTTGTGCATCCTTTTTTTTTTTGAGAGTCATTTGTTAAAAATTTACCAGCACATTCCTGATTGGACATTTTTGAAATTTTATTATTTTTTATCTAGGTAATATATGAATGTGGCAGATAGGTGGCACAGTGGTGAATAGAGCAGAACTCAAGTCAGGGAGATGAGTTCAAATTTGACCTCAAACACTTATTGGCTTTTGAACCTGTGCAAATCACTTACCCATGTTTGCCTCTATTTCCCTAGCTATAAAATGAACCAGAGAAGGAAATGGCAAACCACTCTAATATCTTTCTCAAGAAAACCAGAAATGGGTTCACAAAGAGTCAGATGTGACTGAAATAATTAAATAACATGTCTATGCACATGTAATATATACCAAACTATAGAATTCCTCATATTTCTCAGTTTTTCCTTTATAAATTAGTATTGACCACATGTTCATATGTAGCTAGTAGTGGTAGTTAGTAATATATGTAGCTAGCATAGTAGCTAGTTAGTAACATGTGTCTAGTTACATTAATACATATAGCTAGAATATGTAGCTACAAAGTGTTTTACAATTATTGTCTCATCTGATTCTCACAACAATCCCAGGAGATAGGTGCTAGTACTACTTCCATTTTACAGATGAGGAAACAGCCAGGCAGAGGTTGTGACTTTCCCAGGATCACACAGCTAGTAAGTATTGGTGGCTGGATTTATATTGTGTTTTCTTTAGTACTCTATCTACTGCACTGCTATATGTAATAGAAAGATAATTTTTTAGAAAGAATAGTACCTGGAGATGTGCTTAGAGTCCTGGTCCCCTGAGAAAGGGAATGGCTGCCATCTGATGGAAGATGGGGAGAACTACTAGAAGGACTTACTGCAAACCAAATGAAGGATCCAAAAAAAAGCAGATCTATAACTAAGCCTTTTGGTTCCAGGGCCAATCAGCATACTCATGGCAAACAACAAAACATACCCTCAAATTAACTTCATAATTCATTAGAAGCACCTTTATAGTAAATGAGGAGGGACACTAGCTCTGCCATTTACTACTCATAAGAACTAGCCAATTCATCTCTCAGTTTCCCCACCTAAAAAATAAGAGGATTAAATTAGATGCCCTCCAAGATCCCTTGTGGATTCAAGGATCTTATAATGTGAACATACTATAATACAAAACTTAAGACAAACTTGTTGAGTGGGAAAGAGGATTAATGACTAAAGTGGTTCATAGATGGTTGTTATTAACAATGTGAACCATCTGATATCTTCCCATTTTAGCTCATTAATCTTGCTAACTAGGTTCTGAGCCTGGTTGTTTCTATGCTTCTGTAAGAATGCACATATTAAATGTCATGCCCTCTAAATTTTAGTTCCCTTGGGGGAAATCCCTGGTTGCCTCACCTTAGTTAAGACTCTAAACAAGTAGCTGTTAAGTAGAGCAGTGACTAACCACATCTATCCAAAGCTGCCAAATCCATGGATTTGAAAGGATATATTTTACAGGCAGACAGAGGGAATATGATAAGCAGCTTCACAGGTACCCCCAGCTAGAGATGCTTCAAGTAACTGATTTCTAGGACCTTTAGTGAAAAGTTTCTCATTAATGGGTCCTATTATTTTCTATGGGGTCTGATCCAAGTTGAATTTGTTTCTCTCGACCTGCAAATAAACCTGGCGGTGCTTTGCCAATCTGTGTGCTTTCAAGGGGAGTCAGTTACTAAAATCCCTGGGGAGCACTGGTAATGTCCGATCCTGACTTTCCCCAATTCTCTGGAGTGGGGCTAAGGAGCTAGAAGACTGAAGAATTCTCTAAGCTCTACCTGGGGGCTCCAAGTCTGTAAGGAGCTCTCATACAACGCTCGCTCACAATGACATTGTGAATTGCTGTGGATGGTGGCCCCCATTTTGCTCTCTCCTTTAATACAGCACAAAACTGACCGTCTTGAATGCATTTTGAAAGGAAACCTGGACTCTTCCTTTGCCTCACGTTGCTAGGAGCTCTCTGGGGGTTGTTTCACTTCCCGCATTGCTAAGCCTTGCAGAACTCCCCCACCCAGTGATGTACAAGGAGATAGAGGGAGACCCGCCCTGTAGTTGGCATCCCAAAGAAGCCTAGCCTCTGCTCCAGGAGAAAACCCGGAGCAGGTGTCTTCTCTGGGAGGCCTGATTCCCGGGGGCTGGGCTCACCTAGGGTTCAAAGCTCGTTAGGGTGGAGCCAGCATCTATAAAAGGGAGGTGGCTACAGTGGGGGACTCTGCTAGCGTGGGGAGGGTGGAAATACGTCGTTCGGGCAGAGCTCCCTGGCCCACCTCTCTGGGCCTTCGCTGCCTGTGTCTGATACAGAGGCTGCATTGACCAAGAAATAATTCTCTATTCGGGAAGTGAGGTGACAGCAGGAGACATTGGTTCGAATCCTATTCCCTTCCTGAAGTGTGCTGGAGCCAGCTCATGTCATGCCCGCTCCCCAGAGCCAGTTGTGTGCATTTTGGTGTGGACGTGGACACTTTGGAAATTGGAAAACCCTACAGATCAGGACTTGATTTATTGCTGAGTGGATTTCTAGCCCTGAAAAAATAATAGTGAACATGTATACACACACACACACACACACACACACACACACACACACACACACATTCTTTTTTTTCCAGGGATCCTTTCTCTAGTGTGATGCTTGGAGGGAAGGAGACACCTCAGAACTTTAAAGTAACAAAAAAGAAATAAAATTTAAAAGTGATAGAGAAAATGTTAGTAATGCACATTAAACTTTTGAAAGCGGTTTTTTTTTTTTTTAAGTGTATTGTATGGGGGCAGCTGGACAGAACAGTGAATAGAGCACCAGGTCTGAACTCAAAGAGAGACCTGGATTCAAATCTGGCCACAGATACTTATTATCTGTGTGACCCTGGGCAAGTCACTTAACTCTAATTGCCTAGCCTTTACCACTCTTCTGTCTTGGAATTAATATTTAAAATTATATGAACTGATGCAAAGTGAAGTGAGCACAACCAGGAAGATGCTGTATACAGTAACAGAAATATTATGCAATGATCAACTGTGAAAGACTAAACTATTACCAGCAAAGCAAGTCTCCAAGATAACTAAGGGATTCGTGCTGAAAATACTATCCACAGCTAAAGAAGGAACTGCTGGAGCCTGAGTGCAGACCAAAGCCTGCCATCTTCAACTTTATCTCCTTCCTGAGATTTATATTGTATATGTGATATGTGTCTTCTATCACAACATGAGAAATATGGAATTATATATTATACAAAAATATAAGAATAACCTATATTAGACTATTCACTACCTTGAAGTGGGGAGAAGGATAGGGAGGAAGAAAATAGAAAATCTGAAATGTCAGAAAACTATTGTCAAAAATTGTTTGTACATGTAACAAAAAAGTTAGGGGGGGGGAAGGCACTGACACTTAATATCAATTCTAAGACACAAGCTAAGGGATTTTTTTAAAGTATCTTATATGTACATTTTCCTTATGGAAAGCTTGTTGTTTAACACTTGCCAGCGCACCACTGCTGATTGCCAAAGGGGATAGAAAAAATGTGTGGTAGAGTTGACTTTATCTTGGGATTTCTGACTTCTTGTTCAGTACTATTTTCTTTGTTCTTACTATTAGAGCAAGAAGGAAGCTTAAATTTTTTTGTTTATTCACGCATTTTTCTGTCATGTCCAACTCTTCAGGTCTCCTTTGGGGGTTTTCTTTGCAAAACTACTAGAGTGGTTTACCATTTCTTTCTCCAACTTATTTTACAAATAGGAAACTGAGGCATAGGGGGTTAATTGACTTGCCCCACATAACATGGCTAAAAAATGTCTGAGGTTGAATTTGAACTTGGGTCTTCTTGACTTTGGATCAGATACTGTATCTAGTGAGCCACCCACTTGCCCTTATAATACCTTTACTTTACAGATGAGGAAGGTAGGGTTCAGAGAGGTTATAATTTACTGAAGCTCATATAAAAATTCACTGAAAGAGCATATATCAGAGGCAAGGCTTGAGTTCAGGTCTTGTCATTTTCCTTGCTCTCTATGAAAGTGGCACTAGACTGTTGCTACCTTCCATTTTACAGAGGGAGAAGATCATAGAGATCAATGAATTATCCATGGTTGCATAACTAGTATCAAAGAAGACAAATGAACCTCAGCCCAGTATGATTTCCACTGGGCCACATTACTTTGGAGAGAAATGTGTTCACACTTAATCAATAATTAATAAAACTGGGGGGGGGGGGGAGTTGAGTGACTCAGTGGATAGAGAACCAGGCCTAGAGATGGGAGGTCCTAGACAAATCATTTCACCCCCAATACACAGTATTACAGAAGGTGAGTATTAAAAAAAATTTTTTAATCAATAATACTGGGTGTATTGATCATCTACTTAGGAGAAGATACCTGGTCTGGTGAAAAGAATTTTCAATTTTGAGTCAAAGGACCTTTGAATTCCAGGTTAGATACTTGTTAATTCTGTGACCTTAAACACTCTCTGGCCCTCAGTTTCCCTCTTTGTAAAAATTGAGTAATAGTACTTATTCAGTCATTTTCCAATCATGTCTGATTCTCTGTATCACGATTTGAGGTTTTTCTTTCTTGAGCCCATTTTATAGAGGATGAAACTAAGGCAAAAAGGGTTAAGTGACTTGCACAGAGTCACACAGCTAGTAAGTGCCTGAGGCCAGATTGAATTCAAGTATTCCTGATTCCAGGCTTAGGGCACTCTATCCATTGTACCACCTAGCTGCCCAAGAGTATTGGTACTACCAAGTTCTAAATCTTTATTTTTTACATGAAAAGATATAGTATGAGGGATGATAAATGATGCTTCTCTACATATATAAGCCATAGTATCTACCTTTAAGTAGTTTGTACTCTAACTGTATTGATGCTGCTCAGTATGATGTTCAAGATAAGGAAACAGAGCTATTAATGGCAGCCAAGGGAAGTGATCCAGGACAAGGCCATCTCTCCCCATGATGTCTCAGTCTATAAAAGAGGCTCTGCAGAAATGCTCTGGTCTGCAAGCACGACCCTGGAATATTTTTGAGAAAATTCACCTCCTTCCCTTCTTTGCAGAGGCCGGAGAATACTGGTATGGATTATTGCATACACTCTCAGACACAACCAACACGTTTGTTAATTTTGTCCAATTGCTAACTTCTCTTTTTTCCTTCTTTGTTACAAAGGATGGCTCACCAGGAAGAGCAGAGGAAAGAAGAGAAACATATTCAGTAATAAAGGAAGTACAAAAACAAAAACAATTTTTTAAAAATTAGTGTGACCCTATACTATGCATCTACCAATAATCACCCCCTCAAGTGCTGGCAAATCTTTTATAACCACCCCAAGTCAAAATTTTTTTTTAAAAACTTTAAGTTAAAAATGTAACACTGAATTCCAATATGTAAACTAAACTGCATTCATAGATCTTTATATTTAAATTAAATAATATCAGCAAATAAAGCAAGGCAATGTGAACTCCAGCTCAGCTGGATCTTTAACCTGAGGTTTTCCATCACATTGGTTCCTTCTGATTTTATGAAAGAAAAAATCTGCAGGTAGGCAGAAAGAAAGGCTCAGAAGAGCAAACTTTAGTATCAGAAGTTACCCTCTGAAATTTACTGCCTATGCGACTTCCAGTACATCATTTTGTCCACCTGGTCCTTGGTTTCCCTATCTGTAAAATGGGAGGTTAGGCCAGAAGACATCTGACGTCCCCTCTGCCGCCAACTCAATGATTCTCTCAGTTTGTCCCAAGGGAGGAACTGGAAAAGAGTCAAAACATACAAGAAATGTGATCCTTTTGATTAGAGATGGCACATTTTTGGAGCCTCCGTCTAAACCAAACTTTAACATTTATTGGGCCTCTGACAAAAAAAGGAATGGGACCTGCCCCATGAGACAAGAAGCCACAAGCAATCTGAGGAAGAGGAATGAGACCACTGCCCTCTGCTGAGCTCCAGAGTTCAGGTATCCCGCTGCTCTTGCACCTACTACAGTCCGAAAAGCCAGTACATTCCACCAGCCAGCAGCGCAGGTACCTCTCTTGGTGCATTTGCCATATTCAGAGAAGGTGATTTCTAAAGTGTTGTTGCATCTAAGATTTTACACAGATACTTATATGAGTGTATAAATAAAAACACCTGCACATATAAGCATATAAATGTATAGAGAGAAATTTAAGCATCTACAGAAATCATTGCACTATATACATTATTATATATGATATATAGTATGTAATATTTTGTGATATATAGTACTACTATAAACACATATATTGCATATGCTTTCAAGAGCTACTTTATTGAACTAATATAAATGCGAATTTGTGACTGCATAAAAGATACACGCCTCTTCACATACATGCATTACATGGCCTTTTGTGAGTTGTGTTATAGGTACAGTATAAATGTGTAGCAGAAAACATAGGCACATATCCATCATATACATGCTTAGAGGTTGTTTTATATATAATATATTCTATATATATATACAAACAAAACTACATATACTTTTATAGGCTAAATATATATGTGTGTGTATCTGTATGCACATACCAATACATACAAACACATATAGTATGTGCACATGCATACACATATACATTACATAGCCTATGCAGGTTAAATTATATGTTAGATGTGTATGCATGACCATAGCCTTTTTATCGTTTTAGTTTTAGTTACATTATTATTTTTAATAATGTGTTTATTATTCATTTTGTTATTGATATTCTTATATATGTCTGCCCACACAATATATTACATAGATTACATACATTTTCAGGCTATCTTATATGTGTATACATACACATACATTTTATATAAACTGTTGCAGGCTAACATACATTAGACATGTGTGTACTTATATTGTATATGTATTATGTGTGTACACATTTATTGCATAGACATTTGAAGGCTGAGTATTATATATTATCTATTAAACATGTGAGGACATACATATATTACATGAACTTGTAGGATGAGTATTATTTATTGTAATGTGCATAGACTTTTGCAGGCTGAGTATTACATATTAAATATGTGCATATACATATTACATAGGCTTTTGCAGACCAGGTTTGACATATTAGATATGTGCATGCATACATTACATAGACTTTGCAGGCTACGTATTATATTTCACATGTTTGTGCACATATACATACATTACATTGATTTTTTTTTCTTGCAAGCTCTGCCTGTGCAGCCAAAAATCCATCCAGACTGCATAGTGAGTGATCTGTTTTCCAACTTTCAACACGGCCAACGGACCATGCAAGTTTCTCGGGTTCACTCTGCACTTTTTATGCTACATCCCTCTTCCAAATGACTTGTAGGCAGCATGGGAAAAGCAAATAGCATGAGTTCTGAAGCTCATCAGTTAGAAAATTGTGAGACACGGTGGCACACATAGGGCAGAAACAATGCTACTCATGCTCCCAAGACTTCATACTCTGGATTTTTCTTCCCTTTGTCTCAGAGTTATGTGAAGAAAGATAAGCCCGAAAGGGAGGGGATTGGACTAGATCTCCTGAGTTCCCTTGCAACTCTAAAAAAAAAAATAATAACAATAAGATTTGACATTTCTATAGTATTCTAAGGTTTGTAACATGTTATCTGATTTGATCTTCACAACAATGCTGGGAGATAGGTCCTAAGTATCATTCCCATTTTACAGGTGGGAATGATTTTTAAAAATAGAAAAGATATTTAAAATTGAGGCTTAAAGAAGTTAAATGATTTACCCAGAGTTCAAGGGTCTACTAGAATACTGGCTCCCAAGTAGAATGTTAAATTTCCAGTGTGAACACTTACATCTCTGAAATAGGTAAATGCTATAAATCAGAATTTGATGTATTTATTTGTTGATTTCTAGACTTTAAAAGGTGATAAAGAAAAAAAGATAATAAAGCAGATTAAACTTAAGTGTGTGTGTGTGAATATATATATATATATATATATTCCCTTAAAGACCAGATTTTTAAACATTTAGTAGTAAATTTCTGCTAGGGTGGCAGAGTTAGCAAATAAGGTAGGATTTGAACTAAGGCCTTACTGACTCAAAATTTAACATGCCATTCAATTTTCTGCCTTGTTTTTTTATGTCTTGACTCTTTCCTCACCCCCATTAGATTGTAAGCTTTTTGAAGGTAAGGACTGTTTTTCTTTCTTATCAATTATATCCCCAGCTCTTAGCACAGTGCCTGGTATAGAATAAGCACTTAATAAATGTTTATTGGATGAGGATAAGGAATAGAAATTAGGATTAATAGACACCTTCAAAGGCTGCCAATTCAACCCCCTCATCCTGCAGAGGGCTTCATAGGCCAAGTAACTAGCTCCAAGTTACACTGGGAATGTGTTGGGCATCTTATAATAAATGTATTTGTTAAAAACTCCAAATGAGGTCACAAAGAGACAGACACAATTGAACAACCACAAATGACTTCAAAATCTCTAGTAATCAAACCGAAATGCTTACTCTCTTTTTTGGAGTTCCGTAATTCTTTGGGGTTTTTTAAAAAATCGTCTTCCTTTAGGGGTTAGTTTGCTTGTCTTGGTGAGCCAGTGAATTAAGTCATCCAATTGGATTCACTCCAAGAACCAGAGAGTGTTAAGTGACTCACTCTAATCAGTAGCAGAGCATTTGAGCTGAGATTAAAGAATAGGTCAGAATCCAGTGGGCCAAAAAGGGAAAGGTGGACATTTCAGCCCTAAGAAACAGCCTGGAGCAATGTGATTGTATAGTGGACCTTTCAGGGATAGAGGTGATCTTGGTTTAGTCAGAGCAGGAAGTGTGTGGAAGGTAAATCACTTCCCATCCTAAGCCTTAGTCTTAAGCCTAAGCCTCTGTCAAAAGAAGAGATCCCACCTCTAGAGCTAGAAGACACCTTAGAGATCGGTAGAAATGAAAGTCGAAAGAAGGTAAGTGAATTGTTTGAAGATAAATGAGCAGGAGTGGGATTTGAAGCCATGGGTCTTCTGACAACAGAGAGAAAGGTTGGATGACTGACTCTGAGGACATTCTGTGATACCAAGATCCTATAATTCTACCTGAGATCAAAGGTGATAATACACACAAAATGCTTTGCAAAATTAAAAGCACCATTATTAGGTAATTGGCATGAATCAGAACTCAAAGGGAGTTCATGGCCTTGGGAGCATTCTATACTCTTTTCTATAATATCTTTATTATAAACTCAACAAATCCATGGCAATGATTATTGCTGTCTGGGGAAAAAAAACAACACATCACTCTTCATGAAGTACATGCTGGAGGCAGCTCACACCAGCTCATTAAAGCCAATTGTTAGATTTTCAGTGTTAGACTATTTAGGACAGCTAAGTAGTACAGCAGATAGAGGATTAGACCTACAGCCAGGAAGACCTGGATTCAGATCCAATATCAGACATTTATTATCTGTGTAATCCATGACAAATCACTTCATCTGTTTGCCTCAGTTTCCTTATCTGTAAAATTGGGATAATAATAGTTCCTACCTTCCAGGATTATTTATGAGGATGAAATGAGATAATAATTGTAAAGCACCGTGCCTGGCACAAAGTAAATGCTACATGAATGTTAACTATTATTATTCATAAATATTTATTTACTACTATGTACCATTCACTGGGCTAAGCACTGGAGATATTTAGAAAGTAAAAGACAGCCCTTTCTACAAGACCACAGTCAAGTCAGGTTCCCTTCTAGATCCTCAGCTTCCCCTTATGGAAAATGGAAAAAATAATATAAGGGATTTTAAAGGTCTTAGATATCACTACATGCAAATAGGTTTTTACTATGATGAACAGTCACATCCAAATGAGCCATTAAATCCCATGTATTCATTCCACCACTATTTAATATTTCAAAGATATTACATTTTCCCGATTACGATTTTCAATGCACGTTTTTCCAAAATTACAAGATCAAAATTGTCTCCCTCCTTCCCTTCCCTCTACTTACTCAGAGTTGGTAAGCGATTTGATCTGAGTTATATATGTGATCATGCAAAACATACTTTCATATTGATCATCTTTGTAAGAAAATACTCATATAAAGCCAAAATCCCAAAATAAAACCATAAATAAACTAAAGTGAGAAAACATTTTGCTTGATCTACATCTGACTTCACCAGTTCTTTCTCTGGAAGTGGATAGCATTCTTCATCATAAGTACCTCAGAATGCTCCTGGATCATTGTATTGCTGAGAATAGCCAAGAATTTCAAAACTGGTTGTCATACAATATTGCTGTTCCTGTGTACAATGGTCTCCTCTCTATCACCATTTATTAAGTCTACTCCAAGAGAAGCTAGATGACTCAAGGGATAGAGAGCCAGGCCTAGAGAAGGAAGGGTCTAATTCACTTCTGGCTCCAGACATTCCCTAGCTGTGTGACCCTGGGCAAGTCATTTAACCTTATTTGCTTCAGTTTCCTCATTTGTAAAATGAGCTGCAAAAGGAAATGGCGAACCACTCCAGTATCTTTGCCAAGAAAACCCCAAATGGAGTCCCAAAGAATTAGACATCACTGAACAATCAGTGGGTTTGGGGAAGGCGCCAGCAGCAGGTGATTAGGAAAGGTATCCTCTAAGAGGTGGTATTGGGGCTGAGCTTTGAAGGAAAATAGCAAAAGACAGAGGTGAGAAGAGAGTGCATTTTGGTATGAGAGACAGACAGTATGGGAAAAGATATGGAGATAAATAAGAGTCAGAATGCTGCGTTCAAGGGCCAACAGGAAGTCCAGTTTGGCTAAAGACTATCTGAAGAGGAATAATGCAAAATATGGCAGGAAAGGTAAGGTGGAGGCAGCTTTGTGAAAGACTCATAATGTTTTGCCTGTTAGAACCTGTGCCAGAGCCCAGAAACCCTAGAAAATTCTCCTGAAAGCAAACCCAGTATCCCTCTTCAGGGTGAAGCTGTGTGGCTCCCATTGAGGGAGACTGTAGAGAGAATGCCCAGAGGGAAGGGGAGGGGATTCTAGATGACCCCTAAGGTTGTTACTTCCAACTCTAAAACTCTACCCATGATTCTTCTCTTTAAAAACATGGAAAGTTTCAGAGAGATGAGTGGCTTAGTTCCAAGGGTCTTCCCCTTGGCTCCCAGCTGGCTGTGTAATCAACAGGGCAGGTTCAGAGCACAGGGCCTGGGGCAAATCCCTGCATGTCCCTGACTCCACTCTCTGCCTGAGCTTGCTGGTGCAGGGCTTTTCTCTGGAAGGACATTGAAGGATTACTCACTTTCTGGCAGGGGCTTCTAAAAAGCGGGACTGTCTTCATCCACTTAGCAAAAGACCCATAAAATGTTCACTGAGATGATAGGAAATCCACAATTTTGCTTGGTAACAGGCGATATCTGCTCATCCTTAGGTTGGATCATTGAGGAAAAACAATGGCGCTAAGAGATATCTGCCTGACCTAGGAAGGTGCTGTCCTTGGTCCAGTGGGTGTTGCTGGTATTGCTGATTATGATGCTGTCTCTGTTCACCTTATGAGACCACTTCCCTGATTTTTATTGACCTTATGGTATAAAGAATGGCTGCAACTGTTGTGAACTGGGAGCTAGGAGTTGGGAGGAAGGGTCGGTCTCCTTTCTTGCCTTGTGCCTTTGTCCCCGCCTGGAAAATGGACTGTCTCTTCTTGTTTTCCCATTTCTGTTCATGTGTCTTGCTTTCTTCAAACTCCAATTGTGGGGAAGTAGGGAGAGTGCTACACTTATAGTGAAAAAGCCTGAGGTCTGAGGTGACCTCAGATGATTACTAGCTGAGTAACCATGGACAAGCCATTTAACTCTGAATTCCATTTTTCTCATCTGTAAAATGAGGGGGTTGGATTTGATAACTTCGAAGGTCCCTTCCAATTCTAAAAGTTACAATCCCTCAATCTATGATCATGCTTATACAAATGACACCTTCTCCAAGAAGCCTTCTCTGACCTGACTCCCCTTGCCGTGTCCTAACTTCAGGTGAAAATGATCTCTCTTTTCTCCGATTTTTCAGAATATTTTGGCTAAAGTTCTTTGTAATTTTCTCATTCTATTTTGTATCATAGAGGCATGGAGTCCTTTCTGTAATCAGGAAGACCTGAATTAGAATTCAGCCTCATAAACATCTTAGCTGTGACCTCGAGCAAATCACTTAACCTCTGATTGCCAGCTAAAATGATCTACTGGAGAAGGAAATGATAAGCCGCTCCCCAGTATCCTCGCCAAGAAAACTCAATGGATAACTACAGCCTATGGTGTCATGAAGAGACAGACACAACTGAACAACAACCCTTGTTACATAATTATTTGTACATTTGTCCCATCCACCTTAAAGGGTAAGTTTTTAGAGAGCAGTCGGTTTATATAGATATATATATAAATATATTCATATATACACATGTATATATGTGTATATAGAGAGAGATGATATATACTACATTCTATATATACATGTCCATATTATTCACATATGTAATGTGTGTATACATTTGTGTATGTTTATTTAATCTTTCCAGTGCTTACCACAAAACATTGTGCATCTTAAGGTATCCAATACTTATTGAATTGTCTTTTGTGAATAAAGCCTATGTATTTGTTGTCTGGAGTGTGTGGAAGGGTTGAAGGGGAAAATAAAGGAAGGAGATAGCTGCAAGATAGTGATACCAGGATGTGTGGGCAGGAGTAGTGGAAGGGAAATGGCTTAGTGCCTTGAGTAGGGTACAAGGATTGAAGAAGTTTTACTAAAATGGATCTAAAGGCATGTCCTCTGAATCATCTCTAATCAGTCAATCAGTCCTCAAACCTTTATTAAGTACTCAAACTGTACTTAACTAAGTACTTAAGTACTTTATTAAAGTTTTAAGTTCTCAACATGTACTTAAGTACTTTGTTAACTTTAAAGTACTCAACCTATTCTTAATTAAGAATTTAAGTACGTAATTAAACTTATAAGTTTTCATCCTATACTTAAATGCTTAAAGTACAGGTTGGGAACTTAAAAGTTTAATAAAGTATGTATTTAAGAACAGGTGGAGTACTTTATTAAACTTTTAAGTTCTCAATCTGTACTTAAGTATCTAAGCAATTCATTAAAGTTTTTATTAAGTACTCAACCTATACTTAATTAAGTACATAAGTACTTAATTAAACCTTTATTAAGTACTTAACTTGTCTAAGTACGTTGCTGAAATATAAAGAAAAAGCAAAAACAGTCCCTTTCCTCAAAGAGTTTACATTTTAATAAATGTAATAAGAGGAACTGGTGTCCTGGGGAGCTGACTACAGGTAATAGATGAAAGGATTATGGGCTAGAAGGGGCCCATAAGGTCATCTAATTCAACCCCCTCATTTTACAGATGAGAAAACTTAGTTTGAAAGGGATTGCTTGCCCAAGGTCACATAGATAGTAAGTGGAAAAATCAAGATTTGCACACAGACTCACTGAATTCAAATCTATTTTTCTTTCTACTCTATTATATTAGATTATGAGCTGCCATCCAGATGTAAATCTTGGAATGACATAGGAGAAGGACACAACTCATCCAGTAATAGCCCCAATTCTTCTGATGGGATATGAAAACTTTTGTTACTTTAAATATAGTGGTTTGCTTCCTGGGTATATCAGAGTATGGTTTATCTTCCTTTCCTGTCCCCAATAGGTTTTAATCAAGTTACAACATTGTTTTCCTGAAGCCTGACTTTTTAGAAAAAGGTTGTGTATCAGTTTTAAGGATGTGGACCTGGACTTAGAGCTCAATCATAAGGCTGTCACTTGGATAGACTAGGATCATAGGCTTGAATTTGAAAGAGATTGTAGAGATCATTTAAAGAAATCCTTTCATTTTACAAAGAAACAGGTCCAAGGCTGAGGATCACATAGGTAATAAGCTGGAAAACCAGAATTTGTTCTGCTGGTATCAAATCCACCACTCGTCGTGTATACCATACTGTCATATCCTAGTCTGTCTCCACAACTTGCTATAGAGGGATGTTTTAGTAAATGTTTAACAACTAGCTCTTTGGGAAAACAAAATGTAAATAGAACATCCTTTGAGTTTAATATGAATTATTAACATTTTCCTCATTGCTTTCATGAATCTAGAAATCAGTAACAACAAAAAATAAAACAAACCATAATTTATAGCATTTGCCAGTATCTGAGACATGACTGCTGACAATAAAAATTTAACAATTGGCTCCCAGGAGCTGGAAGAGTTGGCTTCAGCACAACCGTGCTTCTATATCTCATCACACTTTGTTTTTCCTTTGTTCATGCTGCTGTGGTCTCAATGGTTGACTGAATAACTGGAGATTAAGGGATTGAGAACTCTTGGCAGATTTGAAATTCTAAACTTGAAACAGAGTTTGAAACTTCAAGTTAAAACGTCATTTGTCTGGCAATATCTAAGTGATGCAGCAGATTGAGAGCCAAGCCTAGAAGATGGGAGGTCCTGGGTTCAAATTTGTCTTTGTACACTGCATAGATGTGTGACCCTGGGCAAGCTACTTAACTCCCATTGCCTGGCCCTCATGGATCTTTTGCCCTAGAACCAATATAACAGTATTGATACTAAGATGGAAGATTAGGGTTTAAAAACATAATTTTTCTCAGAGCTCTGAGGAATTGCCTTCCCTATATCATCTTTGTTCTTTGCTGGATATAGAATTTTAGAACTGAAAAGAACACAGAAACTCTCTAGGCTCACCTCATTTTTTTACAGATGAAGAAACTGAGACCAAGAGAGAGCAAATAACTTGCTCAAGGTTACAAATTAGTTATTGGCAGAATTGAGAAAACTCAGGCTTCCAGAATACAAGAACTGTGCGATTTTCACTACACCACACGGTCGCATGTTTGCCCATCTTGTTTATCAGGATGAATCACTTCCATTCTGTTTGTTTTATTAAAGCGAGCAAACTCCAGGCCCTGGGAACTATGAAGAATAAACCATTATGCATTTCCTGTATAATGTGTGATAGCATCATCCTAGGGATGACAGGACCTCTTGACCAGGGGTTCTTGGCCTTTTCTGTGTCGTGGGACCCCATGTCAGTCTGGTGAAATCTATGGCCCCCTTCTCAGATAAATGTTTTTAAATGCTTAAAATAAAATATGTAAGATTGTGATGAAAACTTTTTATACTGAAATAAAAATGTATCCATGCTATCATTGAGGAAGAATTGGACCCCGGCTTAAGAACCCTGTTTCTAGACCACAGCTGAAGGGGTTTCCTCGGGAACAGATGCCACCAGGAATTATATCTATGTACCAACAGAAAACAGGAAGCTAGGCCCACTTCAGGCCACTGATTTTTCCTTTATCCATTTTCTCAGTGTCATCCACTGAACTACAGCTCTCCAGCAGCACCAAAATCCCTGAGAAAGAAAACAAAACCAAACCAAACCTCCTTCCTGCAGCCCAGCTTCTCATGTGGGGACAGCCTCCTTGTACATCAATAAATCACCAGCAGCTTAGGGGGTTGGGGGTGGGGCTGTTCCCTACTGCTTCCTGAAATTAAAAATGACCTGCTCACCTCTGATAATGACTGTCATATATTAACTGGGCTCCTCCCAGCCTCTGTTCCAACTCAGCTCCTTTCATCAGGGGGTCTGGGAGAAAACTCGGGCTATAGAAGCTGTTTATTTAGTTTGCTGTGGCTTTCCTTCCCCCTTAGGGACCAAGCCACAGCTTCTGGAAGTGAAGAGAAAAAGGATATCACATAAACATCTCTCTCTCTCCCTCCTTCTCTCTCCCTCGCCTCATCTCCTCTCCCCCTCCCTCTTTCTCTTCTCTTCTCTCTCTCTCTTCTCTCTCTCCCTCCCTCCCTCTCTCTCTCTCTCTCTCTCTCTCTCTCTCTCTCTCTCTCTCTCTCTCTCTCTCTCTCTCTCTCTCTCTCTCTCTTCTCTCTACTCTCTCTCTCTCTTTCTCTCTCTCTCTCTCTCTCTCTCTCTCTCTCTCTCTCTCTCTCTCTCTCTCTCTTCTCTCTCTCTCTCTCTCTCTCTCTCCCTCCCTCTCTGTCCCTCCCTCCTTTTCTCTGTCTCTGTCTCTGTGTGTCTATCTTTCTGTCTCTCTGTCTCTCCCTCTCTCATCTTTTCCATCTTTCTCTGTCTCATTTTTCTCATCTCTGTCTTATCTCTGGCTCTAGCTCTCTGGTTCTCTCCTCTGGTTTTCCACCTCTGTCTGTCTCAATCTCTATTTCTATCTGTCAGTGTCTCTGTCTGTATGTCTGTCTGTCTGTCTGTCTCTCTCTCTCTCTCTCTCTCTCTCTGACTCTCTAGCTCTCTCTTCTCTGGATCTCTGCCTGTCTTTGTCTCTCTGTCTGTCTGTATCTGTCTCTCTGCTTCTGTCTTTCTCTGTTTCTCTCTCTATCTCTGTCTCTCTCACCAATGTCCTTGCCTTGATACTGGTGGTCATCTCCTTTAAATTTACCATGAATTACTTAATCACCCAGGTTTTCATTCTGTTTCTTCTTGCATGCAAACAACCAGGCATGGTTCCTTATTTGCACATTCCTCCAGATTCCCCTTCATTAGCAATAAGGTTTGGATGACAAAGAGTAATAGATAATTTTGAGGTTCCTGAGGCTTCCACAGAACCGAGGCCCTGATGGTCACATAGCACACACTCAATAAATCCCAACTGGGTTGCTTTATTCTCTCCTTTAGCATCCTCAGGACTCTCTCTGACAGATAGGCCTCAGGGTCCTCAATCCCCTTCACTTCCTGGAATGCAATTTTCCTACTTTCCTATCTCCCAATCTCATGCTCCCTGGGGCCTCCAACCTCCCTCCGTAATGCATGTAGCAAAAAAGATGAGATCAGAGATCGTGGGATCTTTCTGACATAGCCTTTGTGTTCTCCCTGGCAACTGGTATGTAGCAAGAGTGCTCTTTTCTAAAGCTACCAGGGGCCAAGGAAAGGGAGAATAATCATCCTCTTTCCAAGACTTATAAGTCAGATTTGATCTCATCTATTCAAACCTCTGAGGCCAGTCCTCCAGTAGACTTGGAGTTGTAGGCCAAAAGGAGCAAAGGTGGGTCCCAGAGAAAAATCCCTGATTGAGCACACATTTCAGGGTAACTCACAATGGGTACAGTAGTTCACTTGGGTATAGCAGCGCTACCTAGCCAATAGATAATTATGAGCCTGCCTATCCTAAAGCCTTTCCAGATTGATTTCAAAGTTAGCTTCCCCATGGTACTCTGCGTATTAAAGTGTTCAGGAGTCTGCTCCTACCAGCTTGGGTGAGATGATTTTTAAATTTTCAGTGTGAGCATTTATATCTGAAATCAGAAACATTACGAATCAAAATTAATTGTTTTATTGATTGTCTAGACTTAAGAGAGTTGTGGAGGAAAGGCTAGTGAATTTCCAACTTAAAAGTATGTTGTTGTTTTTTTAAAGAAAGCCCATTGACTTATGAGAAAGAATACTATCCACATCCAGAGGAAGAACTGTGGAAGTAGAAACACAGAAGAAAAACTACTGCTTGATCACATGGGCCAATGGGGATAGGATTGAAGATGTAGACTCTAAATGATCACCTTAGTGCAAATATCAATAATATGGAAATAGGTTTTGATCAATGACACATGTAAAACCCAGTAGAATTGCATGTTGGCTACAGGAGGGGATTAGGGGAGGGGAGGGAAAGAACATGAATCTTGTAACCATAGAAAAAATATTGTAAATTAATTAATTAAATAAAATTAAATATTTAAAATTTTTAAAAAATAAAAATAAAACAAAGTTCATTGTTAAATATGTGCCAGCACTCTCCTGGGTTTTTTGCACTTGGTACCCTCTGATTATATTGCCCACTCAGCACGCCATCTTACTTTCACCACTACCACACACACTCATGGAGAATACATATACATGTCCCAGTTGTCATTCCTACCAACAGAAGTAACAGCTCCTCAAGAAAATATAGGGAGTTACCTCCCTTCCACATAGCTACCAAAGGGATAGGGAGGCAGTGTAGGACAGTGGATGATGATTTTGGATCCAGAGGACCTGGGTTTAAATCTCCATTTTGGTGCTTAGTTCCTACATGCATTTGAATAGGTTGCTCAGTGGATAGAGAAGTGGGCGGAAGTCAAGAAGACTCATATTCCTGAGTTCAGATCAGATACTTACTAGCTGTGTGACTCTGACAAATTACTTATCCCTATTTGCCTTAGTTTCCTTATCTGTAAATTGAGGTGGAGAAGGAAAGGTCAAACCATTCCAATTATCTCTATCAAGAAAACCCCAAATGGAGTCACAAAGATACAACTGAACAACAAAAGCCTTTTGGAGTCTCAGTTTCCTCATCTGTAAAATAAAAGAGGGGAAGAGGAGTGATTGGACAAGGTATCCTCAGTCTCTTTCTTTCTGTTTATGGTCTCTGATATTACTAAAGCACAGATGTGATTAAACTCTACTCTCTATATTCACTATGCCCCAGTGCCACTCTGGAAACCAGTCAACAAACATTCATCAAATGTTTACTTTATGTTAAGCACTGTGTTTGTGAATCAGAAAAAGGTTTAAACACATTTCTTGCCCTCAAGAGGTTCTCATTCTAATAAAAGAGACGATGTAAATACATATGTACATACAAGATAAATACAAGTATCCCTTCTACATCATGACTTTTCCCATCACAGGTTTCAATAAGAAATTAAATGGGGGGAGGTGAGACAGATAGGTAGTTCAGTAGATTAAGAGCCAAGCCTACAGATGGAAGATCCTGGGTTCCGATCTTCTCTTCTATACTTCCTAGCTATGTGTCCCTGAGCAAGACATTTAACCCCCATTGCCTAGTCCTGTGTTGATGAAACTCTGGCTCGAATACCAGAGCATTCCAGAAAGGGCTGGTCCTCTCTCTCTCTTCACATGTACCTAAGGACATTTCTCATATCACCTACGCTTCCTCCCTTTCCTGTCTAGGGTAACACCAGAAGCTCATATGTGGCAGGAGGGGAGTAGTGTGGGCACTAGGTCTCTAAAAGGCTCACCATCACTGGTCTAGTCTTTACCTCTCATCTGCCTTGGAACTAATACATAGTATTAATTCTAAGATGGAAAGTAAAGGTTTTAAGAAAAAGAAATTAAATGGGAATTTCGGGCTGGGTAGAGTTTTGTGGAAGCTGCAGAACCACACAAAGGCCAGCAAATGATACAGAAATGCATAAACTATATGTATAGTGTTGAATAATATCAATGTATTTTATCTCTTTATACCATAAATACATAGAATTTCTTTTTTAAAGTTAAAATAAGAAAAAAGTTAGTTTTGCCAAAAGAAATGAAAGCCAGAAAATTTTATGCAGATTTTCCAGATCTTGGGATGCTATGCCCCTAACCCCAGAAATGTAGAAGAGATACCTATAAATGGAAGGTAATTTCCAAGGGAAGGTGCTAGCAGCAGTGCTAACTAGATAAATCCACTTGCAGAAAGTGGGATTGGAGATGAGTATTGAAGGAAGCTAAGGAAGTTAGAAATTAAGAATCAAGGAAGGAAAATATTCAAGCCATATGTGGGGAATAGGACATTGTAGGAAGAGCAGAAAGTGGGTGCACTAGAATCAACTGCAAACTCTTCTGCTTGTCATTGAAAGCCCTCACAGCCTGTCTCCAGGAGCCCTTTCCAGCTGTCCTCCACCACTGTCCTGGTCATGTATTCCTCAATCCAGATAATCTGCCTTTCTTGTTCATCCTTAACATGACATTCCAGCTTCCTTTTTCAAGTCTGTGCACAGGTCATCCCTGATTCCTGGAAGGCACTCCTCCCCCTCTCCCAGCTCTTAGAATCTTTAGCTTCCTTCAAAGCTCCCCTCAGGTACCACCTCCTAGATGAAGCTTTCCTGTGCTCCCCAGGGTTCCTATGAGTCCTTTAGAATAATCCTGTACAAAAGAAAAGATGAAAAGATGTAGAGAGGAAGGGGGAATAGCACTTCTAGACCTCAAACTATATTGTAAAGCAGCATTCATCAAAGTTATCCAGTATTGGCTAAAAAATAAAGAGAAAAATGAATGGAATAGAGTAGACAAGGGAGAACAAGAAACAATGGAAACTCAAATATTGAAAATTGTTAAAATGTAATGAAAATACAAAGATCTAACAGAACTCAAATGGGGAGACAAGAGAAAATGCCCCAGCTCAGTCTTTTGTGAAGGTGGAGGTCCACAAATAATAGACATTGAATATGTTTTTGTAGTTTTTCAATGTATTTTTCAATTCAGTCAGAATTTGAACTCAGGTCTTTCTGGTTCCAAGACCAGCAGTTATCCACTACATTAAGCTACCTCTTGCTTAATGAATTCTATTTTGTAATTGATAACTGCTAATGTCAGGAAATCAAAGGACAATAGAGGTCATAGTAGAAGTGTTTAGTCCAAGTTCTCCACAAGTAGGTAGTGTAATGGAGAGAGTCAGAAAAATCTGAGTTCAAATCCAGCCTCATATAATTAAATAGCCATGTCTCCTTCAGTGTCCTCAATTATATATATAAAAAATACTAATAACTCCTTCCCTGGATTGTTGTATATATTCATACACCATAGGCACTTAAATATACTTCCTATCAAAAGCAGTCTTCAGAATTACTCAGATGTTCATTTTTCCTTCCTTCTTTCCTTCCTTCCTTCCTTCCTTCCTTCCTTCCTTCCTTCCTTCCTTCCTTCCTTCCTTCCTTCCTTCTTTCATATAAAGGACTATGAAGACAAAAGGAAAAGGAAAGATCAAGAAAAATCAATTATATTGTTTGGTATATAAGATCTGGTTTTAGCTGTACTGAATGAGAGCATATCTGCTTCCCTAAGAGGATAGCAAAGATGATTTAGGGGAGAAACCACAGAGGCAAGTGGCTTCATTCCAGTACCATTGAAGCATCTGCTTTTAGCTCTGCCAAAGGGTTATAGTTCCAAGGTTCCCTCCCAAAACTGGTCTAGCCCTAGGGGTAATGGTGTTTGGTGGTTGATGAGGGAAACTACAATTTTCTTGGTAGGAGAGAGGAAGCAGCAAAGTGAGGCAGACTCAATGAAAGTCTAGTTCTGTCTAGTTTCAGTTCTGTCCAACTGTGTTTTAAAAGAAAGACCAATAGACTGAAAGTCTGGTGACCCAGTGCTTAGCACAATGCCTGGCATGTAATAGTTGCTTAATAAGTGTTGATTGATTGATGTCATCTTGGGCAAGTCACTTCACTTTCAGAAATTTTAGTTACTTCCTTTGATCAATTTCCTAATCTCTAAAGTCTCCTCTTAAATTAAGGATAGAAGTATGTTATAGGGGACTATAGTAGAACCAAGTCAGGAGCTCTGGATTCAAATTTTGATTCAGACACTTACCATGCCTGTTACCATGAGTAAATCATTTAACCTCTGCCTGCCTTAGTTTCCTCATTTCCAAAATGAGAGATATAGTAGTCGTCTCTCGGTAACCGAGGATAACGATTATTTTTGTGCGCTTTCATCTGTGATGTAGATGAGTGTGCACAAAAACACTTCTGCATGAAGGAGATTTAAGTGGAAAAGTTGATGCACAGAGACAGTCCCACTCTCTTGGCGTTGGAAGCCACCTTGTAGAATTGTTGCAAGCATAGAGCTTTATATCCTTTAAAACCCATGTAAGTGTGAGTTATTCTATTGACCATAATTCAGTTTCATATATCTGAGCAGGTAGAAACTTTTTCAAAGTGCCCCTTCCAACTTTGGCCTTCACTCAGGCTATGAATTTTCCCCTTCCTTCTTTCAGTCTTCTTCTCCTCTACACTTTTTTTTTTCAGGTTTAATGAGAAAGAAGTGATAAATCTTCATTCTTTCTGTCTTGACTCACTTGCTTGGCATCATGATCATTTACCCAACATGCTTTTCAAAGTTAGCTCAAACCTATCCAAGATGTGGCATTCAACGAGTCTGATTTACTTAGTGTGCACCACAGAGCACTGACAAGCTCTGGACATTTCTATAGAATCTTAGTGGGAGGAACACTTAGTGAGAAGAGCACTTGCTAGTCCAACCTTTTACCCAAAGCAGGATTCCTTCTGGGGTAACCCGAATAGATGGTTTATATGACCTCTATCTAATTATTTCCCTTATCAGTGTAAAAATGGAGATTTTGAACCCTAGACTTCAATTCCCAGAAGTCCTTGGTATTTCCCAGAATTCCCTATAATCTCACCTGAGCCTCCATGTAGGTGAGATCACAATTTGTATTTAACTGGCAGTAATACCTCCCATGCCCTCTTCTCTTCCATTGCAATGATGTAGCAACTATAGTGGTAAGCTAAGCGTGGGGATTTTGAATGGGCTAATCAGCCATGGGCCTATGGTTTTTATTTTGTATCTTTTTATTCCTTGATTTCTAATGATCTAATAAACCTCAAAAATATTTATTATTAGAGATATAATTTAATTTTTACATCAGAGAACTTAATTCCTCATAACAGTTCATTACAATGTTGGGCAGTCCAGTTAAAAAGTTCTTATTACAAAGTAGAATTTGGAAATCATGCTAGATTTTGGCCCAAAGAACCCAAATTCAAATCCCCCCTTGCCAGCTCTGCAAGCTAAGTAGCACAATGGATAGAGCTCTTGTCCTGAAGTTAAGAAATTGTGAATTCAAATCTAGCTTCAGAAATTTATTAGCTCTCTGGTCCTAGAGCGATCACTGAATCTCTGAATGCTTTAGTTTCTTCATCTATGAAATGGGGACGACAATAGCACCTACCTCCTAGAATCATCATGAGGATAAGATGAGAATATTTACAAACCTTAATATGCTGTATGAGGCAGCTAAGTGGTGCAGTGGATATAGTGCCAGGCCTGGAGCCAGGAAGACCCATTTCCATGAGTTCACATCTGGCCTCAGATATTTACCAACTGTATGACTCTGGACAAGTCACTTAATCCTCTTTGCCTCCATTTCCTCATATGTAAAATGAGTTATAGAAGACAATTGCAAACCTCTCCAGTATCTTTGCCACGAAAACTACAAGTGGGGTCATGAAGTATCAGACACAACTGAAACAGCTGAACAACAAAAAGGCTATATAAATGCTAGTTATTCTTCTTATCTTGAGTGAGTCGTGTATCCTCTTCTGAGTTTCAAATATCTCAACTGCAAATTGACCTATAGGTTCTCCTTTATCTTTTTACCTAGGCTCCTATACGTAGACAAAATCTGTTTACTGGGTACCTTTTCCCAATTGATCTCAGGGATGTCTTCTGGAAGAGTATAAAACAAATCTTCTCACTCTGTAGCATAACGGAAAATGGCTTCCTGATTTGGCATCAGAACACATGGATCTGGCTCCTGAATTTTCCATTTAGTAGCTTTGTAACTTAGACAAGTAATGTTTCCTTTCTGACGTTCAATTTTCTGATATAGAAAGAATACCTGTTGTTGTTCATCTTTTCTTTTCTTTACTTTTTTAAAAACTCTTACCTTCTTTCTTAGAATTGATAGTAAGTCTTGGTTCCAAGTCAGAAGAGTAGTAAAGGCTCAGCAACTGAGGCTAAGTGACTTGCCCAGGGTCACACAGCTAGGAAGTGTCAACTTAGTCACCCACATCCTTCATTTCAAAAGAAGACCAATGATATTGCAAATGATCTCTTGACTTGAGACTGAATTGGATTTTAGTCAGGCAGAGTCTGCAAATGAAGCCTCACTCTCCCTTCAAAGTCTCCAAGTCCAGTGGCAAGACAGAAGTCAGGATGATTGGTGATGGTCTGGGATGCAGTGGATGACTCTGGGATCTTCAGCTTCTGACCAAGCTCTCAGTGCTCCTCTGTGCCTATTTCAGCTGCCTTCATGGCCACTGGAACAAGTTGTTCTCGTTTGCCCATTCCATTGGAGAAGCCTTCAAGTGCTAAGGTTAAACACCACGCTAATTCTCCAACAGGTTGGAAGTCATCTTGTCAACTACTCTCAACCTGGTTTAGCCCACTTGCCAAGGCATTTTCTCTGGACTGTGGCTGCCGCACTTGCTGAATGTTGTTCCCTCTAATAGCATGTGAGTTCCTTAAGAGAAGGGACGTACTTCTTGGAACCGTGGATTATATAGCATACCTCTATTAGCTACTTCCCAGAAGTATTATCAACTCCAGGTATCTTATAAATGTAAGTTATTCTTACCCTACCCAGGGTTGGCATAATAGCCCTTCAAATAGTTGAAGACTGTGATTCCCTTCCATCTTTAGCCTTTCCTACATTGTAGAACTGATTCCTGAAAGATATAAACTAACCTGGAAGATCAATATCTATTGATTATGCTTGCCTCACTTGCCTTCTAAGGACTCTGCTGTGATAAAGGAATGGAAGATATAGGAACACTGATTTAGAGCTGGAAGGCCCTAAAGAGATCATTTAGTTCTTACTAAAGATGAAGAAACCAAGACACAAAAAAGTCAAGATCATGAGTGATTTATTACAATAATGATAGCTAGAATTTATATAGTGCTTGAAGGCTCAGAAAGTATTTTATGTACTTTGTCTCACATTAACCCTGGGAGGAAGTTGTTATTTTTATTCTCACTTTATAGATATAGAAACTGAGGCTCAGAGGGTTAAGTGACTAGCCTAGAGTCACACAGCCAGTATCTGAGGCAGGATTTGAATTCAAGCCTATTAAGCACTCTAGCCACTCTACTTGTGAGAGGACTATTGTGGGAAGTCACATTTAAGATTATCTTTGAATCAATCACTTGAAAAAGTTATTTATTAAGTACCTACTATGTATTGGTGCTGGAGTCGGGAACAATCCATCTTCCTGAGTTCAAATTTGGTCTCAGACACTTACTGGAATGATGACCCCAGTCAAGTCTCTTTGTTTGCCCTATTGGCCTCAGTTTTCCCATATGTAAAACAAGCTAGAGAAGGAAATGGCAAATCACTCTAGTGTCTTTGTCAAGAAAACCCCAAATATGGAGTCACAAAGAATTGGACTCAAGTGAAAATACTGAACAACATGTGCTAGATATGGGAGATCTAAGTAAAAAGAAAGGAATAATCTCTACCATCAAAGAACTAAAAAGGTATCCCTTCCACATTGCAACTTTCCCCATCATAATTTCAATATATCTCAGGTCACCATAAGAAATTAAATGGGAAATGAGTCAGGGGGGAGTTTGGCAGACACCTCAGACACCATGCAAAGGCCACCAGATGGCACAGAAAAAGCTTGAAAATTCCAAAATGCTTAAAATATATGTATGTTATTGCATAATAGCAACATTTTTTATCTTTTAATGTCATAAATGTACACAATTTCTTTTTTAAACACTTACCTTCTGTTTTAGACTAGATACTAAGTATCAGTTTTAAGACAAAAGAACTATAAGGACCAAGCAATTGGGATTAAGTGACTTGCCTAGAGTCACACAGCTAGGACATATCTGAGAACTCAGAAGCTCCCATGTCTTGATCTGGCTCTCTATCTGCTGAGTCAACTAGCTGACTCACAATTTCTTTTTTTAAGTTAAAATAAGTAAAAAGTTAAAGATTACAATGAAAGTCAGCATATGATACCCAAAAGCTAGAAAGAAATGTAGAGATATTTTTAAAAGTTTAGAAACTCCTAAGAACATAGAAGATATTGTAAACACCCCATAAAAGTCAAAGAAAAAAATTAAACTCCAAAGCAATTTAAGCGATTTTCCAGATCACAGGTATGCACTCCTAAACCCACCATGTAGACGGAATACCTGTACTCTAAAGGGGAAGAAAATACATCGATGGAAGCTTATACCCAAAGTAAATAAATACTGATATATACAATCCAATTAACTAGAGAGGTTGAGAGGGAACCAGAAACTGGGAGATCACAAAAAGTATCATGCAGAAGATGTTGCTTGAACTGCATCTTAAAGGAGCAAAGGTAGTGTATAAGTAGAGGTAGAGATATAGTGCATTCCAGACCTATGAGACAGCCAGAGAAAGCAAGTTAGACTGCATCATAGGGTGGGAAAATGGGAATATTATCCAAAGAGGCTGGAAGGATAGACTGGGACGCAGAACATGACAGACTTTAAAAGCTAAACCAATGACTCCTATTCTGAGCTTAAGGGAAATTATTGGTCAGCAATAATTACACCAAACTGTAACAGGGAAAAATCTGAAGCAGGAAGACCAATTAGGTTGTTAGTCATTTCAGTCATGTCTGACTTTTTGAGACCCTGTTTGGGATTTTCTTGGCAAAGATACTGGAGTGGTTCACCATTTTCTTTTCCAGCTCATTTTACAGATGAGGAAACTGAAGCAAACAGGGTGAAGTGACTTACCCAGAGATACACAGCTATTACACATTCAAGGCCAGATTTAATCTCAGGAAGATAAGTCTTCCTGACCCTAGGCTGAGAGCTCCACCCACTTTGCCACCCAGCTACCAATTAGAAGACAGGTGCAATGATTTTAGGTGAGAAATGATGACAGCTTGAACTGAGGCTGGTACCTCTATCAGTAGAGATAAAGAGTTCAAACCATCTTTGACCAAGAACACCCTCTAAAAATGTTTTATGGGGATAAAAGTGGAATAATTAAATAATCCCTACTCACAATTAGCTTACTTTCTATTGGGGGAAATAACGAGTATAAAAATGTATAAAACTAGGGCAGAGTGGATAAAGATCCTGGTCTGGAGACAGGAGATCCTGGGTTCAAATCTGACACCTCCTAGACAAATCACATAACCACAATTATCTCTCACCACTCTTCTGTCTTGGAACCAATATTTAGTATTGATTCTAAGACAGAAGCTAAAGTTGGTTATTTTTTAATGTATACAACTTCAAATTAATAAATATAAATATATTCAAAGTAGTGTGCAATTGAGGACACCAAAAGCTGAAGGAAATTAGGAATCCTGAGAAGCAGAGGTTAGGAGAGAATACATTCCATGCCTTTTCCACAGTTCCTGCCCTTGAGGCAGCCTAATGAGAGGCACTAAAAACACTTAACAGAACAACTGTGAGAGTAGTCATGGGCCACACAAACATCAAGGAGTGCCAAATGAAAGCCTCCAGTCTGAAGACCCGAAAGAGGAGGAACTGCTGAGTGATCCCGACACAGGGAGGAAACAGCTTTGGAGATAAGCCTTGCCCAATAAAATCGACCTCCCCCTGCGCTGAAGGCCAAGACAGGAATAGCACATAAAACTCGTGTCATCATTTAGGATGGTCACTGAGAGCATAGTGCCAGGGGGCACGGTTTCTGATTGATGTTACTTTGCTCTGTTTCTTGGCTTGAAGCCTCTTGAACTGCCTCCTATGAACATGGTGGCTAAGGGTTGAAAGCTTCAGACCCCAGTCACTATGATCTTTTACTGGGATCCTGGTTCAGGAGAAGTGCAGTCTAGAGAAGGAGTCCTAGACTTCAGACTCCTATTTCAGAGATTTGATCAGATTCTAGAATATAACCACCAAGCTTAAAAGGACTTCCTGGTCACAGCTGCCCTGAAAAATCTAGTGCACCCTTAGGATAATAAATTTAGAGTTGGAAAGAATTTTAGAGGTCATCTAGCCCAAACTTTTTATTTTATTTTATTTTATTTTATTTGGCCTTATTTTATAAGACCTTTGGTCTTAGAATTTATACTAAGTATTGGTTTCAAGACGGTGTTATTAAGTGCCTTGTCCAGGGTCATATAGCTAAGGAAGAATCTGAGGTCAGATTTGAACTCAGGACTTCCTATCTCCAGACCTGGCTCTCTATCTATTGAGAGACCTAGTTGTTCCATGAACTCCTTATTTTCCAAAGGTGGAGGTACAATGATTGTCCCGAAGTAAGTAGCAGAACTAGGATCCAAATATTTTGTAGTTGCTATTCAGTTGTTTCAGTCATAGCAGACTCTTAGTGACCACATTTGGGACTTTCTTTTTTTTAATTATTATTTTTTAATTTAAAATGTCCATGGTTACACGATTCATGATTCATGCCCCCCTTTTCTTCCTCCCCCCTCCTGAATGCAACAAGAAGTTGCACTGGGTTATTCGTATATCATTGTTCAAAATCTATTTTTGTGTTATTTATATCTGCAGTAGCACAATCCTGTAACATCAAAACCCCAATCATATCTTTATCACATTACATGATCAATCACAGTTCTTTCTCTGGATGTGGATAGTGTTCTTTCTCACAAGTTCCTATGAATTTTCCTGGGTCATTATATTACTATTGGTAGAGAAGTCCATTACATTGGATTGTACCACAGTGCATCACTTCCTGGAGGTTGTTCCAGTTTACATGGAATTCCTCCAGTTCATTATTCCTTTGAACACAATAGTATTCCATCACCAATAGATACCACAATAGATAGTTCATCCATTCCCCATTCGAAGGGCATCCCCTTATTTTCCAATTTTTTGCCACCACAAAGAGCACAGAGATGAATATTCTTGTACAAGTTTTTTTTTCCTTATTATCTCTTTGGGGTACAAACCCAGCAGTGCTATGGCTGGATCAAAGGGCAGACAGTCTTTTAAAGCCCTTTGTGCATAGTTCCAAGTTGCCCTCTAGAATAATGGTTGGACCAATTTACAACTCCACCACCAATGCATTAGTGTCCCAATTTTGCCACATCCCCTCTAACATCTATCACTTTCTTTTGCCGCCATATTGGCCCAGTCTTCTAGGTGTAAGGTGGTACCTCAGAGTTGTTTTAATTTGCATCTCTCTAATTATGATGGGTTTGGAAGACTTTTTCATGTGGTTATCAATAGTTTTGATTTCATTGAGTGAAAACTACCTATTCATGCACTTGGGACCTTCTTGACAAAGATATCGGAGTCCTTCTCAAATTCCCTCTCTAGCTCATTTTACAGATAAGGAAGGTGAATTAACCAAAGTTAAGTGACTTGCCTAGGATCACACAGCTAATAAGTGTCTGAGGCTAGATTTGAATGCATAAAGATGAGTCTAAGATTCTAAGCACAGTGTTTTATTAGCTGTAACACCTAGGATCTAAACATAGGCAAAATTAAAATAGTAACAGCAATACCCCCACCAATAAAAATAGTTAGGATTTATATAAAACTTTAAGGTTTGCAAAGGTTTTTTATAAATATTTCATTTTATCCTCATGCCAACTTAGTAAGGTAAGTACTATAACTATTTTCATTTTATAGTCGAGGAATCTGAGACTGAGTTTCAGTGACTTGCTCAATGTCACACAGCTAGTAAGTATCTGCTGGATTGAACTCAGGTCTTCCTGCCTCTAGGTCCAGGAATTTATCCACTGTGCCCCATAGCTATCTCCAAATTCTAAATTCACTGGGGCAACCACACTTGAGAGTGGAATGTTGAAAATGTATTGGGCATCAGGTCCTTGCCCAGAAGGGATCCTGCTGAGTGTCTTTCCTGGCTCATGGGCCATGCTCAGAGCAGCTCCAGCTCCAGTGCTAGTATATAGACTTCCTTTTACTCTTTCACCCAGAGCAAAGCCCTAAATACCCCCAGTTTTATGAAATAGTTACATTACAGCTATTATACTATGCCAAAGACTGTCCCCTGGGGCTCACTCACATCTCAAGGCATGTAAGGTCTTGCTGATAACTTTTACCAAATAGCACAGCAAGATGGGTTTGGAGTCAAAGATTAATACTGAAAGGACTCCTGGAGATCATTTAGCCCATCTCTCTGCCTTCAGGCTCATGTGTACCTAGACAGATCTGTATTTTTAAATCTTATTCTGAAAGATATCCTGGGAAGGATAAGCCCTCAGCAGCCCATTCCTTTTCCTGAATATTTAGGACAAAATTTAGGCAAACAGAAAGATCCAGATAGGGACTGAACCTATCATTCATCCCAAAATAATATTAAGTAATACTCTTCCATTGAAGAGGGGGGAAAATCTGAATCCTAAAACATGTGGAATGCAGAGTTCATCTGTAATCAGCCATTGAAACCCAGGACAAGTTAAACACCAACATGGGTCTAGAGAATGGACAATGAGCCCTCTTACTGTCAGTGGTGCAACACACATTGTTTAAGGGTTCTGATTCTGTCAGATGGCAGAATTATCAACAAGTTTCCCATCCTGTAGATCTATTCACAGACCTTTATTTCCAAGGCTCAGCTTGAAGTTCTTAAGATCACAGTAGATCCAGAAGAATAGCTTGCTGACCTCTGTTGCTATGTGCCACATGGCCCAATGTGTGGGCCAGGCCATCCAAGGCAAGACTGACTTCAAGCCTATGCGCTTTTTTCCCCAAGGGCAGACAAATAGCCCTCTCTTCTTTAATCTTTCCCTTGCCCCCAACATAGCTAAAGAAAAGACCATTTTATTGTCCTAAACATTCATCACAAGCCTCAGCTCGTTCCGGGCTTTAAACATTCCTGACATTCTTATAGGACCTTGCTACTCTTTAGTATTCATTCATAGTGACCTACCCTTGCTTCCATCTTCCATACCTGTCTTTTAAAAATTCAAGTTGCTTGATGAATTTTCTGTACAGTCACATAAGTCTGATGATAGCTGACAACAGAGAGAAGGCAAACATTGCTTAAATCTTACTTTTATCCCATTTTCTTTCACTAAAAGAGCACATTTATTACATAGAACAAAAATCATTAAAAAGAAATGTACTAAAAAAAACCCTCACTTTTCATCTTGGAAATGATACTATGAATAAGTTCCAAGGACGAAGAGCAGGAAGACCTAGGCAATTGCAGGGTAAGTGATTTGCTCAGTCACACAGTATCTGAGGTCAGATTCAAACCCAGGACCCCCCATCTCTGGGCCTGGTTCTCAATCTATTGAGCCAGCTAGCGGCCCCCAGGAATGTAATTTTAATTTTTTTTTCTTTACTTTATTCCAGTAACAAATCTACACATAAGTTTTCCACAGTTACATGTTCATGTTGTCTCCCTCCCCTCTTCCCTCTCCTGTGGTTGATAGGCAGTTCCACTGGGTTATACATATTTTATCAATCAAAACTTATTTCCATATTGATCATTTTTGTAATAGTCATCTTTTGAAACCTAAACCCCAAATCTTATACCCATATAAGCAAGTGATAAATCATATTTTTTCTTCTGTGTTTCTATTCCCACAGTTCTTTCACTGGATGTGGATAGTGTTTTTTCTCATAAGTCCCTCAGAATTATCCTTATCATTGCATTGCTGCTAGTAGAGAAGTCCATTATATTTGATAGTCCCACAATGTTTTAGTTACTGTGTATAATCTTATTTATAAAAATTAAAAATAACCAAAAGAATGTGTTTATGCCCTGAATCTTGATCAAGTGACCTGACTGAAGAGGGGAAAATGCTTTCCTCATTTTTTAAAAAGAGAAGGTAAATTCTTTGAACTATAGGCTGAATTGCCTCATTTCACTTCCTGGCAAAATTCTTTAGTTTTACAGTCTGTGAAATGGGAGAGGGAGGATTGGATAGATTAGTGTTCTCCAAAGAACCTCCTGGGGTGTGTGTGTGTGTGTGTGTGTGTGTGTGTGTGTCTATGTGTGTGTGATGACTCCAAGGATGCATGGCTAGACAATTAGAGGATCACAGGACAGAATGAATCCCAGCCTCTCTGCAATAGTCATTTGTTGGCCTTGTCTCCAAATACAATACACTCTACTCTGTGTCTGCCAGAGTTGTACGAGATCCTCTCCTTTGCCTCTCTGCCCCCACATGGGATTCTCAAAGCAGTCATACTCTAAGTGGGTGGGGAGACATGGAGCCAGAGAAAATGTGGTCAGGCACATGAGAAAGAAAATGATCCTTAGAAGGCTGGTTAGAGAACTAGATGACAAAGTTTGGGACAGAGAGAATTTTTCCTACTTCTAGCCTCAATATTTCCCTTAGGGATTGATATTTCTAGCTGGGCGGCACAATAGAAAAAAAGATATACTAGACGAAGGAAATATGATTGGGGACTGGATAATGAAAGCCTAGTCCTAAAAACACAAATGTTGGGTGAATCTTTTCAAAAAGAATGTGTCTTTTTAGAACTGATGCAAAGTGAAGTGAACAGAACCAAGGGAATACTGCACACATTAAATGCAGTATTTAACAGTAACCAATTTTGAATGTCTTAGCTATTCTCAGCAATACAATGATCCTTTTGGATCCAACTCCAAAGGATTCATGGTGAAAAATGCTATCCAATACCAGAGAAGAATTAATGAAATCTGAATGCAAATCAAAGTATGCTGTTTTTCACTTTGTCTTCATTTTTTTCTTGTATGTGTGATATGTGCCTTCTTTCACAACATGAAAAATATAGAAATATGTATTGCATAATAGTACAAGTAGAATCTATATCAAATTTCTTACTATCTCAGGGAGGGAGAAGGAGAGGATTAAAAGAGATAATTTGGATCACAAAATGTCAGAAAACAAATGTTAAAAAATTGTTTCTACATGTAATTGGAGAAAATACAATAAACTATTATGGGGGAGCAAATATATGCCTGCTTTCTAATTCAAAACATGCATAAATATCCTAGGACTATTTTCTACCGACCCATTAAAAGAGGGCAGAAAGCCCTTCCCCTGTCTTCTGAACTGGAACTCACAAAAGCCACAAATAGGCCAAATTTTCTACCAAGTCATTTGACCCATTCTCAGAATATCTTTATAAAAGGTATGGGCAAAAACATAATAATAAGGGAAAGTTGGGAAAAGTTGAATCAATAGAACAATGGCATGTCTCAATTGAATAGAGGTCTAGAAATATGCTGGGCTCTGCCTTTGTTCGTGTTGCTCAACATTTTTAAAAAATCAGATTTCTGAATATATGAGTCAGGGAGTTATCATGTATTGGGTGACAGAACAAAGATCTACCAAAAAAATTCTAAGTCTAGAATACTGATATGATATTTGATATTTGATATTTGATATATAATATATATATAATATAAAATGATATTTGAAATTTAAATTTATTATTGATAAAAGTAGAGCTCTATTCTTCAATACAACTGCATGAATACAACATAAAGAAGATGGAGCAATTAATAAGTACCTGCTATGCTCAAAGCCCTATTCTAGGCACTAGGAATAAAAATACCAACAAGAAACTGTCCCTGCCCTAGAGAAATTTAAATAAGAAGTCAAATGGTGGAGTGGATAGAGGGTTCAACTTGGAGTCAAGAAGATCTGAACTCAAATCATAAATCAGACCCTTAATGCTTATGTGAACTTGGGAAAGTCATGAAACCTCTGTTTACTTCAGTTTTCTATTCAATAAAATGGAATTAATAATAATATTTGCCTCATAGAGTTGGTGTGAAAATCAAATAAGAGCATACATACAAAGGCATTTTGTCCATTTTAAAGCACTATATAAATGCTAACCTAATGCAGTTAAGTAGAACAGGAGATAGAAGACAAGGCTTGGAGTCAGGAAGACAAGTTGAGATCCAGCCTCAGACATTTCCTAGCTGTGTGACACTGGGCAAATCACAACTCAATTTATCTCCATTTCCTTATCGGTAAAATAAGTTGCACAAGGAAAAGATAAAACCCTAATATCTTTGCCAAGAAAACTGTAAATGGGGTCATAGAGTCAGATATGTCTGAAATGACTAAACAACAGGGACATCCACATAGTTGATGAGGTTGATGTTTGCATTGCCAGAGCTAGAACAGCATTTGGAAGGCTTTGAAAGAAAAGTTTGGGAGAGAAGAAATAGTAGGCAGCCTACCAAACTGAAGGTCTATGGAAGTGTGCTGATCTCATAATTGTACTCCTGTGAAACCTGGACAGTCTACCAGTGCCATGCCAGGAAATTGAACCACCTCCATTTCAATTGTCTTGGGAAGATTCTAAAGATCACCTGGCGAGAGAAGGTATCTGACGCTGAAGTTCTCTCTCAAGCTGAACTGCCAAGCATTCAAACTTTCCTGCAGAAAGCACAACTCTGCGGAGAAGACCAGGTAGCCAAGACAAGCGCTCATATGGAGAACAGAAGAAATAGTACAAGGACACTCTCAATGGTCTCTCTGAAGAACTTTTGTATCAGTTGTGAGACATGGGAGATGCTGGCATAGGATCCTCCAGCTTGGAGAACAAAACAGAATTGTAGTGGCACAAAGGAAACATGAGATGCATAAATCTAGACATTTCCATCCCCGATATTCTAATAGTCCATTTGTGTCTGTAAAGCTTTCCAAACTCATATTGGAACAATCAGCCACAATCAAACACACAGTATCCTAACCACAACATCATGATATCATCGATTCTCTTCATGTATAAAGGATGAACAATAGTTTTCCCATTTTACTACTGAGGAACATGAAATTCTAAAAAGTTAGGTGACTTGCCCAATGTCAAAACTAGTCAATTTCTTTTTTTCAAACATTCTTTCATATTTATTTATTTGTTTGTTTGTTTGTTTGTTTATTTAGTACATTAAAATTCCCAGGTTTCTCCCTCCTGCCCCTCTCCACACTAGAGAAGCCATCATTCAGCTACATAAATGTGTACTATATATGCATATATATAATGTTATTTTTGTTCTGCCTTTTCACTCTTCCTAATTTCATGTAGGTTTTTTCTTTTTTTCCTTATTTTTATTAACCTGCTCAGCATTTCTAATGGGGAAGTAATATTCCATCGCAATCTTATGCAATTCCACAAATGATGGGCATCATTTCAATTTCCAGTTCTTTGTCATCACAAAGAGAGCTGCTATCAATATTTTAGGGCATATAGGTTCTTTTCCTTTTTCCCTGATCACTTTAGGAAACAAAACTCATAGTGATATTGCTGAGTCAAAGCATATGCCCGGTTTTATAACACTTTGAGCATAATTCCAAATTGCTCTTCAGAATGGCTAGATCAATTAATAGGTCCACCAACAGTATATTTGTGTCCCCATTTTTCCACATTCCACATTTTGTCATGTTATTCTTTTATCATTTCAGTGAATCTAATAGGTGTGAGATGATATCACAGAGTTCTTTTGATTCACATTTCTCTAATCAATTATGATTTAGAGCATTTTTCCATAAGGCTATAGATAACTGAGTTTTTAACCAAAAAAGTATCTGTTTATATCCTTTATCTGTCAACTGGGGAGTGGCTTGTATTTTTATAAATTTGACAGAATTTTCTGTTTATTTTAGATAGGAGATCTCTATCCAAGAAACTATCTATAAACTCTCCCCCAATTTTCTGCTTTCCCTCTAATCTTTGACTATATTAGTATTATTTGTACCAAACATTTTAATTTAATATAACCAAAATTACCCATTTTATATCGATTTTACATGATGCTTTTTATCTCTTATTTTTTTCATAAAGTATTCTACTATCCATAATCTGTTAGATAATATGTTCCCTATCCTTCTAATTTAAAGTTAATAGATCCCAAACCTACTTCTCCTGATGACATGCCCAGATATCTAACCACATCATATAACCTTTTTCCCTAATTAGTTTATATTTTATATTTGTATTTACATAATTAGTTATATATTTTATAATATATGAAAATTACTGAGCATTTTCAGTCTGGATAAAAGAAAACTTGGAGGTGTTATGAATAAAATTCTCAAGTGTTTGTATCTTAATTAATAATTATATGTTAATTAATAAAAGCAGTCCACAGAAAGAAAAGGCACTCGCCACATGTGGCTGGCCATTCCCTTAGTAGCCTTCTCTCCAGCTGGCTGTGGCAACTCACAACCAGACCTGGAACACTGGAGCCCCCTTAGCCAGCCCTGAGCAAGATCACCCATACTGGCACTCTCTTAACCTCCTCCCCAACTCCCAGCCAGCTGTGCAGCAGCCCCCAGTGCTCTTTTAGCCACCTTCTCTCCACAATTCTGAGGCAAGGACTGCTTCTTTCTCCTACTCCAATTTATGCTCCTCATGATGTCCCTTTCCTGAGCTCCTGATTTAGAGGACTTCAGCCTCAGTCTGGAGAAAAGGCAGATCTTCCAGATGGCAGGAGTCACCAGGGGCTCCTTAGAATGTCTGAACAGCACCAGTATAAGCCTTGCAGCCTGGTACGAAGGACTCAACCCATTGCCTCCAAGAGATGCAATACACAGGGTCAGAAGTAAAAGTTTTGCTTTAAAATCCAAAGGTTGTCTTGAGGTGCCAAAAAAGGAGTTTAGGCTAATATTAAATTTCAACAGAGGGTGAAGGACATGATATCCATCTTCAGATATTTGAAAGGCTGTAACGTGGAAGAAGGCCCCAGAGGGCAGAACTCAATTTAATGGAAGATTGACTAACCAACAACAAAACCAAATTTAAAAAAATGGATTTTGGCTCAAAATAAGGAAAATTTCTTAACAACAAAAGCTATCTAAAAGCATAATGAGTTGCCTCAGGAGGTGACGGATTTCCTACCCTTGGTGATCCTTGAATAGAGGGTGGGTGAGCATTTCTTGAGAAATGGTGACTCCTCCTCAAGTATAAGTTGACTACATGTTTTTTGAGCTCCAGTACAAATCTTGGTTTTGAAATTCTATAACTGATGATCTTAGGAACTGCAGAAATGAGGTATCTGCATAGTCTTATAGAACTAAAAATCTGAAATAAGACAATGAACTAACACCACCCATTGACACAACATCAAAACAGATTGAAACTATGTTTATAAACAAATAGCTTTTAAACAATGCTTTCTGGCAATAATCACTGACTTTTTTTCATTTAAAGTCTATCCATGTAATCTTCTAATGCCCATGGGCATGCAGAACAAATTCTGCTGCTTCCTGTAAGCTAAAGATCACACAATTACCAAAGCTACCATAAAAGTAATGTTGATATCAATTGAATATTCATAAAAAATTACATTAACCATTCAATAGGACATAGAAAACTAATGGGCCAGATCCTATTTCCTGCTTCAAGCACTTACTAGCTGTGTGACTCTAGACAAGTCACTTATACTTTCTTAGTTTCTGTTTTCTCATTTGTAAAATGGGAAAAAAAAATAGTACCTACCTCAGAGTTGTTATGAGGTTAAAATGATGTAACATTTGTAAAGCATTTTGCAAATATTAAAGTGCTACATAAATGCTAGCTATTTTTATTATTTTTGGAGGAAGAATGTGATACAATAGGAAAAGCATTGACTCTGTATTCAGAGGATCTGGATTCAAATTCTGTCTCTAAAAATTTTTACCTGCATGAACTTAGGCAATCATTTAACTTTTGGGGGCATCAGTTTCCTCACTTGTAAAAAAAAAATGAAAGTTAGAATAGAAAACCTCTATGATCTCTTTGAGCTACAAATATCGTATCATAAAGTCAGAAACTTTCAATGCTATCAAGACCAACCCCAATATCTTATAGATGAGGAAATTGAAGCTGCTAAAGATTGTTACTTTCCCAGTCACACAGTGATACTAAGAGATGGATATCTCTGGAGGTTTCACAGTGTTTATGGAAAGCAAAGTAGAGCATGCCTTAGATCAGAAAGTCTTGAGTTGTGGAATTTTGCCTGAGGTTCCCATTAGATTTTGAGCTCCTTGAGAGCATGGTTGGGATTTTGGTTTGGTTTGGTTTGGTTTCTTTTTGAATCCTTGGTACTTTGTATCCCCAGGTACTTAACACAGTATCTGGCACACAGAAAATATTTTATACATGCCTTTTGACTTTGGCTTGAGAGTTGCACAGGTTCTGGGTCATATGGGAAACAAGATGGCAGACTAGAGACTTTCTTTGATCCCCATAACTCCCTCAAAACTCTGCAAAACAAAAATTATGTAAGATGCAATTATGAAATTATGCAAATGAAATAACTTTGGCTGTCTCCCTGTTGTAGGACCCAAAGAATTAAAAAGGTCAAAAAGAAGAAACCCTAAAACCCCAGGAAATGATCATTGATAATCCTGATTTTACTCAATACTCCTCCCCCACTCCCCAGGTAATGAGGCTGCACTAGCAATACAACTAGGCTTATATGAAAACCCACTCTTGCACCTGGCTCCTCCCATTTTCTTTTCAATACTGTAAATCTCAGCTCCAGATTGTGGAAGGTTGCTTGGGCCTTAACAGCCAGCATGGCTATGGCCATAGGTATTCATGAGAAAAAGCCTGTTTGTGGCTGAAACCTGAGAACAACAGTGTTGCAAAGCTCTGAATTGCTGGAGCCAAAAAAAAAAAAAAAGCAAAGCTATTGATGCCACCTCAGTGAATAAAGGAACAGATAGAATAGAAGAGGCCACCGTGATAGGACACAGTGAACATTGGAGTTGTATACTCCAGTAAGCCAGAGAAAATGAGCACAGCATCCAGCTGAGATCAATTCTGACCATTCAAGTCAGTTTGAACAGAACCCTAGACTGATGAATTATCCAGGGTGGAAGAAGGCTGCAATGTTTTGAGATCCAGCAACCAAGGAAACCATAGTCAGATGGGAGTGAGTCTGGAAGTGAGAAATAAGGAGTGGGGAGAACTGAAAGTGCCAAAGATTTCAAGAAGAAATCTTTAAAGAACTTGAACATAAACAGAAAAATGAGTTGGAAAATGGTTAACAACAGAAGGAGATTAGGCCTTCAGATCTAGCAAATGAGAATAGGTATCGATGAATAAATACTACAAAATGAAGGAAAATGATCCAACACAATGCAAGGAAGCAAAAAAGAAGAAAGAGGATTCTCTGGAATTTTACGAGAGCATGGAACCACAATATGCTATTGCTGAGTTGTTTAAAGAAAAAATGAGATATCCAGGTACTTTATGATTTTTCTTAAGGGTATCAGATCAACCACCATCACAACTTTTATGCTTTGGGACCATTATTAATAACTAAATACCATTAATGAAACAAAGAGGAACACTGCTCTGACACAGACTCAAATAGTTAAAAACGAGTTCTCTGAACTAGAACTTATTGGAGAGCTAATGTTTGGACAAAAACTAAACTAGACACATTAAAACTTCTCAGAGAAAGAATGAGTGTTATATTAACTGCTGTGGATTATGCTGTTTGGAAAAATGGCATGGGTTTAGCATGTAAATAAAATGTTTTATTTTACATATTTTTCGGCCTTCATTATTTTTTGTTATTATGTATACCTGAATTTGCATGTGTTGAGTTCACATAAAATGATGTCCCATTGTACTACATTTTTACTTTTAGGAATTATATCCTTTTCATCTTTTGTTATAAATCAATATCTATGTACATAATAAAACAAATTTTTATATTTACAAAGAGAGAGAAATAAGAATTGTTAGAATTTATGTCCTGAATAACAATGAGTAGAAAAAAAATGAATCCGTAATGATAAGCATCAATGAACAAACAAAAGAGAGAACAATAGATTGAAAATGCAAGTACACAGACATGAAGGACAATCTAGAAAAAAAGAAGCAAAAACAATAACATTAATAGAAAAATCTACTCTCTGCAATAAAAACATATGGATGTCAGAAACAGGATGCATAAAGCCACCCTAAAGATCATAGGATTCCAAGAAGAAAACAACAAGACTTAAAACATAAAAAAAGAAATCATAAAGAACTGCCCAGAATTTCTGAATATAGAAAATGAAATTCTAATCAAAAGAATTCACAGACAGCCAAAAAAGAAAAAAAGAAAAAGAAAACCCAAGGCTGCAAGCTTGAAAACATATAGTGGTTAAATTTAACAATTCAATTCAGAAACAAGTTATGGAGGAAGAGGAGGAAGAGAAGAAGGAGAAAGAGGAGTAGAAGAAACATTTTTATGAAGAAAATCAGAACAGAAGGGATTTTTTGTTTCTTAAATACCTCAAAGAAGAGAAATGCAGATAGAAACAGAGTGATAATAGAAAAAGAAATAAGAGAATTCTTTCTAAATGTACCCAACAAGACAAGAGCAAAGGCAGAAATCTAATATAAGTATGTAAGGGTAATTTAGGGTTGTGACTTAATCTAAATTAATTTGGTTGCCAGAGAAAATCCCAAATAAAATACCCAAGTCAGTTTGGAAATTTATGGTGATTTTAATTAATATAGAGGGAAGGAATTAAGGAGAAGAAAGAGAGAGGGGGTATAGGATTTCTCCCGCCTGGCCTTTGCCAGGGAGAGTTCAAAGACCTCTGCCAGGAGGTCTTTGAAGAAGATTAGAGGCTTTCCTAAGAGGATAGTGTTTGGAAGGTAAAGGAGAAAAGAAGCAGCCTAAACTCTGAGAGAGCTCAGTGAAGATGCCTTACTTGAACTAGGATACTAAGCTTCTCCCAGTATAGTATCAAGGAAAACTCTCTGGCAAACCCAGACAATAACTTCCGCCATACCAAGATGCCGAAACACTCAGCAAGCTGCCACCAGGGCCACCTCTCTGCCAAAAGAGACCAGAGAGAAGAAGTGACGTGAAATATATAGACCGTTTTTACATCACTTTCCTGCATCTCACATGTACCAATGGTAGCTTAAGCTTGACTTAGGACAACCCAGGGGTCTGTCACTTGTTTCTGATTTGTCATTTGCTAGCACATGTCTGTCATAGGCCATCCTCCTAAATACTTAATCCTTAAGTATGGGTGTAGACATTCCTGTTTTTGTTAGACTAAGTAGGAGTAATCTAAAGTTTACATGTAACAGTGAAGAATAGGGATGAGACATTAAGGACAGAACCTGGAGACATCTTGTCTACAGGTGAATGCTTCTTTTGTGGGACTACATTATAATATGAGAAGGTACATGAACTGGGGGGGGGGAGGGGAGAGGCTGGGGAAAAGAAAAAGAATGATGCTTCCAGGTCAAATCAGGGGCTAGTAATGATATGACTTTTGTAGTTCAGAAAGAGTCTATAAGAAATTGGATGAGGAAGAAAGAGGAAAGCTTGAAAAGTATAGGGAAAAAAATGAAATAGGAGGGGATTACAGTAATGAAGGTACCTAGGAATATAAGTAAAAGTACATGAGGCTCTTATACTGGATGAGACCTAATGGAATCCAGTTAAAGTCTTCCAACATTTCTCTTCAAACAATTTTAAAATAATATTTGATATTCTGGAGCAACAGAGGAAACAAAAGGTCAGGGTTAGGCATTTTCCCAACCCAAAACAACTTAGGAGGTCAGTAGGAGAGAACTGTGTTATAAGGGTAGGGGTTAGCTCTGAGGGCATGCAGTAGCAACACCAACTGTGGGCCTTGGAAGTAGCTGTGACAATGGCAGCAGAAGCTTTGGAAAGTCTTAGCTCTGAGATAGTAAGGGTGGGGGGTCAGAAATAGAAAACAGAAAAAGAACTTGACCATAAAAAGCCACTACAATGTCAGGGAAAACCAAAATATGAACTCAAAAGAAGACAACAATGTGCAAACAGTCACAAGCAAAGGTTCAAAGAAAAGCCCTCCAAGTTGTGCACAAACCTAATTAGAATTCCTAGAAGAAGAGGGGATGGGGGAGATAAGGGGAAAATTTGGGAAAAGAAATGAGAATGTTGCAAAAAATTGTGAAAAGATAATTAGTAGCTCAGTAAAAGAGGCACAAAAATACTTTAAAAAATAACATTTAAAAAAACAGCATTATTCACATGGTAAAAGAGGCACATATATTTACTGAAGAAAAGGACTGCACAAAAAGAAAAAGAAGTATAGAAGTTCACTGAAGAAAATAATTTATTAAAATTTTTAATAAGAAAAGGGGAAGATTTTAAAAAGGAATTTTTTTAATGTGAAATATTTCATTGGAAAAACAATTAACCTGGAAAATAGATTTATTTGTGAGGGAGAATGGATTAAAGAGATATAATTTAAGATTATTGGACTACTTGAAAGACAAGAAAATATATTTCAAGAAATTATCAAGGAAAACTGCCCCCAACATCTTAGTTCCATAGGATAAAATAGAAATTGAAAGAATCCACCCATTGCCTCCTGAGAGATACCAAAATAAAAAATCTTGAGATTATAGCCAAATTTCAGAGTTTCTTGATCAAAAGGGAAATATTACAAACAATTGGGGGAAAAAAACAATTCCAATATCATGGAGCCATAGTCAAGATTACACAAAAATTAGCAGCTTCCATGTTAAAAGAGCAGAGAACTTGGAATATAGTATTTTAGAAAGCAAAGGATCGAGGATTATAACCAAGAAAAACCTACACATTAAAACTGAGTATAATCCTTAAAGGGGAAGGGAGTGGTGGATATAAAATAAAGTAGAGGACTTTCAACCATTCCTAATAAAAAGGCAGGCCAGAGCTGAATAGAAAACCTTTTATTAAAACATGAGACTCAAATGAAGCATAAATAGGTAAACATGAAAGGGAAATTGTAAGATTTCTTCCTGAGAGAAGGTTAAACTATTTACATTCCTGTTTGGAAAGATGATACATATAACTCCCAAGAATGTTATCATTATTAGGTCAATTAGAAGGTATCTATATCAACAGTGGGCATAGGTATGAGTAAATGATGTTGGGATGATCTAAAAAAATGAAGGGATGAGAAAAAGGGATTTACTGGGAGAAGGAGAAAAAAAGAAGAATAGGGGAAAACAACTCACATAAAAGAAGTGCAAAAGGAAAAAACTTACAATGGAAAGGAAAATGGGAGTGGGGGTAATAAAGAAGATGGATTAAGAGAGCCAATGGTCAGGAGGGAAATAGACTTTTGAGAAGGGATAGATAGGTTTCAAAGAAAGAGAGAGAAGGATAAACAGAAGAAAATAGAATGGGATGAAAGGAAATACACAGTTTGTCATTATAATGATGAATATGAATATGAAGAACTTGTGTATAAAATGGAAGTAGATAGCAGAATTAATTAGAAACCAGAATCCAACAATATGCTGTTTATAAGAGACATGCTTGAAACAGAAAGACACACATGCAGAGTTATAAGGAGCTGAAGCAGATACTATTATGCTTTGGCTAAAGTAAAAGGAGTCTTGTAGCAATCATGATCTGAGACAACTCATAAGCAAAAACAGACCTAAGTAAGAGATAGTCATGGAAACTACATTTTTCTAAAAGGTACCATATACAATGAAGTAATAATAATAATACTCAAAAATTTTTAAGTAAGGTTCTCTGATAAAGATCTAATTCCTCAAATGTATAAGGAACTTGGAACAGCTAGATGGCTCAATGGACTGAGAGGCAGGCCTAGAGATGGAAAGTCATGGGTTCATGACTTTCCTCAGACACTTCCTAGCTATATGACCAAGTCATATAGCAAGTCACTTAGCCTTGATTGCCTAACCCTTACCACTCTTCTGCCTTGGAACCAAATTACATTATGGATTCTAAGACAGAAAGTAAGAGTTTTGAAATACATACATACATGAACTGAGTCAAATTTTTAAGAATAATAGCCATTCTCTACTTGATAGATTGTCAAAGGATATGAAGAAGTAGTTTTCAGAAGAAATTTAAGTTATCTATAGTTACATGAAAAAATGCTCTAAATCACTATAAATTAGAGAAACATTAAAACAATTCTAAGGTACCTCTCACACCTATTAGAAATGACATGCTGGAGGAGATGTGGCAAAATAGGTATAATAATGATAATAATATGATATGATATGAATAATGATAATAATAAGAACTTTCTGTGGAGTTGTGAACTCATATAACCATTCTGGAAAACAATTTGGAACTGTGTCTAAATGGTTATAAAACTGTGCATACCCTTTAAACTAGCAATGACACTACTAGGTCTGTATTTCAAAGAGATTAAAGGAAAAGGAAGAGGACCCATATATACAAAAATATTTGTTACATCTCTTTTTTTAGTGACAAAGAATTAGATATTGAGAGAATGTCCATCAATTGGGGAATAAATGAACAAGTACTGGCATATAATTGAGATGGATAAAAACGGTCAGGAAGACTTGAATTCAAATCCAACATTAGAAACTTCCTACATGTGTAACCTTGGGCAAATGACAATCTCTGTTTGCCACTGGAGAAGGAAACGGCAAAACATTTCAGAATCTTTGCCAAGAAAATTCCATTGAGAGTGGTTTAGGGAGTCATAAGGATTTCAAACATGACAGAAACAACTAAACAACATAAGAAATGAAAAAGGGGGAAACCTCTATAAATTGGTACAAAGTGAGGTGAGCAGAACCAGATCATTGTACACAGAAACAGAAAATTTTTAATAATAATCAACTGTGAAAGACTTAGCAACTGATTAATACAATGATCCAAGACAATTCTGAAGGACTCATGATGGAAAATGCTATCCCTTTCCAGAGAGAGAACTGATAAACTCTGAGTGCAAATTGAAGTATGATTTTCTTACTTTCTTAATTTTTCTTGCTTTTTTTGCAACATGACCTAGTATAGAAATATGTTTTATATGATTTCATATGTAAAGTTGATATTAGATTATTTTCCTTCTCAATGTGGGGGGTGGGGGGGAATGAATGGAGAGAATATGGAATTCAATTTTTGTTTTAAAAAGGAATGTTTTTTTTTTTTTAAACCCTTACCTTCTGTCTTGGAGTCAATACTGTGTATTGGCTCCAAGGCAGAAGAGTGGTAAGGGCTAGGCAATGGGGGTCAAGTGACTTGCCCAGGGTCACACAGCTAGGAAGTGGCTGAGGTCAGATTTGAACCTAGGACCTCCCATCTCTAGGCCTGGCTCTCAATCCACTGAGCTACCCAGCTGCCCCCAAAAAGGAATGTTAAAAAGTAATTTTAAAGTAAATGTCAAAAAGAGAGCTTATAGATAAGTAAGGTAGACAGGGCCCTACCAAGAGACAATATTATCTCTGACACTTCTAATAATTGTCATTGTTCTGCAAGTAAGGCACAAAGTTAAAGAGTAATTTCCAAGGCAGAAGCAGAAAATACCAGAGGCAAGAGTCCACAATTGATAATTTTTGGAAGCTTTGCTTGTATGAATAATACAAAGAAAAAATAGAAAAAGCAGATGATTATAAGGGACATGAATCAGAAAATGAAAATCTAGAGTAAACAGAAAAAGAAGATGGAGTATGAAAAGAGTGAGAGAATTCTTTTTTGGAAAACTGTTCAAAAACTTAAAGAAACTAATGAAGGAGTCCACCCACCAGGAAGGAGAAAAAGAGGGTAATTGAATTCTCTAACTGAAATGAAAAAAAGTGGTAAAGAAATATATTACCAGATAAAAGAAAAAGAGAGGAACTAACAGCAAAAACTTAAAGACAAAGGGGGGTAATAAATGATAAGGGAATCAGGAGTGAGGGAAAGAAAGTCAATGAAAATAGAAACACCTTCCCAAAAGATTAAAGTAACTGAAAGAATATAATACTATTTGTATAAAGCCAAAAAAAGAGGAATTTAATGAAAATAAATTATTTTAGAGACAAGTGGAGGAAAAAAATAAACCTGATGACTTTAAATGTGAATGGACTAAACAATCCAATAAAATTAAAAAGAGTTAAGAGATAAAACAAAACCCCACAATCTGTTGCCTATACAAAACACATAAAAACCAAGATGTACACACACTTAAAAAATAAAGATGCAATAAAATAAAACTAGGAGATAGAAAAAATTCACTATACATTGAGTGAATCCAAAAAATCAGGAGTTGTCATCATGTGTCAGAATTCCACAGGCTGCCACCTGAAGTTGAAAAGGGAAACGAAAGGGAATAAACATTTACATAGTATTTATTGTATGCCAGGCATTGTGCTAATTTTTTAAATAAACATCTGATTTGAAACAACTTCAAGAGGTAAGTACTTCAAGAAGTAAGCTATTATTATCCCCATTTTACAGTTAAAGAATCCAAGGCAATATTTCCCAGTTAAGTGACTTTCCCAGTGTCATTCAACTAATGCTTAAGGACAAATTTTCACTCAGGTTTTCCTGACTCTGCCAGGTCCAGTATTATATCTGGTGTGGCACCAAGTACCTCCAGATGAACAAACTTTGCAGCCTTAATTCAGTGCATGAATGTTAGTTATTATTTTGGGGTTGTTATGTTGTCATTATTATTCTGTTCATATGTAGCTAATATTACTGATGAATCTGCCTTTCATTAGCATAGTTTCTATCTCCATGACTTTCTGTGCTGTGCTATTCTCATTCATGATGTTCCATAAATTCTTTTTACATTTTTATTAATGTTTTATCTATACATTTTAAATATCTCTCATACATCTTCGCCCTTCTAAGTCCCAGATATGCCCCTCTCTTGCCTTCCATAAATTCTTTTTTTAATTTAATTTTTACATATCAATAAAATTTTTAATAATCATTATCTGGCTTTTTGTGATCCATTGTGTTCTCTCCCTTCCTCTCCCTCCTCCCCCATACTAGAAATGGCGAATAATATGATATAGGCTATGCACATGCTATCATATTTCCATGTTTGCCATCTTGTGAAAGAAGGCACATATCACTTATACAAGAAAAAAAATTCATAAAGGAGATAAAGTGAAAAATTGTATGTTTTAATCTGTCTTTAGTCACCATCAGTTCCTTCTGTGTCAGTGGATATTTTTTTCAACATGAGTCTCTTAGCTGGATCCCTGAATTGCTGATAATAGTTATTTAAAGTTGATGATCGTAATTATTGCTGTTACAACATACAATATCCTCCTGGTTCTGCTAACTTCATTTTGCATCACTCATATAAGTCTTTCCAATTTTGTGTGTGTATGTCTGTATCTTAAGGCATAATAGCATTCATTATAATTATGTACCACAACTTGTTCAGTCATAATCCAAATGATGTACATCCCTTCAGAATTCAATTATTTGCCACCACAAAAATAACTGATATAAATATCTTTGTACAAGTAGGTTATTCCCCACCCTGTTTTTGATCTCTTTGGGATATAGACCTAGAAGTGGTATTCCTGGGTCAGAAGGGGTATGCACAATTTTATGACCCTTTGGGCATGGTTCCAAATTGCTCTCCAGAATGGCTATATCAGTTCACAATTCCACCAACAGTGTATAAGGTCCCAATTTTCCTACATCCCCTACAACATTTATCATTTTCTTTTCTTATCATATTAGCCAATCTGATAGGAGTGAGGTGATACTTCAGAATTATTTTAATTTTCATTTTTCTAATTAATAATGACTTGGAATATTTTATATGACTAAATATATTTTAATGTCTCCATATGATAACTACCTGTTCATATCTTTTGGCCATTTTTCATTAGGGGAATGACATATTATTATTAATTTGACTCAGTTCTCTACATATTTTTAAAATGGGGCCTGTGTCAGAGATATTTGCTATAAAATTTTCCCCCAGTTTGTTGTTTCTCTTCTGATCTTGGTGGCATTGGTTTTGTTTGTGCAACAATGTATTAATTTAACATAGCCAAAGTTATTTTACATTTCATAATGTTGTCTATATCTTGTTTGGTCATAAATTCTTCCCTTATCCATAGGTCTGACAGGTACACTATTTTGTGCTCCCCTAATTTATTTATGGTATCACTGTTTAATTCTAAATCATGTACCCATTTTGACTTTATTATCTTGACATATGACATGAGAAGTTGGCCTATGCCTAGTTTCTGCCATATCATTCTACCATATTTTCTAGTTTTGCCAGCAGCTTTGGCCAATAGTGAGGTTTTCTTTGGGTGCCTTCCATAAATTCTTAATAATGGATCTGATTTACCAATGATCTTTTTTTTGATTCTCTTATTCTGAGAGCAGTCCAGCCCATATTGTGTCTCACTGTTGCTATATGACTAACCCAGAATACTTATATTCGCATCCCAGATATCCTTTACCAATCAGTCAATCCATCCATCAACAAGCATTTATTAAGGGTTAACTGTGTGCCAAGTGCTTGCTAAGCAGGTTCCTTGAGGCAGCTTATATTCTAATGGGGGAGAAAACTTGTAAATAAATAGATATATACAAGATAGGTACATAGTAAATGGAAGATAAACTTAGAAGGTTATAAAGAGATAAACAAAAGCTGTAGTAGCTTGGGGAAGGGCAGAGACATTTACGTCACTTTTTGTGTACAAATGATCTTTCATCCCACGTTTTAGCCTGCTTACTGCCATCATGTGCCTTCCAATGGCCCTTTGGGATAGTTGTGATTTTAGATCTAGAATTTGCAGCCATTTGGAAAAATGGGGAAAAAAAATATTGGCATGGAAGCGATCCTAGATTTCCAAACATTTGCCAGTGGATTGCAAGCCCTGCAATGCCCTTCCAAGCTGATTCTATTCCTTGGCTAACTGGAAGATTCAGCAGACCAAAGCCCTGAATTTCGTTGGGTTTAACCTGGAGTTCAAGTTTTACCCCTGTTACATACTGGCTGAGTGATTCTGATAAAGTTACTTACTCTCTGTGTTCTGGCATCTAAAACTCTAAGTTGCAAAGAAGAAACCCTTGCCCCTACATTGGAGGTGGGTCCTTGGAATTCTCTACCCTTAAGAAAAGCATGAACCCAGTCCTCATCTCTGTTACTGAACCCCAGCTCTGCACTGTGTAACACCAACAGCAGCCTCTAGGAGGAGTCAATGCAGTTCAACTAGCAATTAGGTGCCTCCCAAGACCAAAGCACAGCACATATATGGACCAAACCAAACCAAAACAGGGACAAAGACAGAGCCAGAATCAGAGAGACAGAGAGAGACAGGGAGGGAAAGAGAGAGAGGAGAGATAGAGAGGCAAAGAAAGGCAGAGACAGAGTGACAGAGAAGAGGCAGAGAGATAGAGAGGAAGAGAGAAAGAAATCACCCGTCAGAGAGCTCAAATCCATTCTTTAACAAGTTACTCCAGGGTAAAAGCCCTGTCTGGAAGAAAAATTGGAGAGTCAGTAAACATTTATTAAGTTCCTTCTGTGTGCCATGAACTGTGTTATGCACTGGGGATTTTAAAAAAAAAATCAAAAGACAATTCCTGCCCTCAAAGAACTCACATGAAATAATAGAAACTAAAAAGGAAAAAAGGGAAAGAAGGGAAAGTACTCAGCATGGGGACAGGGTGGAGCCCAACAACCAGGTAGGAAATGAAGTTTCTGTCCTGGGATTCCTCTTTTAATAAAGGATCTCAGAGGAGAGCTTCAACATATCCTCTCCATTCTCTCCAGAGTGAGAAAGTTGCCCAAGGGGCAGAGGGTTCTAAGGAAGTGTGCATTTCTTAGTTGATGTGATCTTTCTGGAGCAAACAATGGAAAAGTCCAATGGAGTAGTCAGGTGAGAAGGGATGAGGTGTCTGCTCTTCTCTTTGAAGGAGAACTCTTGTGTCCACTCTCAACCTTCTGGAATCAGAACTACTCAGTGAGGTCTTCTGTATACTCAGTGTCAAGGCGGTTTGAAGAAACAAAGAAATAGGAAAAGTCTCCATAAGAGAGCCTATTATTGGATTTCCCACCCACCCACCCCTTTCCTCAAAGGCTTTCTCTGAAATTCTGTGGTCAGGAAATGGACAACTTGGAGACAAATTTGGATTTCAGGATTGTGTAACATGGGGAGGTGGGGGAAGGGAAAGGGATGTTTGGCTGATAATCCAACTTCTAATTATCCAGGTATTTTCCTTGCTCTTGGCAAGCTGCCCATAAGTGAAAGCACTTTGAAACCTGCAAACTCCACAGCCTGACATGTTCTCCAGTGAAATTCTTTCCATTCATTATGCTGCCTGCCAGCCTATGGTGTTACTCATGAGTTGGGAGGCCAAGAGCGGGAGAGCACAATTATTTTATTCAATTACGGTTCTGATGTAGGCTTATAACATGCCTAAGCCAGACGCTTGTTAAAAACTTCCACAGCTTATCAGACTTTTGTGAAGTCCACTCAAGGGAGACTAGGATCTCATTTTCAAGACTGAGGCTTAATCTAACGTGAAGGGTGTGCACACCTCTTATCCTGAAATAGAGCTATAATTCTGTGAAAAGAGAGATCTCTTCATTAGCCTTTTTTTTTTCTCCCTGTGGAGAGAAAACCTCTGGATAAAGAAGTAGATTTAAGTTGACTTTATTTTTAAATCTTACCTTCCATTTTAGAATTAATATAAATATCAATTCCAAGGCAGAAGAGCAGTAAGGGCTAGGCAATTGGGGTTAAATGGCTTTCTCAGGGTCACCCAGCTAGGAAGTGTCTGAGGTCACATTTGAACCCAGGACTCCTGTCTCTAGACTGGTTCTCTATCCACGGAGTCACCTCACTGCCCCTAGTTTTAAGTAATTTTTTTTTTAATCACACTTAACAAAATGGCAGGGTACATTGAAGAGAAATGTAGCAGAGGGTTTTCTTGCCATCTGGAAATAAGAGTGGACCATATGGAATTGTGAAGGTGAGGCAATGGAACAGACAGCCTTTGTGGGTACACCTCATTGGAGGTCTCCAAGCAAAGGCTGAATTATGATAGGATTATAGATTTGGAACTGGAAGGACCCTTGGTGGGCATCAACTCAAATGTCTTCATTTGGCAAATGAATGAAATCTGTATTTTGCAAAATGCCATTGGGGCACCAGGTATGATCCCTGACCAGGAAGGCTGAGGCCAGATCTCTAAAGTGGCATTTCTGGGGAACTGACATGTTCTTCAGTGAAATTCTTTCCATTCATTGTGCTGCCTGCCTAAGGTGTTACTCATGGGTCGGGAGGCTATGGAACACTTAGGTTATTTAGCGTCTGCCCTGAATAAGTTTTAATACAGCAAACCTGAGTAGTGGGAGAGGTGGCCTGAAGGGAGACAAACTAGCAGAGGTCAGAAATGGAGCAGGTCAAAACTTCTGTGCCAATCAATAGTGAGATCTGTTCTATGAGTGCCCCCCTGTTCCAGCCTGGGAAATCTAGACTCAAAACAAAACCAGATGAGGAAACAGAGGCACAGAGAAATTGCCCAGGTTCACTCGGCTAATAAATGTATGAGGAGAGATAACATTTGTCAGGCATATAATAGAGGAAACTCTTTAGTTATGCTTTGAACTAGGAGTCCTTGGTATTTCTTTCTTGAAATATGCTTGAAAATGCAGTGGAGTGAGTTTGAGGCCCTGGAAATTCCCTTCTACCTTCCTTCCTCCCTTTGAAATAACTTCATTTTGTCCTCATATTTCCTTCTATCTACAACAGCATTTCATATTCTATCCTTTTCCTTCCTTTTTTCCCCATTTCTTGCCCAAATTTTAATTGGCCTGTCCTGGCTTCCATCGTCCTTTATTAATGCTGGTGAGCTTATTGATACTTTCAACTATACCAATGTAAGAATGATTGTGAATGAATTTTAATACAAGTCTCCAGGAGGTGAGATTTTGACCACAAAGAAATCATATTAAGGTTAAGAACTTCTGGTCCAGTAACTGGCAAATGGAGTTGTCCAGTCAAGTCAACAAACATTCACTACGTGCTTGCTACATGCCAGTTAATTGCTGGAAATACAAAGAAAAACAAAAAAGCAGTCTCTGCCCTGAAGGGCTCAAACATACAAACAGAGAAGATAATCTGAGAAGGAGGGTAGTATCATTAACACAGAGTGTGAATGCTTCTTCCAGAAATTGGGATTTGAACTGATGAACTGAGACTGGAAGGAATCTGGGGGAGGCAGGAGGAAGAGATGAGGAGGAAGAGGACTCCAGGCATAAAGGACAGCCAGTAAAAATGAATGGATAAAATGAGAGGATGCCCTTCAATTGAGGAATGGCTGAACAAATTGTGGTATATGTTGATGATGGAATATTATTGTGCTAAAAGGAATAATAAAGTGGAGGGATTCCATGGGGACTGAACAACCTCCAGGAAGTGATGCAGAGTGAAAGGAGCAGAACCAGGAAAACATTGTACACAGAGACTGATACACTGTGGTACAATTGAACGTAATGGACTTCTCCATTAGTGGCAATGCAGTGATCCTGAACAACCCGGAGGGATGTATGAGAAAGAATGTATCCACATTCAGAGGAAACAGTAGAAACACAGAAGAAAAACAACTGCTTGACTACATGGGTTGTGGGGATATGATTGGGGATGTAGACTCTAAATGAACATCTGAGTGCAAACACCAACAACATGGAAATAGGTTCTGATCAAGGACACAAGTGATACCCAATGAAATTGTGCCTTGGCTGCGGGAAGGGTGGGTGGAGGGGAGGGAGGGAAATAATGTGATTATTGTAACCAAGGAATAATGTTCTAAATTTACTAAATAAACTAATTCAAATGGAAAAAAAAATATGAATGGAGTCAAGAGATGGAGTATGTTTGTTGGAGGAACTGTAAGGAGGCCAGATTCACGGAATCTTTGAATACATTGAGGGGCATAAAGTATAAGACTGGAAAAGTTGGGTGTAAATGAGAGCCTTTCAGTACCTCTTAAATCATATTGCTCAGGTAGTTTTCTTCTCCACCTATGCATAGGGCCAGAATCATACCCATTTATAGCATCATACCCCCTTGCTTCATGCCCACACTATCCTTCTAGTGTTGATAGCAATTGTGTAAGTTTGGGGAACTGTCTCAAAAGTCCTGACTTTATTAATTCTCCTGCAATCCTACCACATGATCCTTTTTCCATTTCTTTTTAAACCTTTACTTTTCATCTTAGCAACACTCTAAGACAGAAGGCAAGTTAGACAAATGGAGATAGGTGACTTGCCTAGGGTCACACAGCTAGGAAGTGTCTGAGGTCACAAAGAAATAGGTTTCAAAGTTTAATTGTCTGTCCTTAGCAGTAATGCCCTTGATACCACACCATGATTTTTCCAGAGGTATAAATCCTCATCTGAATGGTCAGAAAATTGATTCTCAGCAAAGTAAAGTGACTGGCCCAAAGTCACCCAGAAAGTGAACAGCAGACTTGGGACTATATTCTAGATTTTCTGATTCCTACCCCACAAAGTCTCTTGCTACCACAGCTCACTGCATAATATAAGGAAGAACTCATGCCTCCCGTGTATCTACACTTGACTAGTTGCCAGTAATATATAAAGTGAACTAACTCAAAGGGCAGACGTCTCAAAGAGAAGAAACAGAAATTTTAAGGAGTATAGGACCATCAAAGCATAGATGTGGAACTAGGAGGGACTTTAGAGTCGATCTTGTTCAACTGTTTGAGTTTACAGATGAAGAAATTGAGGCTTGGAGGGGTTAATAATCATAATAGTAGCTGGAATTTATATAAGGATTGAAGGTTTGCCAAGAAAGATGGATAGATAGATAGATAGATAGATAGAAAGAATAGACAGACAGATAGACAAATAGATGATAGACAGACAGACAGACAGACAGATAGATAGATAGATAAATAGATATAGATATAGATATAGATAAAAACATACCTACATATTTTAATGAGATCCTCACAGAAAAGGTGGGTGTTATCATTATCCCCATTTTATAGAAGAAGAAACAGACTAAGAGAGGCTAAATGAATTGTCCTGGAATATATAGCTGATAAGTAATCGAGACAGAATGTGTGGATTCAAGTTCAGCCCTTTAGTAACTCCACCATGTTACTTACCAAAAAGATGACGGAGGGATAGAAATATATATGACTAGAGCTGGCAGTTCGGGTTACATGAAAAACTCAAGAAAGTACCCCTTTAGTGGATGATGCACTAATTCTGGGCCTTTTAAGTCCTCCATAAACAGCAAATTTATCACAGTTCAATTTTCTCAGTCTGTGCCCTAACGACCTCAACCAGCTAAGATAACAAAGCAGGAGAGAATTGGTTAAAAACAGCACTCTAAGAAAAGAATAAGTCCCTTGTGAAGCAGGACTCATTATGGAACAGGTCTCTACCTTGTTACTTAATGTCTTGCCTGCCAAGAACCTGATTCAAAAATGTGGGTTATGTTGGATTTCTTCATTTCATAATTCCTTCATAAGCATTTCTTTTGTGTGAGCAGGGTAATTCCCCTGTTTCCGAGTTGCGGTCTCTCTTACACAATGCTCTTGCCTTGTAAATGCTGCCTTTTTGGTGTGCAGGTCAGTCAGTGGAGTGTTGGGTGGGGAGTGATGAGGAAGCTGGCTTGGCCTGCCAAGGACCAGCATTCAAGTTCCATGAGATCATCAGGGCAGCAAATGGTCCCACAAAGCCTTCCTCTCTGGGTCCTTGAGTCCTTTTTCCTCTTGCCAGAGCTGTGCAGAGAGACCAGAGGAGTATGGAAAGGCTGGACATTGCATTAAAAAATCCTCAAGACTGGAGCCAAGGACTTGAGGAACAAGTATCTTGATGGTCCTTAAAATTTCATTGAAATTCTTTCCATTGGAAAGTTGTGACAACAAAGGCCTAGAAAGAGAACTTAAAGCTGACCTGAGAACGGGCTTTCTCAGAGCCCTCTGACATATAACTTGATATGAAAAACCCCAACCAAGAAAAAATTCTTACCATGCATCCCTTCCTCCCTCTCTGATGGATTTTCTTCCTCCTCTCTGTCTCTCATGCCTGTTTTTCCATTCCCCACTCCTTCCTCATTCTCATTCTATATTTATCACGCCATTTGTGTCCCCCAGCTCTCCCAGCTGAAAACTTCATATTGATTACCTTTCTTTGTCTTTAATCTTTTTTAAAAAAAAAAAGTTTACTTTCCTTCTTAGAATCAATACTGTATATTAGTTCTAAGGCAGAATAGCAGTAAGGGCTAACATTGGGGTGTTAAGGGACTTGCTCAGGGTCATACAGCTAGGAAGTGTCTGAGGTCAAATTTGAATCCAGAACCTCTTCTCTCCAGGCTTCACTCTCTATTTACTGAGCCACCCAGCTGCCTACCAGTTATCTTTTTCTCCAGGTGACTAAGCAAGTTCCTTTCCCACATCTTATCAGGGAACCACCATGAAAAGTATCATTAATTTTCTATCTTAGACAGTGCTCAACCCCCAAAGTGACTGTTTTTTCTTGGTGGTACATCTAGCTGTCTGAAGCAGCAAGGTGACTCTGTGGAGAGATGGCTAGACCTGGAGTCAGGAAGATCTGAGTTTCAAGCCAGTCTTGAATATTTACTATCTGTGTGAGTAAGTCATTTAACCTCTGATTGCTCTAATCCGCTGCAAATAGAAATGGCCAACCATTCCAGTATCTTTGCCAAGAAAACTCCAGAGACAATGTTGATGTGCTATGGCCCAGAGTCACCATAGTCATGTAGAGTTGGGCATGGCAGAACATCTAGCTCTCTAAGTATGAGCAGTACTCAACCAACTGAATTCCATAGAAGTCTGAAGCAAGGGACGAAGGTTAAATGGAGTTGTGCAGCTCCTAGATTATAAACTCCTAGAGGCAGACTTTCAGGGTTATGGGTTGACCAAAGGCCATTGATTAGTAGGTGAACTCAAGAGCCCTAGGAAAACCAGTGTCCCTAGAACAGAGGTGTGAAACACAAGGGTGGGAGAGCAATACTTTCTTGCTGTGAGAAACAGATTAAATGGAATTGGGAAATAATGACCAAAATAAATATAGCAGGCAGAGATTCTCATGTAGGGATCAATGACCTCCATTTCTATTTGAATTTGACACCATCACCTTAGACCAGTGGCTCTGTAGCCCAATTTGGCTACCATATTCATTATCCAGTGGTGTGATGGTAAATGATTAACATCCAGCTCTCTGATAAATAAAAGTAAGCAGGACACACTTTTAAAATTAATCTGCAGGGTTAACATTTCCTCCCATCACTTTCTTAAGTCTAGACAATCAACAAAACAATAAATCAAGCCTTGGTTTGTAGCTGTTTCTAACAGCTACAATGTTCACAGCTGTAAATGTTCACAGCTGCTTAAAGGCAGCTAGGTGGTGCAATGGATAATGTGTTGAGCCTGGGGTCAGGAAAAGACTCAAGTTCAAATCCTGCCACAGACACTTAGTAGCCCTCTGGCCCTGGGCAAGACACTTAAGCTCTGTCTGTCTTAATTTGATCAATTGTAAAATGGGGATAATGATAAAACCTACCTCCCAGGGTTGTGGTTTGGATCAAATGAGATAATATTTGTAAAATTCTTTGCACAGAGCCTGGCATATAGTAAGTACTTAATAAATATTTGCTCTCTTCCCTTCACACTAAAAACTCAGTCCCTAGGGCCTGGCACAAGTGTTTATAAAGGCTTATAGATTGATTTTTCTTTATTTTGCCTCTGTTATTCATTCAACATGCTTCCTCCAGTCTAGACTTCATAAGGTTTTATGAGAGTGCCTTCACAGAGACAATTTGGCAAAATGAAGTGTCAGTTTCTTAAATTGTTCTTACTGAAAACTCCTGGGCAACTCATTTCATCTCAGATCCCATCTTCCCCTGTCCCAGGGGAGTGATAAGATTCAAAGCAGAATAGAATCTTAAACATCAAAATTTCCTCTGTTACAGATAAAGAAACAGAACCCCACAAAATCAGAGACATGTCTGAGGTCTAGTAGGTCTGGCAGGGATTCACACCAAGATTCTCTGTTGCTCTATCCATCGTTCTTTCCACCACTACTCAATGCCTCTAGTAAAAAATGTTTTATTGAACTCCTTGGATGGAGGGAGGACACACAGAACACTTTATACCCAGCCTATTGGCTCAGAGAGTTGGAGCACAGATGCTGCTGATAATTTACATTTTTATAATGCTATTAGGCTCCCAAAACACTCCAGACAAAGGGGCTAAGGAGGTCAGCCAGGGGTCCAGAGTTGGAGCTCCGTGTGGATTGCTTGCTTTTTTTCCCCAGAAACCAAGGACTACCCTTTTCCATCCTGGCACTGTCTGACTTTGCTGGACCTACTTCCTGTAGCTGTCATTCAGCCCCCCACAAGGGCTGCCTCTGGGACTCTGCTGAAGCCAATTCTAATGCATTTGCTGACTCAGACATCAGCTGCTATAGGAGAAGATAAAGAATGGGTTAGTGCCATGGTCCAGGCAGCTTTGATGCTGATGAGAGAATATCTCTGTGACCTTGCACACCCAAAAGACTGATAAGGGATCCTCACTTGACCATAGCACATTTCTGAAGGAAGGAGTCATTGATTAACAGATTGAGCTTTGATGAACTGAGAGGACAAAACGGGCTGAAATAAAGAACTAGTTAAGTCATCTACAAAAAATGAGGAGGTTGGATTAAACTGTTTCTAAGGGTCCATTCCAGATTGAGTGGTTTATGACTCGGGATCTCTGTTAGAACCTCTGTCAAAAGACTGTCAACTCTTGACTCTGGGATTCTTTTCCCTGTCCTTTACAAGAGATGACATCATGAAAGTCCCTGAGTTGTTTAAAGAGTTCCTTCCCCTCCCAGCTTCCCCCACCGCAAATGGTTTTCTTTCCTTGGACCCTGTGGGAGCCTCCAAACAGAGTGGAAATGCGCTGGGTCAGTTTTTGTTTTGTGGGGAAGGGGGAGAGGGAGGTGACACCACCCCTGTCACTAACAAAGCCTGAAATTCCAGTTTTCCAAACAGGAAAATGCTCTATTAATTTGCCTAGCTTTGAACGAAATACCCATTAATGGGAATGATTATCTTCCCTCAAAATCAAAGCACAAAGGACAAAAAAACAAACAACTCTGGACAAAGGAGATGCCCTTGTTTAAGCAAGTTCAGTGAAATGAGTACTACAGCAAATATATATATATATATATATATATATACACAATTTAATCACCATGGAATTGTGAGGCTTTTTTGTTTTATTTTATCCAGAGGGAGGCCTTTTTATTCCAAAAAGATACTGGAGTGTCAATACCAACTCTCAAAAATAAGAGAGGAATAAATCCTCTCCTATCTATCTCTTTAGAATTCTTTCAAGCCTCCTGTGGTGTTTGGCACTGTTAGGAATGGGGAGCTATAATTTCTTTTGAAGAGGGGAACTCCCCAACAAGGAAACTCCCTCTACCTGGGATGGGCAGGTATAAGCTTTTTTTGTTGTTGAGTCATTGCATTCGTTTCCGACTCTTCATGACCTCATTTGGGGTTTTCTTAGCAAAGATACTGGAGTAGTTTGGCATTTCCTTTTCCAGCTCATTTTACAGATGTGGAAACTGAGGCTCACGGCATTAAGTGACTTGCCCAAGATCCCACAGCTAGTGACTAAGTCCAGATTTAAACTTAGATCTTTCTAATTTCAGACCCAACACTATTCTCTTCAGCCTTGTCTTAGAAATTAAATGAAATTACTTGCCCCAGTATGTGTCAGAAGCATACTTTGAACCCAGGACTTCCTGGTTCTGAAATCTGCTCTATCTCAACCAAGGAACCTCACACTTAGCATTCTTATTGAGTAGAAAGTATACTGAATTGTGAATCAGAAGAGACCTAGATAGAAATCCTTTCTCTGACAATTATGTTGTTAAACCAGTCTCTCCACCTCTCTAAACCACCATTTCCTTAATAAATTACAAAGAGAACACATTCCTGTGACATTCACCAGTTTATTACTAGAGAAATGTATCCTTTTCAGACACTACTTTGATTCAATAAATGTTTTATGTATAAGAAATATCAGATTGTTCCCTATCAGAGAGGGGCAGGGGAGGGAAGGAGAGAATTTGGAAGTCAAAATGTTAGCAAAATAAAGTCCAGAGGGCCAGGTAGGTGGTTTGATGGATTAAAAGGAGGTCTGAAGATGGAAGATCTGTCCTTAGATATTGCTTGACTGTTGTTGTGGTGAAAATTTTCACCCTTTAAGAGTATTATAATATTGAACAATGGCCACCAAGGAATTTACTTATGAAATTCCTAAAATGAAACACTCAAGTCAGAATGGAGTTTATGGAGGTTTAATCACAATGGGAGTAGGGAAAAGGAGAGGGAGAGAAGGAGAGAGGAGAAAAGGGAAAGGGGTTACTCAACCTCTGACCAAGGCAGAGGGAGTTTAGGCCCAAAGGGCCAAGGTGGAAGGAATCAGTCCTTGACTCACGTGACCGATCTGAAGGGAAGCTGTCTGCGGGCCTCCTCTCTGTTCAAGCTTCTAACACGAACTGGCGTCTAGCCCTGTCTACAAGAAGTGAGCAAATTCCGGAGGCTGCTCTCTCCGTCACTTCCTGTGCCTCACACATGCCAATGGTGGCTCAAGCTTGGCTTAGGACAGCGCAGGTGGGCAGTTAGTTATTTCTGATTTGTCATTGACTAGCACATGCCCGTGTAGTGTGGGTGTGCACAATTTTTGGGTGCTAGACCAAGAAGGAGATTTTAAAATTCACAATCCCCCCTGATGATGATTGGGGGACTAGTCTCCCCAATTGATCACTAAATATAAGCATACTGCACCCAAAAAAATTCTAACTGTAAGTGTATACAAAAAATTTACCCACTAAGAGGAAAACTATAATAGTTGTAGATATGGGGAAATAGAGGAGAGAGCAAGACAGCAAACCAATGTTTTGCTGGGCTCATTGACAAAAGCCAATTAGGGGGCAGTCCCCTTTGGCATAAGAGTGTACATTCAAAAAATGTTCAATCAACCACACCCCAAGGTTCATTCTGGATCTTCCTGTAGTGAAAGGGTTTAGATATCTTTCTGCAAACAGTTCATTCTCTGGATTCAGTTAGTTAGCAAGCTTCTTCTCTGAAGATTTATCTCGAACAAAATTTAAATCTTGGATTTGATGAAATACAATCCCCCCTGAAGAAAGTGTTGAAAAAACACTGAGTCTAGCTGAGGATGCAAGTTTTAGTTGTGGGGGTATGCGAGTTAATCCGAAAGGAAAACAAAACAAAATGAAAATAAAATTAAAAAACAAAATCAAAAGAAGAAAAAAGGAAAAAATTAAGGGAAAAATACAGGCCCTTTATATATACATATATTTATATTAAAGAAGAATTCAAAATCAGTATCAAAATATCAAAAAATCTATGTATACAAAAATTTGAGAAAGCAAGAATAAAATTTTCTCACAGGCCCCTATATTAGGGTTCAGTTAAGTAATTTCTAATCCCAAAAGTCTGTAGGACAGAATGCAGCAAATTTCACTTACCCATTTGCAGCCAAGGCTACAGGAAGTTGCCATACTATAAGAGAGAAAAAGGACCAGATTTTTATTTTATATCTAGGGAAGTGTCATTTCCTCGTCTGATTTTACCTTCATACTCAGGGATGGAGGGAGCCAGGATGGTAGCCAACCTTTGGTACTTGTCTGTAGGTATTTTCACGAAGAGTGTGGATACAAGGAAGGCCTACATCTTAATGTCTGTCAAGTGTCGCAACCCCAAGTTTCACACTAGGTTCAAGTCCTTAGTATTGGCTAGGAAGGAAGGAAGGAAGGAAGGAAGGAAGGAAGGAAGGAAGGAAGAAAAAGAAAAAATCAAAAAAAATTTTACATGGAAAGTGGGAAAAAATAAAGCATTATCAAAGGAAAAAAATAAGTAAATAATATAAATTCATGTTAATTTTTTTAATTTAAAAATTTCAGAAAGTATTTATTAAGTATTTCTGTATTAAACTTTTGATTGATTGGTATAGAAATTTTCTTACAAATGAGGAAATACTTAGTAATGCAGTTAGGCACCTGACCTTCAATTTGTGATCTTTTTTCTTTTAATTTTTTTTTCAATTACATGTAGAAACAATTTTTAACAATTATTTTCTAGGAGGTGGAGTCAAGATGGTGGTGTAGAGGCACAAAGTTCAGTACTCTGAAAACCCTTCCTCACCAAATAAAAACCAAATAATCCTAGGGGACTGAAAACCAAATCTAACAACAGGACAGAGCTAAGGAACCCTCCTGCTGGACTTAACTTAAAAGGCACGCCCCCAAAAAGCCTGAATTCGAGAACACTCAGGTTTAAGTGGAAGGAAGAAGGAAGGTCCCAGGACCCCTCTCTCACCTAAAGTACTGAGACTCCAGCAGTGGCTGGAATCTCTGGGCAGGCAAGGGCACTAATCTGGAGGGATTACCTTGTGGGCAAAGCTGTGCCAGGCTCAGGACTTTGAACATAGGCAGCTGGGAGGCAGCTAGAGAAGAACCTCAAAGAAGGCAGCCCAATGCCCCACCTTCCTGAGATTTTGTCCTCAGGGCACATCCAGCTCTGCAAGCTCAACTCCACTGGGCTTCATCTTATCTTATCAAGCCTTCAGAGGGCAGGGAAGCTCAAGCTTTAACTCCCCTCCCCCACAAACTCTCTAAGAACCTTGCTAAGCTCCAAGGATGAAGTTTGACAGAAAAATCCAATTTGGCCTCATCCACTTCCCAGCTATGTGACCCTGGGCAAGTCACTTGACCCCCATTGCCTAGCTGTTACCACTCTTCTGCCTTGGAGCCAATACACAGTATTGACTCCAAGACGGAAGGTAAGGGTTTAAAAAAAAAAAAGAAAGAAAAATCCAAACCCACAGATCCAGCACATAATTAGAGGAGCAAGACTACAGGCAACTACAAATTTGAGCAAAAAAAAAAACAGAAAAAGAAAAAAGGAAATTACAATTGACAGCTTCTATCCAGGCAATGAACAAAGGGCAAATGTAACAGAGGAAGATCAAGGAACACCAAACAAAAACACAGAAACTCCAGTGAATTGGACACAGTCTTTGGAAGAACTCAAAATACAATTCTAACCTAACTCCAAGGATTCAGGATGAAAAAGGCTATCCTCCTCCAAAGAAGGAGCCAAAGGAGTCTAAATACAAATGGAAGCAAACCACTCTTCACTTAATTTCCTCCATGAATTTTTCTCTAGTTTAAACAATACCGTATTAGCCCAAATTTAATAAAACCCCAAATATAGTGAGAACCCAAGTATTTTGAACGGCAACTCAGAAAGGGGAAACACCCATTTTTTTCTCCTTTTAAATTACAATTTTCTATTAACTTGTGAATAAGACAGGCACTTTATATTTGAAGTTTTTCAAGGTCCTGAAAATAAGTTAAAGAAGTCTTAATGCCAATGTGGTTATTAAATTATATTACTTTTATAAATACTTGTGAGAAACTACCTTCCAAAATTTAATCATGTTCTCCTTCCTCTTCTATTTCCTCATCTCCCAAGTGGAAACATCCTTCAAGTCATCACCGTCACCTTCTTCTTCCCACAAAACACCATCTTCCCTACCATCCATACTGTTGGATATACAACATTTCTAAAAATCTAAGTACAATGGACTCAGTGGAGATTTTGTCCAAAAAGGTTTTGATCCAGTTCACTAATTCAGTGACCCACAGTTTCTTTATTTTTCCCAGTGGAGCAAATTCATGGTTTCTGGACAACATCAACTTGTTATATTCTTTCCTCAAAAGATCTTTGAATTAATGACTATTAATGACTACATCTAACACTTGTAATTGCGACATCATTCCTCCTGGAATGACAACTATATCTGTGCTCATTTCAGCAATTCTCTTCTTCACATTTTCAATCAGTTGACCCTTGAACACATGGAGTATGATCATCCCTCCCTGACACAATAACACATGAGATAATATGCCTACCCCAGACCACATTGAACCAATCTAACACAAATGTTTCATTCATCCATCCCTTTTCCTGCACACGAAAGATCACTCCTGATAATAACTTTTCCTTAGTTTGTTTCACACCTTAAAATTATGTAGGGAGTCATTTTCCTCCCATCACCTGTGACTGCAAGAATTATGGTCATTCTAGTCTTCTCATCATCAGTAGTTTTAATCAACACTGATTTGGTGCCTTTAGTATTAATGATGACATTTGACACAATATCAAAACAAACAGGCATTTGGTCAATATTTTCCACCTGCCCCAGAATATAGCCATGCTTTTTTACATATCCTGAGGCACACAATACACAATTTATGGTTTCAAAACTGGAAGTGCTGGAATATAGAGCAAACAGGGAAATATGTGTTACATAATATATGTACAATGTATACCATACTATTTGCCTTTTTGGAAGGGGGTAGGAGTGGGAGAGAGAAAGAGAATATGGATTGTAAAATGTCAGAAAAACAAATATTAGAAATTGAATTGATGTGTAATCTGGAAAAAATAAAATAATAATCACAGAGCTTTGTATTTACACTTGATATGTTTTCTTAGTATTTAAAAAAGCACTATTATATTTTGTACAAATTACATTTTCACATCAAGTGTAACTTATTTATGGATACTTAATACAAGTAATTTCTTTAAAAAAAAAAAACCCTTACTTTATGTCTCTGAATCAATTCTATGCATTGATTCCAAGGTAGTGACTTCCCCAAGGTTACACAGCTAGGATGTGTCTAAGTTCACACTCACACCCAGGACCTCCCATCTAGGCTTGGCTCTCAGTTCATTGAGCCATGTAGTTGTCCCCTACAAGCAATTTCCTATAAAGGTACTTTATTTTACCAATTACAAGTAATAACAATTTTCCAATTGTCTTCCACCCTCCTTATTCTTTCTCTTCCCAGGGACCTCCCATCTCTGGGCCTGGCTCTCTATCCACTGAGCCACCCAGCTGCTCCCCCTACAAGTAATTTCTTTTTTTTTTTTGAAGTTTAAAATAGCTGTTTTGATTCTTTTTTTTTTTAATATATTTTATTTGATCATTTCCAAGCATTATTCGTTAAAGACATAAATCATTTTCTTTTCCTCCTCCCCACCCCCCATAGCCGACGCGTAAGTCCACTGGGCATTAGATGTTTTCTTGATTTGAACCCATTGCTTTGTTGATAGTATTTGCATTAGAGTGTTCATTAGAGTCTATCCTCTGTCATGTCCCCTCAACCTCTGTATTCAGGCAGTTGCTTTTTCTCCGTGTTTCCACTCCCATAGTTTATCCTTTGCTTATGAATGGTGTTTTTTTCTCCTGGATCCCTGCAAGTTGTTCAGGGACATTACACCGCCACTAATGGAGAAGTCCATTACGTTCGATTATACCACAGTGTATTAGTCTCTGTGTACAATGTTCTCCTGGTTCTGCTCCTCTCGCTCTGCATCACTTCCTGGAGGTTGTTCCAGTCTCCATGGAACTCCTCCACTTTATTATTCCTTTTAGCACAATAGTACTCCATCACCAACATATACCACAGTTTGCTCAGCCATTCCCCAATTGATGGGCATCCCCTCGTTTTCCAGTTTTGGGCCACCACAAAGAGCGCAGCTATGAATATTTTTGTACAAGTCTTTTTGTCCATTATCTCTCCTACAAGTAATTTCTAATGAAAATGTTTTAAACATAAATTTACTCATCTCTATTCTAAACACAATACCAGATGCTGGCAATTCAAAGATCAAAATGGAAAAAATGACAGTCCTCAAGAAGCTTACCTACTATTATGAAGAAACAATATATATAGATACAGATAAGTAAAGAGAAGGGTGGAGAAGAGAATTAGCAATTCAGAAGGATCAATAATGCCTGAGGGAGAAACTGGAACTTGAACTGAAGGGAAAGGAGTTAGGGGTTCATTACAAAAGACAAAGAGAATGTCCCAGAGCCTAAGAAGATATTTCCAAGACTTTTCCTAAAGGGTATTGGTGAACTGAACCTATTCAATCCCGCCCCCTATCCTCCATCCCCAAATATGATCATTTCCCCTGATTAAATTTACCTGCCATGTCACAGGGACTCTAGTCTTTCTGCCATTACTTGAAGGACAAGCCCTTTGGCATTCCCAAAAGAAAGAGCTTTGGCCAGTAGCCAAAACTTATAAATGAGTTGAATGTCTATAGATTTAGACTCAATTTGACTTCATTGTGCTGCTGAATTGATTTACATCAAAATAACCTGCTTTTTCTCAGAATGAGAGTTAGTAGAGGATAGCTCAAATTCCAAGAGGTTAACTTAACCCTCACTCTGTGTGTGTGTAACCACACTATTCTTCTTCCACCCATCCCCAATAGATCATTAACTTCATAAACTGACCATTTATACATTTTAACAGAGTCCCAATATTACTAAATACAAGGATTTCCTCTTAGTTCCTTTTCATTAGCTGAGGTTTGCCAGTTCTGAAAAGGCTCAGCACTTTGCACAACCAAGGTCATAGTTTGACTATAACAATTGCAGTTGAAAAATAACAATCTTAAGACTTGAAAGGACATTGAAGTCATCTGGACTAAGCCCGTGCCTTTCACTAGGACTGCTCCCCAGCAGAACATAAGCTCTTAGAGGAAAGGGAAAACTTCATTTTTCTCTTTGTATTCTCAAGACTTTTCCCAAATTTATGCATAGTGTTGTTGTTAATCAGTCAATTCCCACTCTTTGTGTCTTGGTTTGGGGTTATCTTGGCAAAAATCCTGAAGTGGGTTGCCATTTCCTTCTCCATCTTATTCTACAGATGAGGAAACTGAGGCAAACTGGATTAAGTGATTTGCCTAGGGTCCTACAATTACTAAGTGTCTGGGGCTAGATTTGAACTCAAGAAGATGAGAGTGTTCCTGCTTCCAAGCATCTATGGTCTATCCACTACACCACCTAGTTTCTCTCTTACACATAGTAGGTACTTAGTAAATACTAAATCATTTAATTGATAATGTTTCTTTCCTGTTCTTTAGCTACATTATTCCCCAGACTTATAGTCCTAATATTACTGGTTGAGAACAAATCTTATTTCGCTTGAACAAATCACATCCACCATCTAGATCTGTGTCTAACCTTGTGGACCTCATCCAACATTCTAAATGTGAAAATGAAGGAGTTGGATTGGATGATTGCATGTACCCTCTTTGACTCTGAAACCACCTTGGTATAGGTCCTCTTCACCTCATTCCCAGTCTATTGCCTTCTGATTGGTGTCCCCAGAACAAGTCTTTTCCCATTCTGGGTCACCTTCTGCTCAGCTTTCACAGTGATCTTCCTAGATTGCAAGTCTCACGATGCCACTCCTCTCCTCACTAAACTCGGGGTGGGGGGGGGGCTCCCTATTGCCTTCAGAATCAAACATAAAATCATCTTTTTGACATTTAAAGCCCTCCATATGCCTGCCCTCCCCACCAACTTCCCAATCTTCTTATATCTTATTCCTTTCCATATACTCTGCAATCCACTGATGCTGGCCTTCTTGCCATTCCTCTAAACAGGAAGTTCCATCTCCCAACTCCATGTTTACTTGCTTCCCCCCATGCCTCAAATGCTCTCCCTCCTTATATCTGCCTCCTGGTTTCCCTGGTTTCAAGTCCCAGCTAAAATCCTACTTTTGGGGGGCAGCTGGGTGGTTCAGTGGATTGAGAGCCAGGGCTAAAGATGGTTCCATGGTTCAAATCTGAACTCAGATACTTCACAGCTGGGTGACCCTGGGCAAGTCATTTAACCCCCATTGCTTATCCCTTACTGCTCTTCTGCCTTTGAACCAACACACAATGTTGACTCTAAAGTGGAAGGTAAGGGTTTTAAAAAATTAATAAAAATTAAATACTACTTTCTAGAAGAAGCCTTTCCTGATCCCCCTAAATTCTAATGCTTTCCCTTTGTGTTTTATTTCCAGTTTATCCTGCATATATCTTATTTCTACAGAATTATTTGCATGTTACCTCTCCCATTAGTTCCTGAGGCCAGCAATTGTCTTTTACTTCTCTTTGTAGCTACAGAGCTTAGCCTGACCCCACAGTGCCTGACACATAGTAGCACTTACTAAATGTTTACTAATGCACATATATAATACTTGAACTGGAAAGGATCTAAAATTCCTCTAGACAAAATCTTCCATTCTACATTTGAGGAAACCAGTGCTCTGATAAATAAATAATACAATGACTTTATTAATGTATTTATAAATGTATATGAAAATATATAGTTGCAAATAAATATTTACAAAAGTGATTTTATTTATTTATAAATATTTATTAAAATGTATAAATAATAAAGTGATGCCCACGATCACATACAGCAAAGGCAAGAATCTATAACGGTGAAATCCCCTAACATGTAAATAAAATTTTAAGTTAAATCAACAAGTATTTAATTAGGTACCTACTATATGTTAAGCATTCTGCTAATTACTGGGGTTACAAAGAAAGGCAAAAAAATCTACAACACCAAGAACCTCATATTCTAATGGAAAACAGAACATGCAAACAAAAATGAACATACATGCAAGATATATGCAGAGTAAATTGGATATAATCTTAGGAGAAAAACACTATACTTTAAGTGAATTTTCTCCATCAAGAGGTAGAACATCCACCAGAATAAAGGAATTTGGTTAATTAAATATGGAAATAACAAGCAAATTAATTTTTCAAAAACATGGAAAGACTTACATGAAGTTATGAAGTAGAACCAACAGAACATTATTTACAACAGAAATATTGTTAAAAGAATGACTTGTATATATCTAGCTCTAGAGAAAGACATGATAAATAGAAATAAGCAAGACAGAGTTTTACATATGCATATATCTTTTTGTCAAATGATTCCTTATCTAATGAGGGGAGGGGAGGGAGTTATCTAGTTATTTTACTGTAACAAACAAAAACATAAATAAAATTTTAAAATATGAAGATAATGACTACAGTAACATGTGTGGATTACATGGATGCATGTTATTATTACAGATAGTCCCCACTTTTTCTTGCAAATGTTTCAGGAAAAGCCAAAATAAATTCCTCGTCATCCCTTCAAAGTCAGCTCCCTGATGCAATATTGAATGTCAATCTTGTGATGTTTTTGGTTTTTCAAAAAGAAAAGAGCCAGTAGCATGTCAACAGCACTCAGTGTTGATGAAATACTATAAAATTAATTCAGTACAGGTTTTTTGTTTTCAAGATGGCAGAATGAACCCAGAAATTAACAAGAACAAAAGCAGATCACAGACTAGTCTGACTTGTCTCCAAGTATTTTAGGTGTTTCCAGAAGTTTTGGAGTTTTGTCTTTAAAATTTGGGGGGGTTATTTATGTGTTTCTTCATCTGTATGTGTTTTACCTATGGGCGTGAACTCCTGTATATATATGTGCATGCATATTCCTCAGTTTCTTAAACCAAAACAGCTAGACAAATAGGGTAGTGGGCTTGCAGTTCAAATTTGGCCTCCAACATTTACTCACTGTGTGATCCTGGGCAAGTTACTTAACGTCTCTTCATCTGGTATAATGAATATAATAGTAACACCTGGGCTTGTATTTGAGAAAATTTTTCTTTATGAGTTCAAATCCTGCCTCAGGTACTTCTTATTAGCTGTTGACCTTGGACAAGTCAGCTAACTCTTTTTGCCCATTTCTCATCTGAAAAATGACCTGGAGAAGGAAATGGAAAATCACTTAATATCTTTGCCAAGAAAACTGCAAATCTTGTCACAAAATGTCAGATATGACTGAAAAACTGAACAACAACTACAAAAGTTCATAGGGTTGCTGTGAGAAATAAAATAATATATGTAGTGTTAAATAAATAAATAATATCATTATTAATCATCTGTAAAATGGAAACATCACCTATCTCGGGAAAACCATGAGGACCGATGAATCAATCCTTGGAGATCTTGAATAAAAGAGACCATATAATTAAAAATGTCATTTTATAAGCTACCAACACGTTTTCCAAATAACCAGGAGAGATGTATAAAAAGTCCCTGAGTTGGGAGATGGAGTCTCATGGAACAGCAAGGAAGCCAGTGTTTCTGGATAATAAAATACACACAGGATGAAAAGTAGGAAGAGGCTGGGTCATAAAGGATTTTAAAAGTCAAACAGGATTTTATTTTCAATCTTGAAGAGAGTAGGGAAGCCTGCAAATATACTGAGTAGATGTTCAAACCTATACTGTAGGAAGATCACTTTGTCTGGTGAATAGAGAATCAACTGCAATTAGGAAAGACCAAAAATGCTCATATCAGGAAGGCAAAATATGAGACTATGCCAGTAAACCAGATGTGAGATGATAAGGACCTGGACCAAGGTAGTGGCTATGTGAATGGAGAAGAGGGTGTATTAAAAAGTTGTTTAGGGGGAAAAAAACAAGATTTATCAATAGAGTGGATACATAGGGTGATTGTGAGAAGTCAAAGATAATGTAGATTGTAAGTCTGTGTGAATGAGAGAATAGTGGTGCCTTAGATGATAATAAGAAAGCCAAGAAGAGGGAATAGTTTGAGAGGAAAAAAAATTAGTTCTGATTTGGACATGTTGCATTTGAGAATCCTAATTGGTAGTTTATGATGTGAAACCAAAGGTTACAAGACAAGTTAAGATTTGATAAGATGTTTTAAGAACAAGAAATTCTAAGAAAAACTGACACAGAGATGATCACTGAACTGGTTGGAATTGATAAGCCCACCAAATTAACTAGTATAGGACAAGAGAAGAAAGCCCAGAACAGAGTTGGAGGAAATTCATGGTCAGCAGATATGAACTGGATAAAGGACCAGCAAAAGAGACTGAGAAGGAGTGGTCATAGAGATCGAAGGAGAATCAGAAGGAAAAAAAAACCAACATTGTAAAAACCCAGAAGAGTATATTCAAGAGAAAAGAATGTGTCAAAAGCTAGATTTAAATCAGGAAGAATGGGATTTTTAAAAAGCTATTAGATTTGGCAATTAATAAATTATTGATTATATTTAAAGAAAGATCTTTCAGTTTAATAAGATTGGAAACAAACACTGAAGAGAATTTATAAGTCATAGAAGTAGAGGGCTTTCTGGAGGAATTTGGCCACAAAAGAGAGGCAAAATAAAGAATGATAGCTAGTGGGGAATAGTCTAGTTAAGTGTCAGTTTTTCTAAGATGGGGAGCTATGAGCATGTTTATAGGCCATGGGAAGCAACTGGTAGATCAGGAAAGATTGAAGAGCAATGAAAGAATAGGGATGAGAGAAAAAGTATGAAATGGGATTAAGAGTGCATGAACAAGGGTTTTCATTGGCAAAGAGATTCACCTATTCATCTGATACAGAGATGAAGGTAGAGACAGTGGAGGAAAACATCAAAATGTTGTGAAATGAAGAAGGAACTGTTATTGAATGACTTCCATTGTTTTCAGTAAGGTCTGAGGCAAGTTTTTCAGTTGAAAAGATGAAGTAAAGGAGTGCCATGGAAGTTTTGAAGAAGGATGGAAAGGTTTGGAATAGCCACTATGATGTGTGGGATATTGTAACGATCAGGAGAAATTTTAAAAAATGTTCACTGGACTCCACCAAGTAATTTCCCTCCCTCTGCCCCTTTCCAACTTCCTTTTCAGGTTGGATTGTAAGCTCCTTAAGGACAAGGACTATTTCTCTTTTTTATATATGTTATTTCCAGTGCTTAACAGAGTGTCTTAAGGGTAGGTACTTAATAAATGTCTTTTTGATTGACTGACTCTTTGGTTGTGGGATGGGTAAAGTACATTAGTAACTTACTAGCCTCTTCATATTAATCCATTTTGTTAGATGGCCTTCTTTGGGGACATGGAAAGCATGAGCACACTGAAGGTCACTGAGGGAAATTGCCTACTTCACAACTTTATCTACTCAGAGAAGTTCAGGAAGAGTTCATCCAGACCTTCTAGTTTGTCTTTCCTTCTAGGCATCTTTTGACTCTTTCTCATTTTTGTGGTTACAACCATTCACCTATAAAATCAGTTTTAGGGGAAAACATTTCCTCTATAAATAGTGCATTCTAGTCATACTTCCTTGCTGTGGGAAAAAAAATCCTTCGTGACTACTGGTCAGGGTAAAGAGTCATACTGAAATTCTAGAGGAAACAGACACATTTGGGGGCAAAATTCCCATTAAACCACAATTATGCAGAAACAAGTCTTTTCCCTATATGTCATCTGTGTATAATCAGTCCATCAACTAGTTATAGCAAAGGTCAACATCAACCTCAAAACAGAAGAAAGAATAGAGATGGCAAGAAGACACTGTATGAAATCACCATGCTGAATTCACTTAAACAAATTTTTAACTAAAAATGGGACATAGGAAATAACAAAAAAATTATTTTTATTATCTATCTTAAAGAAGTTTAATGAATAAAAAAGTCATCCCAGTAAAGTAAAAAGAAATAATAACAATTTTAATCAACACACTCATGTTCTTGTCAAGCAGAGACAATGGAAATCAAGGACAATACTGATTTTATAAACAACCCACTTTGCAAAGAAGGAGAAAAACTTCAGAATATTATTAGCATGTTAAATGTGGATGATAGCTATTTTCAGTAATGCAAGGATCCAGGAAAACTCCAAGTGCTCATGACAAAAAAGGCTATCCACCGCCATAGAAGGAATTGACAGAGAATGAAGGCAAATTGAAGCATGACGTTCTTCACTTTGTTTCCTTCATCAATTTTTCTCCAGTGTAAGCAACATGTTTTCTTTCACATTATGATGAACATGGAAATATATATTATATGATAACACATGTCCTACCCATATCATATTACCTGCCATCTTGGGGAAGGAATATGGAGTGAAAGAACATGGATTGCAAAATGTGAGAAAACTATTATTAAAACTTGTATCAACATTTAATCTGGAAAATTAAAATAAAAAAGAGACTATTATGAGCAATAATGTTTCACAAAACAGCAAAGGTCAGTGAAGAAGAGAACAAAACTTGTAGAAAGAAAGATAAGAGGGTCAACTAAAGCAGATCAGTTCCATAAAGATTTATTAGATACTAGCTATATGCAAAACAAAGCTCTAAGGTTATGATTTTATAAAGAAAAAATCCCCTAACTTCAAGGAGTTTACATTCTATTGAGAGAGGAATAATAATAATAACTGGTGTCCTATACATATAATATATGAAATAAGATCTTGTAGGCAATTTTCTATAATAAACTATATTCATATGGACACATAATTGATGGAAAGGCATAAAGAATACACTATCCTACTTTGTTTAATGTCCATTAATTTTTCAAAGCATTTCACTCAAGAGGGCAAAATGTAGCCTTAAATGCTCTTCCCCAACAAGAAGGTCTGCCTGTGTATGTAAAGATTATGCAAGATTCCTTCAGAGATGCAACCACAAAGATGACTTTGTTCAATGAACCTTTACTCATTCATATCAAGTAAACAAGGTTATAGGGACATCTATGTTTACCAAAGCTGTCAGGGAAAATGTCTTATATCATCCAAATCGAAGAACTCCTCATAAATCCTTGGGTTTTCCAGATCCTCTTGTTTTTAAATAGCATTATGTTGCTTACCATCATATTTCAGGCCTTCTTGTGTGAGAGCCATCACCATTCAATAAAAGATTGTCCTAATGATGCAAACAAGAATAAAGGTGAAAAAAGTGTACATCTTGCTCAGATTGTGACATGCTTTTAATGGGCAATCAGTTTATAAGATATTGATACATAATCTTGATAAGAGGTGGCATGGTATAGTGGATAGAGAGACAGCCTCAGAACCAGGAAGAACTAGGTTCAAATCCCACCTCTATAAATATATTTATATATTCTAATGCCAATGAAATCATGAGTCTATTCCTTATCCCACTATAGAATATGTGTACATAAGTTCAAGATTAATTTACAAATCATCTTACCACTTCGGAAAATCCTTATGATCTTATAACTGAAGAGCTTTATTATCAAAAGAGGAATCCCATCTAGACTTTTCTCCATCTGCACACTTTTGATTCATAGTATCATCAATGTAAGCATTCCCTCTTCTAGTACAGCTAGCAATTCATCCACATTGTCTCATCAGATGTAATTCCTCCACATCTTTTTCCTTTCATAAATTCCCCAAAGAGTCTTCTCTATATGCCAGAATTCTTATTCTAGTTCTCTTCATTTTGGAAGTAATTCTTAAGCTGTCCAATCCTCAATTTCTATATAAGATTGATCTCCTTCCTTTCTTGATCAGAAAGTTCCTTATTATCTTTGAGACCACTTTTTGACCATAGGCTATATAGGCCAACACATATCCTTCTCATACCATAGAATCAGTCACAGTTTTGAATCTTGTTATAGATTAATAATGTATTTATTAAGCACTTACTACATGTCAAGTATTGTACCTTAGTACAGTGCAATAGCAATTGAGATATCCATAGAAGCAAGCAAAATAGTTCCTGCCCTCAAGGAGCTTACATTCTAATGAGATGAAGGTGAAGTGAAAAGTGAAGTTATGTAATTCCCAGAAAAATAAAGTAAAAGCTCTCCTATCTGAGCTCAAGTATCCCAGAGATGGAGTCCAGCATTCCAATGACAAGTAAATAAGGATGATAGCTAGCATGCAGGCACCATGGTGTGGAGATGCACCACAAGTAGCACATGAAATTGGTTCCAGGCAAGATAAAGCCAAAGTTCACCTATCAGAGCCTAGCATCACAGAGGAAGAGTCCTTAAATAATGGGACACCATGCCTGATATATAGCATCACTTGGACCAGTTAAAAAAGATGAGATTTTGTGATGAGTAGTTCAGAATTATTGGGGACAATGAATAATTGATTAAAAAAAAAAAACAATGGACTAGAGAACTCCAAAGATCCTCTAAAAACAATTTAAAGCATTTTTCTGCTTTTATAAAAATGTGATAAGAAAACAATTTCATGTCATTAAAAGATAAATCTCCTTTGTCTGGTTCAGGAATATCTGAACTTTTGACTTTCCAGAGGAAGCGCTTGCCAAGTATCCACTCCTACCATTAGGTTTTTCCTAAAATGACTATTCACTCTAACCTCTCTTTAATAGTCTCATAAAGATAGAGTTATCTATAGCAGTAGTGCCAACAAATAGAAATGGGAATTAATCTACACATAAGTATTATTGCAAGCAATATATTGACTTAGAAAACCACATATTAACATTATCTATGTTCTATTAAATTTTCATTTATTTTGTTAAATAATCTCTGAATTCATTTTAATCTGATTTGGGAAGCACTCAGGAGTTTTATATTATATATGTATATATTATGTTATTAGAATATATTAATATATTATAATATATTATAATATATATTAATAATATAATATATATTATTAATATATTATAATATATTATAATAGCATGTATTATATGCACATAATATTTAATATAACATTGTTATATATTATATGGTAATATAATATATAGTTAAAATATAATGTAGTAATGTAATATAACACTATATTAGAAAGGATAGTTTCCTTAGGAGGAAAGAGGAGAGGAATATAGGAAGGAATAAAGATTATCTAAAAAGATTTTAATATTTTTTAATTACATAAAATAACAACATTCTAGTAGCCACTCATTCAAGCCATTATCTTATTGTTTGGAACTCATAGTGTTTGCCAACAGTCCTAGTTTGAGACAGGTTGAGATTTAAACTTTGGCATCCAGCTATCATTGATGAAGATATGGAAAGAAACTAGGCACCTATTTGAATTCCATGTAGCCTCCCATAGTATCTCAAAAAGAGGAATCCCAAGAATCCAAAAATATCTGGGCTATACAAATGGAATCTACTCTTCTTGAAAAAATATGAGAAACTTTGCAAAGCACACACAAACATTCCATATACAGTTTATCTGAGGAGTCCATGACACAGAGCTTGAAGTAAAAATTCCTTGGTGCAGAAAATAAGTCAAAACCCACCAGTCCTCCAAAGTCCCTCAAAATCCCTGGCCCAGGGGTTCTCAGCCATTTTTGTCACTGACCCCTTTGGCAGACTGATGAAGTTTCTCTACCCCTCCTCAGACTCTTTATTGTCTATATTTAGATTTAAAGGAAATGCTAAATTTCAGTTAGAGATTACTGAAGAGATTGTCACTCTTCCCCCTAAACCAAGTCATTGCCTCCCTGAAAACTATCAGTGAATCCTGGTTAAGAACTCCCATCCTAAACTAACAGGCAATCGTGGCCTTTAGTAGAAAATAAAACAGTTTTGTAATTTTAGACCATAGCATCTATTGAAATCCCTTGCTCCCAGGAATGACTTTAGGAGTCACTTTCTGCTCTCTCCACCCCCAACTCATAGTTTTACTTACAGCTCAATAGCCCAAAGTGACCTTGAAAATCAAATTGTATTTTCTCTTTGAGTGATTTTCCTTTGGTAAGTTCAATTAATATGTCTGTTACAGAATCCTCTCTAATAGCCATAATGCCTAATTTCAATATTACTCATCAGCTAGTTATGGCTGCCATGGAAGCTGTGACATTTGGGAATATATTAACATGAAGAATGATAGATTTAAGGGGGAAGAAAAGTCAGGGCATTCCCAGACAGGAGGAAATCTAGGTTAAATCTGGATTAGAAGCTCCTTTTTCTAAATTCCGGATATTGTCTACTGGCATCTTATGCTGTCTTGTAATGATCCACTGATCCTTTCCCCCAGGGCTGACATCTCCCCCTAGTCAGTCCCCAGCAAGCTAGTGCAGCCTTTCAAGTTCTACAGATGGCCTCTTGCAAACTGAAGATCAGTCCCCATGGGGAATTTGGAGATTTATTGCATTCCTTGGAAAACGCCCCTCTGCATAGAATGCCAAACACCAGAAAATGGAAACTGCATCCAGTCCACTCCAAACCCACAATGACATTTGCCTCTTAAAAACAGTCCTTCCTGGTAGTGGCAATAATAATACTATTAGTTCATATATATGGATTTACTTTTACTTTACAGCTTCTAAAGTGCTTTTCCCCACAACAATCCTGGGGGGCTGGGAAGGAATGAAGATTTTTTTTTAATTCTGAAGTCAAGTTTCTGATTCCTAGATTTCCTGATTTTCAAATGTGTCTGCATCTTCTTCCCCAAGCACAGAATCACAGAATTTTAGGGGAGGAAAGAGCTTCTAAGGCCCTCTAGTCCAAACTATACTCCACAAAGGCTCTCTAACATCCTCATCAAGTGATAGCTTTGCCTTCAATTTAAAGTCTCAAATGAGGGAGAAACCACTACTTACAGAAACAGCCCATTCCCCTTTTAGACATCTCTCGTTGTTAGAAGGTTATTCTTTTTTTTTAATCCTTACCTCCTCTCTTAGTATCACTTCTAAGATAGAAGAGCAGGTAGGGATAGGCAATTGTGATTAGGAGATTTGCCCAGTATCACACAGCTAGGAAGTATCTGAGACTAGATTTGAACCCAGGTGCTCTGGATTTCAGGCCTGGCTCTATCTACAGTGCTACCTAGTTAAAGTTGCCTCTACATTTTCCAACCATTGTTCTTCCTCTAAAATTCAAGAAGAAGCAGTCCTTCAAGATTTTTGAAGACAAGAAGTCTACAATCCCTCAAATTCGTGAAGACAGTCATCCTATCTGCTACCATCCCCCAAGTCTTTTCTTCTAGAGGTTCAACATTCCCATTTCCTTTAACCAGTTCTCTAATATAACATAGTCTTGAGACCTTTGTCCATCAATAATTCTTCTCCAGGAGCTTTTCAATTTATCAATATCCTTCCTAAAATATGGCACCCACACCTAAATATATCACTCTAGTATATGGAGTATATATATACACATATATATATATACATACATCTATCTATTTATATCTATATCTATTTGTCTGGTTACAGTCTGATGAGGCAAAGTAAATAGGTTTATCATTTCCATTTTTAATGCCATCTGAAATCATATTGACTTTTTTATTTCCACATTTTTTTTGTTTGATCAGTCACATCCAACTCGATGGGACCTGATGGACCATAACACACTAAACCCTTCTGTTTTCCACTAACTCCCCAAATCTGTCTAATTTTATTTATTGTTTCTATGATACTTATTGATCTATCTTATCCTCTGCCATCCTCTTCTTCTCTTGCCTTCAGTCTTTCCCCAATAGCAAGGTCTTTTCCACTGAATCCTGTCTTTTCTTTAAGCGGTCAAAGTATTGAAGCTTTAGGTTCAGTATTTGACCTTCCAGTGAAAAGTCTGAATTAATTTCTTTACATATTGACTAATTTGATGTCCTTGATATCCAAGGGAACCTTCAAAGGCTTCTCCAGCACCACAATTTGAAACCCTCCACTCTGCAGCTCTTGTCTGTACTGTTAATTCTCATAGACCTACAGAGGACTAAGACATACAGTTTTGTTTTCTAAAAAAAAAGAATGCCTGACCATGCCTTGTCTATCTTGCATTTCCTCTTTGGCATTTCAAAGCCCTTTACAAACAGGTCCCTTCCTACCTCACCAGTCTCCTTACTTTACTCCCCTCTAGGCACTCTGACAACATTGGCCTATTTGGGGCTCCTCACATAGGACATTCTCTCTGTCTTGACTCCATGCCTTCCTGCTGGCTGGTCCCCAGTGCCTACAATGTTTGTTTGTTCTCACCTCTGACTCTTGAGGTTTCTTCTGTTCAAGTCTCAATTCAGATCTCATTTTCTGCTAGAGATCTTTCAGGGCTGAAGTTAGTGCCTTTCCTCTGAGAGTGCTTTCCTTTTCCACTGAATCAGATTCATATAGCTAATTTCTTATTGTCTCCATAATTAGAATGTGAGGAACTGTACTTTTGACTCCTAGTATTTTGTATGACGCCTGATACATAGTAAGTGCTTAAAAAATTCTGCTTATGGATTGAAGTTGGCGCCTTCAATATTAGTGCAAAATTATGTTCATACTTATTATGGTCCATTTTATGAGACTGAGCTCAATGATTTATTGTCAGCAAACTATGGCCCAAGGGCCAAATATGGCTCAACACCTGTTTTCATATAGCCAAACAGCAAAGAATGTTTTTTATTCCAAAAACAATTCTTAGTTTATAGGCCATTCAAAAACAGGCAACAGAGCCAAATATGGCCCCAGGACTGTAATTTGCTGACCTCTGTTCTAGTTTTGGGCAACTAAGTGGCATAGTAGATAGAGTGCTGAGCCAGGAGTCAGGAAGATCCATCTTTCTTAGTTCAAATCTGGCCTCAGACACTCACTAGCTGTGCACCCTGAGCAAGTCATTTCACCCTGTTTGCCTGAGTTTCCTCATCTGTTAAATGCACTGGAGAAGGAAATGGCAAATTGCACTAGAATCTCTGCCAAGAAAATATCAAACGGGGTCACAAAGTCAGATATGACTGAAAAACAACTAAAGGACAACAAACTAGTTTACTGAGATTTCTCTGGATCCTGATGCTGTAACCAGTATTCTAGGCATCCCAGCTTCTATCATTTATAAATATAAATATGCCATTGATATCTTTTTTTAAAAAAAATACTTATCTTCTATCTTAGAATCAATACTAAGTATCTGTTCCAAGACAGAAGAACAGCAACAGCTGGGCAAAGGAAGTTAAGTGACTTGCCCTGGTTAAGCTAAGGAGTGTCTGAGGTCAAATTTGAATCCATGACCTCCTGTCTCCAGGCCTGAATCTCCATATACTGAGTCATTTAGCTACTCCCCCCACCCCACCCCCATTGATGTCTTTGTCCAAATTATTGGTAAAAAGATTAAATAGCACCAGGCCAAGGACAGGTCCCTTGAGCAAATCAAGTCATTTCAATTCAATAAACATTTATTAAGTACCTACTCTATGCTGAGCTAATGACAGAGCATCAGCCTCACTGTGGTTAGGAAATTACAGATGATTTGTTGAGTTCAAGAGGCCCAGGGACCCTTGAGTGCATCAGAGGCAACTATTGACTACAGAAGTAGAGGAGCCCAAAGTTCAGAGGAAATTTAGGTTTAGAGTATAAGGATAGTTTAGTGTCAAGATGAATTATAAAATCGCTGATTCATAGGCTGCTTGATGTTCTGTTGATGTTAAAATATTTAAATATTCAAAAATATTTTAAAAATTAAAATATTCTCTCCCTTTGTAGAGGGCCATCATCTCCACATGAACCATGATCTAATGTATTATAATTAAAATCATCTCCCAAGAAGTGAGCATTTATCAGTGATCCAAAGAGTGTGAGAAAAAATAGAAATGATTGTGTTGAATACAAATCTGATTGTTGGCTATTGTAGGCTGGCTATGTGTCACTTGGTTGATCACATACCCCTTAAGACGACACTACCCTATAGAAAGTCAGGGTTCCAACTTTAAGAATTAAATGTTTTAACCAACCCAGCAGACCAATCCTAGGAATATACAATGCAAATTCCTAAAACTGACCCACAAGTGAAATGTCATCATTTTTAAAAGCTTCATTTCCCCCCAGAAAAGGGAAGGTCATTTCTTACAAATCTAAAAGACTCTTTGGAGGGGCTTTAATAAGTGCTAAACCTGTTGGGAAAGCTGATTACCCTTTATGGCTTTCCTCACCAATGTCTTCAACAACTTTTTTCATTTTGAATAAGATGGCAGCCAACCTTGAGGGAACAGAACATCCCCCTTAAGAAACTGAAAGGCTCGGAGCATGCAAAGCATGGATTTTAGCCACTGACAAAAATCTAGGAGAAATTTTAGTTCACCCTATACTTGAGAACCTGAACTCCATGAGAATTCTCTTGGTGATTTGGTTTCCTGGAAAGAAAGTGTAAAAATACAATGATTCAAATAAATATACATCAGGGTTGTCTCAGACCAAAATAAACACTCAAGGCTGATCTTTTATCAAGGGGGCACTCAAGTATAGAATGTACACTATGATAAACTGTTGCTACTAAAAATGGTGCAGCTTCCCACAATAGAAGACTGAAAAGAGTCTGGAGTGCCTCCTCTAACCCAGGAAAGGAGAGGTAAATGAAGTGGTCGGATTTGCAAATCTCTTCTAACTAAACCTAAGCTTTGTAAATTGGGTTTGTTTGCTGGTTTCTCTTCAGAGAATAAAAACAACTGGTTCAATTGCATGGTAGAGTTTGGGTCATGAAGTCCAGAAAAACTGAGTTTGAATCCTCCTACCTCAGTCACTAATCGGATATTTTACTTTGATCAAGTCAGTTGACCTCTCCAACTTCTCTGTAAAATGGAGTCCTTCAGTCATCTTGAAAATGTTTTACCATGTTCATTTCCATCTTTATACAACAGATAACACTATTTCTACCCCAACCCTTTACCTGTCCAAATCTACTCATCTTTTTTTTTATTTTTAATAAAAACCCAATACTGTGTATTGGTTCCAAGGCAGAAGAGTAGTAAGGGCTGGTCAGTGGGGGTCAAGTGAAATTCCCAGAATTACACACCTGAGAAGTGTCGAAGGTCAGATTTGAACCTAGGACCTTCTGTCTCTGGGTCTGGCTCTCAATCCACTGAGCTACCCAGATGCCCCCTCTACTCATCTTTCGAGGATCAAGTTGGATCCTATTTCCTCTATGAATCTTTCTAGTAGGTATTAAATATTAGTTAATTATTTTTTATTGATTTTTCAGTTATCTCAAGTACATGTATTTCTCTTTTCTAAATTTTTATTAGACAGAAATGCCGAATGACATGGTCCCTAGTAGTTTTATATATGTTCATTTTGTCTTCCTAATGAAAGATTAAACTACTTGAGCTCAAGGATTAATCTGTAGACTTTGATTTTTTTTTTCATGTCCATGGGTATGACTATAACACATGCCTATGAAAAATCCATATCCTTTATTAAAACATGTTCTCTGCTCTGCTTATGTAAGCAATGGTTCTGACTCATGACCAATAGGATATGTGGTTGGTATTGTGTTAGTAGATACAAGTCTTTACTGAGAGAATTGCATTTTCTTTTTGTGATGACAAATAGAGTTCACCAGCAAGTCACACAAAGCTAAACTGCCTTTTTTCTGATCTTTGTACATTACATTCTATCTCTCACCACCAGGTGAAGTCTAAAAAATTCACTGAAGGAACTTTATAATGGCTGTCTTATGGAATGTACACTCTTTACTTGTAGCTTCTAGAATATATATTTCCTTCACAACTTGGCTTCAATGACAACTTCTATATGAAGCCTTTCCTCATTCTGATTTGCTAGAGCATCCCCTTTACCTCAAATAAGGTTATATTTATTTTATATATGATTATATGTGCCCATGCTGGCTCCCTCTATAAAATTTAATCTACTTGAAGATAAGGATTGTTGCATTTATGTCTCAATATAATTGAACTGTATAAATTGTTAGTTCCAGCCAACTAAAGAAGAGAAAGGAGCCTTCAAGGAAATAAAATGAGATGGAGTAGAAGGAAGGATGGAATTAAACCTCATCCTATATCTCCTAGTTCCTTTGACAAACAGCAGATGTTTAATAAAGACTTGACTTTAATCAATCTTTTCTTTTTCTCAAAACTAACTCGAACCAAATCATAGATTATCTCCTTTCAACCTTCCTCTCAAATCTGAGAATCAAGAAGCTCTCTCCTACCTGAGATTTGCAAGACACAGTAACTGATGAGATGATATTTGGTACTTGAGAAACTGAAGAAAGTGAAAGAGGCCACTTTTCTCCAGAACTGCCTACATACTGAAGGGAAAACTTTATTTCTTTAAATTTCTTTGTTTCTTTCTTCTTCTTCTTCTTCTTCTTCTTCTTCTTCTTCTTCTTCTTCTTCTTCTTCTTCTTCTTCTTCTTCTTCTTCTTTTTTCTTCTTCTCCTTCTCCTTCTCCTTCTCCTTCTCCTTCTCCTTCTCCTTCTTCTTCTCTTCTTCTTCTTCCTGATACTAAGTATTGGTTCAAAGGCAGGAAAGAGTTAAAGTCTAAGGAATTGGGGTTAAGTTACTTGCCCAGGGTCACACAGCTAGGAAGTGTCTGAGGCCAAATCTTAACCAAAGACCTGGCTCTCCATCCACTCAGTCACCTAGCTGCCTTTATCTCTGCCTTGAATCCTAAAATATCACCTATGCTATGGTAGAGCTAATATGACAAAGAGGAAAAGGCACTGGATTTGAAGTCAAGAGACCTGAGTTCAAATCCTAGGTTTGCCCATGGGATTGGTCTCAGTCATTGGAGAAGTCATTTGACTTGTCTGGGTGTCTTAGTTCTCCTACCTAAAAAATGAAAAAAGTTGCTATCTATGGTCTCTAAGATCCCTTCCTATTCTAAATCTACAACCCTGTAAATTCTTTGCAGCTTATTCAACTCTTCACTAAGAAGATACAGTCAGAAAGGGATATCTAAGCCACCTAATAGCCATAAAATAAGTAATAATCTAATTTGCCATGGATTATTGAGATATATTTTTCCTTTAGTAGAAATGTAATTTTAATGGCACCATAGAAAAATAATCTACATTGCATTTGGACACTAGGCCCATTCAGTTGGATTGTAAACGAATAGATTGACAGTTGGCAAATAGTTTTGTTGTTGTAGTTGTTGTTTTTGGTAACTGTCATTCAGTTAAAATGTTTACTATACATTCCCACATTTTTAACTGTCCTAATGTTTCATTCATCTGTTGGCAGAGACTCTCTGTTGCCCTAAGAAATATTGAAACAAGAACTTTAATTAGTTTTTAAAATTTTATTTGAGGTAGTGTTATTTATTTTAGTTGCACAGTTTAATATCTTTGGGACTCTGGGTCGGTCATTTCCTGCTCTTTTTATGATGAGAGACAGCTTTGAATGTTAAGGGAAACACAAACCAAGTCCTTGCTGAAGAGTCTAGAGGAGTTCTGTTTTTATCAAGTCTAAGCTTTTTATACTGACCTTCATGGTCCTTCAATTGCTTTTCTCCTAGTTTATAGAATCACAGATTGTAAACTAGAGGGGACCTTAGCAATCATTTAGTCAAAAGCCCTCACTTAAAATATGTGGAAGACTCACAAAATTTAAATGACTTGACCAGGGTCACACAGTTAGGAACTGTTAGAGGTGGAACTTAATCCCAGGTCTTTTGGTCTTCAAGTTCTACACTCTGTCCTTTACACTTTGAATATGCCAGATCCAAGGAGTTTACTACCTAATAAAAGATATTTTACTACTTTAGTAAGAGATATTCCCCTGTATTTCTGAAACCTTCCAATCTCACCATCCTTCCTAAAAGAGAACCTTTGCTCTTATTAAGAGGGATCATCTTCCCATCTCTCACATCATATCTTTTTAATAATCTACAGAACAAGGGTAGCTAGATAGCAGGGTGGAAGATTGCCAGGTCTGGAATTGGAAGGACTTGGGTTCAAATCCGAACTCAGATATTTCCTAGCTGTGAAATCCTGGGCAAGTTAACTTAACCTCAATAACCTTACTACTCTTATCAATTCTAAGACAGAAGATTAAAAGTTTAAAAAATAAAAGCAATCATCCAGAAAGCATGGCTGCCCCCTTTCCTTCACAAGTTTGGTTCAGACCTATAAGAAATCACTCTTCATAAACCTTTTCCAGCCTCCATCACTCTTCTGCTGGTAGGTTACATTTTAAGTATGCATTATGTCTTATGTATAAGTCAGATGTACTTATAAGACTGAGGTGGGGTGTTTTGATTGCTTGGTCTCATTCTTTTTCCATGAACATATCCAAACTTCTCTTTTCCAATGAGTGATGGTCTTCAAAGTAGCCACCTTGGGAAGCCACATTATAAGGTCACTTCCATTGCTCAAAACATGTTTGAAATTCCTTCTCTGAAACTATTTTCAGAGCTATTTATGAACCACAGAAGAAAAATCAACTTGTTTTAAACCCAAAAGAGTGTGAATCAGCATGATTACCAAACTTTTTCAGATCTGACTCTCAATGACCCTTTGTCCTTCGCTTCCAGAAATCAAATCTTCTCTCAGAAACTTGTCATCTCTGAGGATATCACAGAGATTGACCCCTTGAGCTCTGAAAGCAGTTCCCTAAGAAGAGTTCCAAAGAAGTGTGTTAAACCATGTCGAGGTATCAGTGAGATCTGATCCATGGCAGCACCAATGGGAACTGAGTCATAGGAACACTAGTGTGCGGGATACATTCATTTTGGTGTGGTTGAGAATATTTTAATCATATTGAGGGGAAAAGCAAATAAACAAACGAACATGAGGAGTGATTAGAATGTCCAATGGGGAGTTTTAAGGAACAGCAATGAAAAAGGAGATAGCCAAAGGGTTACTGACTATATCTTTCTTCATATTTGTAGAACCCTAGATTTAGAGATGGAAGGGACCTTAGCAGACATCTAGTCTAGCATCCTCACTTTGCAGATGAAGACAGGAAAGGTCCAGGAAAGCAACTTGCCCAAGGTCACACAGCTAATAAGTGGCAGTGATAATTCCAAATTCAGCCTACTTTCAGCAGTCTCACAGTCCCTTTCCTCTAGTTGCATCTCTCTATATATGGTAGGTGATTGATATGACACTAACTGAATGACACTTAAACCAATAGCTACCAGTGCTGTGACCTTGGGCAATTCCCTTCCCCTATCTGAGCCTCAGTTCTTTTCATCCATCATACAAAAAGGTTGGATTAGATGGTCTCTAATGATTCTAAGATTCCAGGGTTCTCCTTCATTGACTAAGGAATTAGTGGTTTGCACCATTCATTTTTAATTACTCTAGGCACAATCTTCTTCAGCCATATTATTCTAGTTTAGACTAGATGACCAATCAATCAATATTTATTATATGCCTACTATGTGCCAGGCACTGTACTAAGAGTGGGACAAAACACAATCACAGATTATTTTAATTTTTCAGATCTCCCATTAAGACCTTTTCTAATGTAGCAAATCATATCTCTTTCCACTTTTTTTAATGGTTAACAGCTGCAATAAAAATGGTGATAATGAGTTTTATTATTTCTGCTTCAGAGGACTCTCTTATCAGTGTTCCAACATAAAGAAGCATGTGAATGCTGTAAAAGTCTCACTCTTGTTTCTATCTGTTTGGCTGCAGATGAAAGGAAGGAAGAAAGAGCCCATAGTTGAAAAGGGAGAAAGCTTTTCCCAAACCAAATGCCCTTCAACAGTGCAAATTTTGCAGCAAAAATAGAAATAGGAAATTCTTAATCTGCGTTTCACTCGAGACAAGCTGCTCTGTGGTACAACAGCTTCTACAAGAATGTTCTCTGTTCCTTTATCTATGGCTTTTCGTGGTCTTTCTAAAAACATGTAAATACCCAAGGGTTCACCAACTGTGTGAATCTGAGCCTTTTGTGTCTGAGAAGAAAGCAGGCTGCCTTCTCTCTCATATGAGGAACATTTCAACATAGGGAACTGCTGACACAGGGTTGGAATTGGACAGCGTCTCATTTCATCTTTGATCTGTAATTTTAAAAATATGTACAATGCCACACATACCACCCTCCTCCCCACCCTCCACCCTGAAGCCAGAGGTCAAACTTCTAGGCTTCCTGGGTTGTTCCGACAGCCACAATTCTGGAAGGTTCTAAGTAATAGCTACTATAGAAATACTGAGGGCTTCACCCCCAAGAATGTATGTAAAATCAGACCTCAGTAGCAATCAATCATACAGGGAGGGAAGGCAAATAACCATGGAGAGAAGAAAAGAATGATTGCTAAAGTTCAGGAGTTTGTAGTTATTTAATGGAGAGATAGAGAGTCCTTCATGCTTCAGTCGCCCCTGAGAAACATTAGTTAGAATAGCAGAGTTCAAATTCAAGTTTCACTACTATGTGAATTTGGGCAAGATATTCATCTCCCTGGGTCTCAGTTTTCTTATCTATAAAATGGGAGGATGGACTACTTAATCCCAAAATCCCTTTCAGATCTTATTCCTTTTACCTTTATTCTATAAGGTATAATAATTGATGCTTATATAGAATATGTTCTTGGTTTATCAAGAAAAATGAAAATCATGTTCATTAACTGCCATGGAGTGAGGCAGGAGAATCTAAAACAAACAAAAGAAAGTTTTTCATCTGAAGCATTAGTTTATTATAATAGCAGACATTTATATAGTGCTTTTAAAGGCAACATGGTAACCTAATGGATTGAGTGCTGGATTTATAATCAAGAAGATTTGTGTCCAAATCTGGCCTCAGATACTTCTTAGTTCTGGGTCCCTTGATGAGTCATTTATACCCTCTCAGCCTCAATATTATCAATAGGGAAATAAGGAAAATAATAGCGTTTCCTCTCAAAATTATTGTGAGGTTTATTAATTATAATTATAAATTAATATTTGTAAAGCTCTTAGAACAATGAGTGGTACATAGTAGGCACTAAATAAATGCTTGCTTTATTTTTGCAATTTACATATCTCATTTAAGTTTGACAATAACCCTGTAAAGCAGGTAATATTGGTCTTATTAACTCAGTTTTACACATGAAGAAACTGAGGATCATAAATCTAAAACCAAAAGGAATTTTAGAGGTCATCTAGTCTAATCTCCATTTCATAGATATGAAAACTGAAACCTAAGAGAGCTACATGACTTACCCATAATAGCACAACCAGTAAGTGTCAGAGTGAAATATGTTGAAGCTCAATATTTATTAATAAGTTATATTATTTATCCCTTTTAATGAATTAATTCTAAATTTAAATGGCTATATTTAATTAATAATATTTTGCCTATTTATTATGTGCCAGGCACTGTGATGGATGATAAAAATACAAATATCAAGAATGAAATAATCCTTAGTTGCATTAGCTTACATGCTAGTGGGAGAGAGCAGTACATATTTAAATATATGGATATAAATATGGATGGATGGATCTATACATTCATATACATATAGTTACAAGTAGTTTATATATATACAAATATACATACATATACACATATGGTTGCAAATAGTGTGCATTCTAGTGAGACAAATACATCAATATACTATTACATATATGTATACTTATACATACTTATACTTTCAAATGGCTTACATTCTAGTGAAGGAGATAAGTAAATAAATAAATATCTATCTAAATATACATTTAGTTGAAAGTAGCTTTTATTTAGTATATGTAGATAAAGAGAGAGAGAAGGAAGGAGAAAGAAAGAGGCGAGATAGGGGGAAGAGAGAGAGAGACAGAGACAGAGAGAGAGACAGAGACAGAGAAAAAGACAGACAGAGAAAGAGAAAGAGAGAAAAAGACAGAAAGAGAAAGAGAGAAAGAAAGAGAGACAGAGACAGAGAAAAAGACAGAGACAGAGAAAGAGAAAGAGAGAAAAAGACAGAGAAAGAGAGAAAGAAAGATAGACAGAGACAGAGAGAGAAAGGGGGAGAGGGGGAGAGAGACAGACAGACAGAGACAGAGAGAATCAGAGAGACAGTTTCAAGAAACATTCTAAAGGGAGAGGCATATATAAATATATATATATATGTGTGTACATATATATACATATAGTTGCATGTAGCTTTTATATAAGTATATATACATATGCACATATGGTTACAAATAGCTTGCGTTCTAGCAGGAGAGACAAGTACATAAATATATTTATACATATATGTATATATACACATATAGTTTCAGTAGCTTACATTCTAGTAGAAGAGATAAGTATACATATAAATATATGCATACATATTTACATACAGTTGTACATAGCTTACGTTCTAGTGGAAGAGACAAGTGTGTGTATATATGTATATATATAGCATAAATATGAAGTGGGAAAATGTAGATATATAAAGTAGTTAAATACATGGCAGTTTGGAAGAAAGGGTATGAGCAGTTGAGAGAATCAGGAAAGGCTTGGGTACAGTGATTCCATTTTTTTTGTTCCATGAACCTTTTTAATGACAACCAAATTTACCCCCAGAGTAAATTAGTATACTACTCCTAATATTTTGTAATTATTTACTCCTTAAGGCACCATTTAAAAAATTTAGATGGTGCCTCAACAGCTTCTTAAAGGAAAAAGAAGGATTCTGTGAGAAGGATGTGAGGAAGTAGTACATTCCTTCACAATACCAATTCTGTATGTATCAGGAATAGATTAGTCTAAGGTTTCTTAACCTTCACTGTCAGATTTCAGTAGGTTCAGAAACTTGAATGAGAAAAGAACCCTATATTTTTATTTTCACTAGCTTTGGCTCCCTTTATAATACTATGTATTTCATTTCATGCATTTAAAAACATTCATCTGAGATGGGGCTCTTAGGCTTCACCAGACTTCCAAGAGTCCAGGACACACAAAAATGTTAAGAACTTTTGGATTACACCAATTACACTGAATTAGGACACAATCTGGAAGTGTCTTTTATTTTTTAATCTCTGAAAATGAACCTATTCCTCCAGTGCATCATCAACACACAGAGATGACCTTAAGTTCCCACAGGCAATGCCAACAGACTTACCTCTGAAGAATTCTACCATTGAAAAAAATCAAGTGAATAAAGAAGGAACATAGTTTATAACATGCAGCTGGATGGACAGCCCATTGAGTTCATTCATAAACACACAGATCTTCAACCAGTCCTGTAGATGAACAATAAGCTTGGCTCAAAATTGAATGAAAAATAAAGTACCTTGGATTGCACACAGGAAATTTTATTCAGCACTTTCAACAATCTCACATAGCTTCCTGAAAAAAAAAAACATATGTTTTTAATATTAATGTTTTTCCAGTGATGCTTTATGGCAATAAATCACAAAATACCATGATATCTGAGTTTTCAGGAGAATGTAAGCTATTCAAGGGTAGGTACTGTTTGATTTTTGTCATTCTACCCCAGTATCTTGAAAAGCACCAACTATTTAGTATACATTTATTAAATGCTTATTGAATTGAATTCAACAATAATAATGAAATATTGGAAATTTCAAGTGATCTGAATGGTACCAAAAATACACTTGGATTTCCTCATTAGCTTGCCATCATGTTATAATCTGTATATCTATGGGAAATTAATTTTAAAATGGATATTGAAAAATAATTTTCCCCTTTACCGTCACTTGGAGTAAAGATGAAATGGTTTGTTTTTAAAGCTAACAACAGTCTCATTCCCAGTCTATGAAACTAGGTTGGATCCTCCCTTCTTTTGTCATTGGTAAAGACAATAGAATAAGGGCATCTCACTGGGCTGTCTTTTGTTATAGGTAGGACGGAAACCTGTCCCTTATTTATCTGTCAGCAAGAACTCCATTGGGTGAAAAAATCAGCTAGTTCTAGCTACAGTGTAGGGAAGAGTGTGCCAAGCAGCCTTTTTGGACAGCCACATGTTAAGAAGCAAAGAGTGTGTTGGCATCCTCTTGAGACCTACCTCCCCCCAAGATGAAGTGGTGAAGGAGCCATTAAGGACTCTGAGACTACTTCCTGAGGGCCTATTTTCTAATTAGAGATATCCTGGGGAAGATCTGAGTGATGACATCAAATGGGGCACATATTGGTTTGTCCAAGAAATTCAACACCCTTTTCTTGCCTAGAGGTTTGTTTGCACCTTGTTATACCTTTCTCTCAGGCCCCATCTTCCACCCTACTAGAGTTCTCTTTGGCTTCTCTTTGGACTATAAGGAAGTGTATTGGCTAATTAGAAATCTTGAGAGGTCTTTTAATAAACTAACCTTATGTATACAGTCTCCAAAGAATTTCATTCATTATATATCAAAGAATAGTTAGGAACAGCTAGGTGGCCTAATGGATAGAGCACCAAGACTGGAGATGGGAGGTCCTGTATCAACTCTGGCTTCAGACACTTCCTAGTTCTATAACCTAGACAAGTAACTTAACCCTGTTTGCCTAGACCTTGCCCTATTATCTTAGAGTTGTTACTAGGACAAAAAATGAAGGGTTTTTTTTTTTCTTAAAGCATAATTAGAAAAGATATACTAGTCATGTAGAAAGATCAAGGGGAAAGAGATGGACAAAATACTGATCTGGTGCTCATAAAATGTCAAAAGTCTTAGACGATGTTCATTTATATCCTCTGGAGAATTTTCTAGGAGGATATGAATAAATATCAAAAAGGATGAAAAGATAGATGAGTTATGACTAGGGTAGAGGAGAAGGTACTTTCATTTATGGAATTGAAGCAATAAAAATATCAATGCTATAAGCCTATTTGTTATTGGAATGAAAGGAAAAAAAACACCTCTTCAAGACTTAGTTTCTAGTTGATCATGAAGAAGGAATATTTAATGTACTTAAGAAAACCTGTTTTCAAATATTTTAGAAATACCTACTATATTGCTCTGAATGTAGGCTGTGCTCGCCCCAACCAAATCTGATTTTTATAAAACCTGAATATAACCTATAATTACTGTTATTTTTCAGTTTATACATATATTGTTTCCTCTTGAAGAGATCTCATTTTGTGGGTGTGACCTAATATAAAAAAGACAGCCTAATTATATATCTAACCACCAAAATAGATATTCAAAGGTCTCTACTTGCCAAGACTTGGCTATTTATTTCGTCAAATCTCTCTTCCCTTTTTTTATGGCACCTTTAACAAGACTTGAGATAATTTTTACCTTCCTATTCAAATCTTTTTCATGTTTCTTGTGTATATGAGTATTCGAGGGCATAGCTGCAAGGTTGTAATCCATCCTCTACTCAGCAGCTAAAGTGATTTTCTAAAAGCACAGGTCCATCCATATCATTCCTGTACTCAATCAATTACATTGCCTTCAGGATCAAATATAAAATCCTATGCTTGGCATTCAAAGCCCTTTATAGCCTAGCCCCACCTCCATCTACTTTCCTAGTCTTTTTCCATCTTACTAGTAGACCCAGACTTTTTGATTCATTGGCACCAGCCTTCATACTGTTCCTCAAACAAGACACTCCATCTCTTCACTCAAAGAGTTTTCTCTTGCTGCTTCACATACCCTAGCATCTTCTCCCTTTTCATTTCCACCTCCTTGATTCCCTGGTTTTCTTTGACTTCCAACTAAAATTCCATCTTCTCTAGAAAGACTCTCCCAACTCCTCTTAATTCTTCTAGTGTCTTCCCTCTTTTAATTATTTACTTCTTTCCTGTATATAATTGGTTTGTCCATATTTGTTGCTTCTCATCTTCTGCTTTAGAATGAGAAATCTTTGAATGCAGGAACTATCTTTTGCTACTTTTTATGACCCCCCATGCTTAATACGGTTCCTGGCACATGGTAAGCACTTAATAAATATGTATTCATTGCCTGCCTGATTGTTTAAAAGCAGTGATTTCTAGTCTTGGTTCCATAGCAACATCTGTTAAACTAATTTATCTCAAGGGATGTCACCCAATTTGTTGAGAGTTCTCATAACAAAATTAATTTTAATTTTGAAAACATCAAGAAGTCCACAGGCATTTATTAGAGTTTGATTTGGTTGTGGTTCTCTCTAGAGCTCTTTAAAGATAATAAACTTTGATCTGGATTGAATTTTAGAAGCTATCTAGTTCAATCTCTGATATAAAAAACAAATAATACTATCAACAAAACTCCACATATTTGCAATACTGATGTTCTTCCAATGATATTCTATGGCAGCAAATCATGAAATATGAACTCTGAACAATGAAGAGAATATAAACTATTAGAAGGTAGTTATTATTTCATTTTGTTTGTTTGTTTTCTTCTCTTTTATCTATTAAGGAATCTAAGGCCTAGAGATATTAAGAAATTTTACCAAAACTAAAAGGATAGTAAGTGGTAGAATCCAGGTCTTCTAAAACCTAATCCAACCCCATTTCTACTGGATCATGCTGTCTCCCTGAGGTTTATTGGATAGATGTTTTGTTACTTTTTAAAAACTATTACATTTAAGTAAATACCCTCATCTTGAGCTAACTATGTTCCCTGGCTGACTACCAAAAAGTAAATATATAGATGGGGGCTTGTAAGCCATAGCTTTAGAAGATAGGACCTACAGACTAATTTGAGCTTGGGATATAGATCCTCAGCGGGCAAGTGTGAGTTTAAATGGCTAGCCCAAAGAGGTACAATTCTGTGGAATCTTAGCAAAGTAATAAAATGCAGGCCCCACTCTTGTGGAATTTACTATCTAGTTGGAGACAAGACTAATGGACACAAGATGATATAAGACTCTGCCCATTGTTTGCAAAGAGCTAAAGGGAGTGGAATGAACAGAAAATGCCAAAGAAATTCAAAGAAGGGATAAGATCCTGGGCAGTTTTATTTAGGGATTTTTTTTTTCAGGGCAGACACTTCTTTCGGTAGCAGAAGTGAGGTCAGAGGGTTGACGAAATAAGAATGTGATGTTAGAATTCAAATCTGAGCTTCTTGAAGGCAGGTGTTGTAGGATTTGGGGCATTTTCAAAGACAACTAGATGTCACAGTGGATAGAGTTCTGCACAAGTAGTCAGGAAGATCTGACTACAAATCCACCTTCAGACACTTGCTAGCTGTGTGACCCTATGCAAGTCACTTAACCTCCATTGTCTTAGTTTTCCTCAATTGTAAATGAGAATATTACCTTCCCTTAAAGTTTGTTGTGAAGATCAAAAAAGCACTTAGTTCAGTGCCTAACAGAGATGCTATATAAATGCTTACACCCTTCTTTTTTTTTCTTTAAAACCAAAGAGCTCATACTAATTGACTAACTTCCTGACACAATAAGCTTTAAGAATTTCACAAAAACAAGGAATTGCTTTTTTTAAGAAAAATGGTCAAATCCCATTACCATGTTCTCTATTCAAAAGATTTCCCCAGAGAAGTCCCAATTAGGGGTCCACATTTACTTTAAGGTATAGTGGAATCCCCTAGAGTTAATTGAAAGTGGATTTTAACCTATACCAAAGCATGGAATACTGGTTTAAGCCACCTGAAAAATAGCATTCTTCTTCACACAAGAGAAATTCAACAGAACAAGGACAAAATGAAGCACCCTATAGCTACCAATTTGAGTTAAGCCACTTAGCTTTTCTAGGACTCTATTTCTTTATTTATTAAATGGACTGGACTTTATTTTTAAGGTCCCTTTTAGCTCTGAAATTCTGTGCTTGAGAACCAAAGACCCACAATGTTGCTGCAATGTAGCATTTTATTAAATTCCCTTGAGGAGACTTGTCTTGTGGTTGAGGAAGTCAGAGCTAAGCTAGGAAAAGTTAACAAGTATAGAACTGAATTGTACAGCTCTACTTATTGAGCACCTATTAAGTGCTGGGTTCCAGGGGAAATTGTTGTTTGTCTTCATTTCAAAGAAGATCAATGGCATCATGAGGAGATGTTCTGACTTGCAAGTGAGTTGGATTTATGTAAGGCAGAGTTGCATAAAGTCATCAGTCTTCACTCTCTTTCTAGAGTCATTGATGTCCAGTGTCCAGTGTCCAGTGGCAAGACAAAAGTCAGGACAACTCATGATGAGTCTTAATGCTGTGGATAACTTTGATGCCTTTAATATCTGACCTAGTTCTAAGTGCTCCACAGAGCCTACTTCAGCTACTTTCACAGCCATTGGAACAAACTGTTCTCATCTACCCATTCTGCCAAGTGAATGCTTCACATGCTTGGGGTAGATATCCCATGGCAAAGACAAAAATGTGTAAGACGAATCCTTTTGCTCTCAATGAGTTTAAAAATCTAACAGTGAAAAATATACATATAATCAGATAGATAGATACATAGATAGATAGATAGATAGATAGATAGATAGATAGATAGATAGATAGATAGATAGATAGGTAAGTAGGTAGGTGGGTAGGTAGTTGAATAAATAAGTTAATAAATAAATGAATAAATAATGTGACTGACTGGCATGTTACTTTGAAGTTTACAAATCTCTACAAAGATGATCTCCTTTGTGCTTCACTACAACTCTATGGGGCAGATATTATAGGTATTTTATTTCTATATGGTTATTATAGGTATTCCAGTTTTACAGATGAATAAACTGAGGATAAGAGAAGTTAAGGACTTGTCCATGATCAAATAGCTTGTAACTATTACAAGTCCTCTACCCACTCTGCCATACTGATTTATCAAAGGAATGAAGGATATTTATTTTCAGACAATGATCTAAATCAAATTCATGGTAGTCCATGGTAAATAAATTCTAGGTTGGTTATATAGAGGATAGAGTTCTAAAAGCCTGGATTGAATCACTCCTCAGAATTATAACAACTGGATGACTCTGGGTTAGTCATTTAACCTCTCTGGGCCTCAATTTCCTTATCTATAAAATGAGGAAATTTTATTCCTTTGCCACTAATGTCCTTCTAACTCTAAATCTATGATTCTATGAGTCATGCCAACTAAATGCTATGACCATAAACAAGAAGGACAATCATGATTACTTCTGCCTGAAATGATCAAGGAAGATATCATAGAAGAGGTAACATTAGAACTAGTCTCTGAAGGATGGAATGAAGGGGGAATCTTGAGCAAGTTCATAAGCAGAGAGAAATAAGCCAGTGAAGGGAAAGAAAACTGGAGATTTAAAAGAAAATGGAACCTTGATAGAATGAGATCCTGGAGAAGCTTCTAGATAGAATCAAAAGCAAAAGTGGGAACAATCACCATTGGAAAGGACTATGACATGAGAGTGAGGACAGATTTTTGAGGTGCCTGAAAAGGCCTGAGAAACATCATGAAAAAATGGATAGAGATATGGTCATTGAATCAGTAACGAACTGTTTGACTCTGAGCAAATCATTTAATTCTCAGCATTTTAGATTGTAAGGATGTTGCTCACCTACCTTAGTAGAAGGAGTTTTCTCATTTAGGAGTTCCCTATATCAATGAAATCACAAATCTATCTCAGTTCCTATTGGAAAATAGAATGGATAAAAGAAGGTAAGAGAAATAGATTATTTCAATATAATCATAGATCTAGAGCCGGGAGGAGACCATAGAGACCATTTAGTCTCCTCCTTCCCTATTTTATAGATGACAAAACAGAGGTCCAACAATAATTTGAGATCTCACAGCTAATACATGTTAGAGGTTTTGAACACAGGGCTTTTGACTCCAGAGCCACTGCTTTGCTCCATACTGGCTTCTATAAGGGAGTTTACATTAGACACTCTTCTTTGGACATGATTTTCTGAGTTTTTAATCTAGTTAATGATGTAAGATGGACACATATACTACTTTTACCTTTATTCACTCATATTGAGGTCATCTAGTTATAGTCTTCACCAAGTTAAGCATCCCATTTCCTTCCATTGATCTTCCTATGGGATGTTTTCAGGCCTTTCACCATCATGTATCCCCTCCTCTGAATATGTTCCAAAATATCCATGTCTTTAATAAAATATGAAGCCCCGAAATAAGCAAAATCCTCAGACTGTGGTGTCCTAAAGTTGAACTATCTCTTCCCTTGTTCCTGTACCTATTCCTCTTTTTAGAATTAAAAATATTTGAGAAACTGGCTTACGGATAAGAATATTAATTTATTGATTAGGCAAGCACTTAACCAATAAATTAATAGATCAATGATCCTCTTGATGATCAAAGACAAGAAAGTTCCTTTATGCAGTTCCATAAATACAATTTGGAAGCTCATATTCAGTTCATCCCTTGAACATTCCAAGACATGGGGAATTGATAAATAGCTAATAAAGACTTAGAGACCTCAAACCCTCCCTCATTACTTCATTATAGAGGAGGTAGGTCTTTGCCTAAATAAGGAAAATTCCAGGGGAAAGGTGACTGGCCCACCTTACTTTCAAATGGTCACAATTCACCATAGCTGATCAGTTCTACCTTCAAATGCCTTCAATATTTCTGAGATCTTAACAAAGAGGTACCAGTCCAATTTGATAGCTTGGGACTTCATAGGAACCTTAGCTAGGAAGCAGGCTATTTGAGCCTGGCCTAGTAAGGCTAAAGGGAGAATGATTTCATGCAGAAATATTACTAAAAATAATTAAATTTGATATTAATTTCCCTCACTCTTATAATGCTGCCAAAGATTGCATTCACTTTTGGAGCTGCCATGACATATAGTTGACTCCTACTAAAACATTTTTCAGGTGAACCCTCTTGCTAGCCATGCTTCTGCCATCGTCTATCTGTGAAGTTGTTTTTTTTCCAAGTGTTAGAGGATTTTGCACTTATCCCTATTAAGTTTCATATCATTTTATTTGGCCTGATTGCTCTAGCCTTCTGAGATCTTTGTATCCTGATTCTATTGTGCAATTTATTTACTGTCTTTCCCAGCTTCAGATTATTTGTAAATTTGATGAACCCATCATCAGTCTCTGTCTTCACCCAAGACATGGAACATGAAACAACATAGGACCAAGTACAGAAATTCCACCAGAGGGTTCTCTCTCCAAGTTAACATCTACTCAGTGATAACAATGAAGTATAATGGGAAAAGTGATAATTCTAAAGTCACTGGACCTGGATTCAAATTCTGCCTTTCATGCTTACTACAGATGTGACTATGAACAAATCCCTTAACCACCCTGGGTCTCAGTTTCCTCATCTATAAAATTAATGTACTGGATTAGATGGACACTTCTGGTTATTTCCAATTCTAAGTCTCTGATTGATCTTAGAATTTAGTCAGTTAACTAGTTTGGCATACACCTTACTGTACTATTGTCAAGCCTCCATCTTGTACAAAGATAGTACAACAGACTTTATTAAGTACTTTGCTGAAATTTGTAGACTATATCTACAGCATGTTCTTGGTCTACCAGTCTAGAACAATTAAAAAAAAGAATAAATATGGCTGTTCTGTTATAACCTTTTATTGATGAAGCTACACTACTGCTTTGTGATTTTCATTTCTTTTTTGAAATAATTACGAACCATTCCTTCAATGGGGATAGAGACAAGACTAATAATTTAAATGTCAGAGAGAAATCCCAGGTGAAAAAACTCCCTCTATCCATTGAGGTTATCATCTTCCCTACAACTGTAAGTTCTGGAAATGTGCTAGAATACTTAAAGTGTAAGTCATTTTCCCCCGGTCATACAGCCAATGTGAGTCAGAGGCAGAACTTGAACTCAGATCTTCTCAGCTCTAATACTAACTCTTTGTGCTCTACACAACATTGTATTTCCTTCCAAGTAAGTATAATTTGTTACCTCAGCTTACCATTTTTTATTGAGATGTTTTTACCTTTATCCTGCCCCAAAGCACCTCTGTCCTTCTTGACAATCTTTCTAAGACTGTCAGTCACTCAACAATCTCATCTATTAATACTTACAGTACCCTAGAATGCATCTCTTTTAAGACTGATTACTTGACTTCATCAAATTACATTGAACTTTATTGAACAGCTAGGTGGTGAAGTGGATAGAAGACCAAGTCATGAATTCATATCTGAGCTCATATACTTACTAGCTATATGATCCTGGGTAAGTCACTTAATTTGCCTCAGTTTCCTCATCTATAAAATGAACTGGAGAAGGAAAAGACAAACCATATCAATATCTTCAAGAAGACCCCACATCAGGTCATGAAGATTGGACACAACTAAAATGACCAAACAACAACAAACTTGAAGTATCTCAACTTTAACATTATGGATATCAAGTAGAATTTTAAAATGTTGTTGAAAATTAAGATTATTCAAGCTTTCTGGTTATTATTTATCAGAAAAAATCAAAGTGGGCTAATGAGTTGTCTGTGCAGATCTCTTTAGATAAAGAGAGTAGTCTCTATGCCCTCTTCTTTCAGCCTTGTCTCATGCTACGCCCTTTCATTCTCTCTCTGGCCCACTTTCCCCCATCCTCTAGATTAGTTTTTGCTTCCTCCAATATAGAATGCACTCTTGAATACACACAGTTTATCTTCTATTATTTCCTACTTAGAATGCTTTCTCTCCCCTTTTGCCATTTGGATTCCTTTTTCTTCTTTAAAGTCAGACGCTATCTCCTTCATGGAGGAATCCCTTATCCTTCTTCCATCACGAGTAATGACTTTTCCATTAAAACCTTACATTCTGCAATATATTTCTCATATAATACTACATATTTATGTATATGCCTAATCAGTTTTCCTATCTGGGCCTCCATCATCTCATCTGTAGAATAAGAAGTTTAGACTCTTTGTCCTCTAGAGTCTCTTCTAGTCCTATGGTTATATGATATTACTTAGGCTTTATTATCTGCCATAAGGCCTATTATAGGCCCTCTATGCATTAAGCATGTAATAACTGGAATGAAAGACAAACAATAAGGTTGTACAAACATAAGTTGTAATACTATAAAGTATTCGTGAGGTTGTATTGCTTCTGAAGAAAAATGAAAAGTTTTTACTCATTTGAGACAGATCAAGGAATCAAAGACAGTTGCTTAGTTCCTCTGAAATGCCCAATATCAGGTCGTGTGTTCAATGTAAAAATGATGAAGAACCCCTCCCCCAAAGAAGATTGACATCTATGAACCTGAATGATGCAGGTGTCACCCATCAGGTCCATTTTTACATGGAATGACCTGCTTAGGAATGCTCCCCATGGATGTCCATATTTTTATGGACATATTTTATGGACTCTATAAGAACCAAATGGAAAAGTGATTTCCTCTCAGGTCTAAATCCTCCATATCTTCCTATTTTCAGTGATATTAAAATGATTATCTTAAGTCCAAAAACATTAGAGGGCTTCCTTCATCAGATCTCTAATTACTCCAAGGAATAGTCTAACAATCCATACAGCAAAAATTAAATGGATGAACAATATCTTGTTACATAACATGTAGTTGTGTGGCCAGTTCACTGAGAATGTAATCAGTATATAGGCAGTGACTGATCTATCTGAGATGAGCAATTTAATTGGTCAATGAGTTAGGCCTAGATTAGATTAGAAAGATGAATGTTGGTTTTATTGCATTGTGGAAATGGTACAGTATTTTCAATAATGATGAACTGCATCTCAGTACAAAAAGTTCCATTTTTTTAAACATAAACATCCTCCTGGTAATGTTGTTTCAGATTCTAAAATGTCACAACTCTGAATGATCAAAAGTGATGACCCAAAGGGCAATAGAGGGATACCTGGTAGGCAAAAGAAATCTGTAGGGCATTTCCAGGGTTGCAAAATACATTAAAAGATATCCAATAAACGAACAAAGCAGTTAGTTGGCCCAGTGGATTGAGTGCCAAGTCTGCAGTCAGGAAGACTCCTCTTCCTAAGTTCAAATCTGGCCTCAGAGACTTATTAGCTATGTAACCCTAGGCAAGTCACTTAACCCTGTTTGCCTCAATTTCCTCATCTGTCAAATGAGCCATGGAAAGAAATGGCAAACCACTCCATTATCTCTGCCAAGAAAACACCAAGCAGGGTCACAAGGGTCAGACATAACTGAAAATGACTAAACAACAACAACATGAGGTTCCAAAAGAAAAGTGGGCTAGTCATGTAATGAGAGAGCACAGCATAACAGATGGATAGATAGGTATATGCTGATAGCCACAAAAGGTGAAAACACTCAGGGAAAGCCTCCAGCTCACTGACTCTGTCCTCTATGGAGGGTCTATAGGAAAGCATGACATAGCACACAAATAGAAAAGGCACAGTTGGATCATGGCCAATTCCCATAGAGAAAGGATCCATGCGAATGAGATCACAGATCTATTGAATGTTATTTGGACAAGTCTTCATTTCAAAAAGAAGTTTACTTACATTTAAAATGTAAGTACTCTTGGGACAGGCTCTTTTAAATTCACGTGATGACTAAGTGGAGAATTTTGATATAAGAGAGAAAAAAAAAAGAGGAAAGCTGTGTCAGTATCAAAACAACATAGCCACAAAAATATAATATAGGATAATATAGGATATAGAATGGCAAAAGTCAGTGGTCTTATTTGGTCACAGAATGAGCATCCTACATTTTCAAAGTACCTCAATGACCATTCAATGACCATTTAGAGGCTATCTAATCCATAGGAGTCATACACTAGGCCACTGAGGAACAACACTCCCTAGTTGGGCCCAAACCACATTAAAATGTAATTAGGAAATATTTAACAAAATAAGAAGAAATAAAATAAATTATATATAATGTTAATATGTGTTTAATTAAATTTTAAATAAACTAATAATCAATAATAAAGTTTAATTAACAATATGTTAATATCTAATTCAATATGCAGCCCACAGGGATTCTTATATTCAGTTTAGTGGCCCCATTTCTATTTGGGTTTGACATCACTGCTCCAGGCCTATGACTTAAACAATAATCATGTATTAAACTTCTCCTTCCCAGCAGGTGTTGGAGGTATCAAAACAAAAACAAAACCATCTCTACTCACGATTGGCCCAGTGGACAGATCACTGAGCCTCAAGTCACAAAGTTGTTGTTTGATTATAGACAGTTCCAAGTCTGTTTTCTCGTCAAAGATACTGTAGTGGTTTGTCATTTCCTTCTCCAACTCATTTTACAGATAAGAAACTGAGGCAAACAAGGTAAAGTGACTTACATAGCTAGTAAGTATCTGAGACTAGATTGAAATTCTGGAAGATGGTGGTACAGGGGATAAGGCATCTGATCTGAAGCAAGTCAGAAAGACTAGTTCAAATCTGACCTCAGACACTTGCTAGCTATGTAATCATGGGCAAGTCACTTAACCTCTGTCTTAGTTTCTTCAACTGTGTAAAAATGAGAATAATACTAGCACCTCCCTCCCGGGGTTATTGTGAGGATCAAATGAGATATTTGTAAATCTCCTAATTCATAATAGGTGCTATGGAAATGGTAGTTATTATTATTCTATAAATGCTGTGGAAAGAGCCCATTCACCACTCTCAGTCATGAAAAGGAGAGCTCCCTTCTTGGCCGGGGATTGGACCTTATGTAGACCAATCCCGCGCCAGGAAGAAGGGGGCGTGGTCTCTCCCTAGCACAAGATTGTTCCAATTCAAGACCAATCCCATACCAGGAAGTGCAGTCCCTCCCCCAGCATGGGATTGGTCCAGAATGGACCAATCCCACACCAGGAAATAGGAGGGACCTCTGAGGCACTGGATAGAGTTCCCCCACACACAACATTTTGAAACTCACAATAGACACTGTATAATATAATAAATATGAAAGTGCACAAAATCTAAATTAAAAGTAGTTGGGAGAGAGGAGACCAGCAGGAAGGGGCAACAGGAAAGGCTTCATGCAGAAGCCAGTGCTTAAATTACATCTTAAAGGAAGAGAAAGACTCGATGAGGCAAGGCTAAGGAGGGAGAGTATTTTAGGGACCTGGGATGGAGAAGGGATGTTGAGTGTCATCCATAAGGAACAGAAAAAATGCCAGGTTGGATGGATCACAGAGTACAGGAGAAGAAAAGTCCAGGAAGATTGAAAAGATCGGTAAGTCCAAGTTGTGAAGGGATTTAAAAACTAAACAGAAGAGTTTGTAGTGTATCCTAGAATCCAGAGGAAGCCATTTAAATTGGTTAAGTAGAGAAGTCACGTGGTCAGATCTGTGTTTAAGGAAAATTACTTTGGCAGCAGTCTGCAGGATGGACTAGAGTGATGAAAAACTTGAGCCAAGGAGGTCAATTAGGAGGCTCTTGCAATAATCTAGGTGAGAGATGATGAAAGCTTGTACTAAGATGATAGTTATGTGAGTGAAAGGAAAGAGTCCAATCCATATGTGTCCAGGAACTATGTGAAAATTTTTTTTAAAAATCTTTTTGAGTACACATTGGAAAGTTGACTGATGAATTCTTTTCTGGCTTTCAAATTGGGTGATTCAGCGGTAGTTGAAGTACCATCTGTATAAAATGCTTTGTGAACTATGAATGTGAGGTATATTTATGCAAGCTATTATTCCTATAGGTAACACAATTCTCAAATTCCTACCAGGGGCATGCCTGGCAGAAATAAATGAAAAAAAAAAATAAGTAGCTGCTTTGGGCACTCATTGTCAAACAAGTCACTCAGAGGAAGGATCTGAACAGCCTGGAACAAAAAGAATCCTCAAAGAACATAATAACATTCCTAGAAATAAAGAAAAAACTTTGTTTAATAGATAAAAGGGTCCTGGAGTCTATTATGATCCTCACTAAGCCTGGGTCCATTCTTTGTTATAGAGTTTGATGATATTCTTAGTTGCTGAGACTCTCTCTGGCTCTGGGTTTCCACACAACCATTGATTCTTGTTTCCTGGATCTTGCTTGGTCCATGATTAGGCCCTTGCTCTCTTTTAATCCTATACTTAGAAAGCTGGAATACTAGAAGGCATATTGGTGGATGAAAAAGTTTGCTTGCTTTATCTAGGTATTCTTAAACACCAGGCCTCCTTTAACAAGTCTGAAGACCCAAAGGGAGAGTCTTAATTTAAAATAACCTCACAAGAAATAATGGGAGATTGGCTCATTTTTATTTCTAACCTGCAAACCATGAACTGTATGAATTATTATTTAATTGTATTATAATTATATATTAACTTACTCTGCAGCAAGGCACTTTTTACAAGTAGACATAATCATAATGAAGATAAAAACCCAAGGTAAAAAAATAATAACTTTCAATAATAGTTAGGATTTTATAGAGTGCTTTAAGATTTTGGAATTGCTTTACAAATATTATCTTTTTTGAAAATTACAACCCTGGGAGGTAGGTGCTATTATTATCCTTGTTTAATAGATAAAGAAACTGAGGGTGAAAGAAATCAAGTGAGTTACCCAGAGATGGACAGTTAGAAATTATCTGAGGCATGATTTAAAATTAGACCTTGACTCTAGCACTCCAGCCATTATACCAAGTAGTGTGTGTGTGTGTGTGTGTGTGTGTGTGAGAGAGAGAGAGAGAGAGAGAGAGAGAGAGAGAGAGAGAGAGAGAGACAGAGACAGAGACAGAGACAGAGACAGAGACAGAGAAAGAGAGAGAGGGGGGGGGTGAAGAAAGGGGGAGAGAAAGAAAGAGAGAGAGAGTATTTTTACTTTAGGGCCCATGGATAGATTTCAGGAGAAGTTCATGAATTTGGATGAGGAAAACACTAGTTTCCTTTGTAATCCTGTATACTTTCAAGTATTTAAAAACAGTTCTGAAAAGGGATCCATGAGCTTCACTAGACTTCCAAAATGGTATAGTACATGAAACTTGGCATCAAAAAGACATGGATCAAATCTTGTCTCTGACACATATTGATCCTATAACTATGAGCAATTCAATTAATTCAACAGTGAATTGTGTTTCAATAAATTCTCTAAGACTATGTGATATCCTGGGGCACACTTTTTGCCCCAGTGGCTATATTCCAAATGGCATTCCAAAACAACTCATGATCTTGCCTTGGGCACAAAAATCTGCTAGTGTTGGCTCTGTTCCCACCATAGAAGTCTTTGTCAAAAATGTTACAAAAATTGTTCTTGATCAATATCAATTCTCATTCTGGAGGTGAAAGGAGTGGTTGTGGAGATCTAAGGTTCCCTGAGGTAGGACTGGGTTGTTACATTGGCAAGAATCTCCTGTCTCCCACCACTCTGTCTAGATTTTTACTTTGGAAACCAGACAAATAAGGTTTTCCTTAGCAAATATTAAAAAAAAAAAAAACTAAATTGGACCAACAAATCATAGAAAGTATGTCCTTAGGCAAGGGACAGCTTTTGCTATTACCTAATTCCTCTCTGTTCAGGTTCAACCCTGAAATCTCATGGAAATGCCAGACTTCCTTGGCCCAGAAGGCTGCCCACCCCTTTCCCAATCTCCCATCAACTCCATCCCCTTCTCCCTGCAATATTTCCTATGAAACAATTCAACATTTGATTCAGGTTTTCTTTTTTCCCTGGGCTTATTTCTGGAATCCACTTTTTCCAAAGCCCCACATAAAAAGTTGGGCCTACCTCCACATTCATATAGGTAAAGGGAGGGGGCAAGAGATGGAAGAAAGTAAGAAAATGGAATTCAGTAGGAAACCTAGAAAGCCAATCTCATCAGTCCAGGAATATTAAGTGGGGAAGTCTCTACTGAGATAAAAACTTTGCTTGGGCAGCAAAAGACTCCTTACTTCACTTACTTACAGAGGTGCCTTTGGGATCTCTGCTTTCTCCTCTGTATCATGTTCTTGGAAATGAACCATTAAATAGCAATTTTCATCCTGTTCCTAAATGCTTCTAAACCAATTTTTGTGTCTAGGCACTCTATGCTTATGACAAGTTATCTCATCTTCAAAGAAAATGGTCTTTCTTTCCCCAACCTTTTTGACATACCCTACAATCTCTTCCCTAGGATGAGAAGTTCATTCACAATATGTTTTACTTAATTTTCCCCTTCATTATCTTAGGTTTTTCCCACGATAAGATTATGCAGTTCTATATGCTACCAGTACCAGAATAGTCCATGAACTTCAAGTGAACTCTAACATCTCAACTTGACATTCCATATCTTTAAAATATATCTATATCTAGCAAAGCAAGATTTGAATATTAATTTCTTCAGTGGAGAAGTGTGGTGGGGAAATGGAACTTTCTGGTTGCATTTCCTGTGGATTAGGAACAAAATTTTGTCAATGCCAGGGAGAAGAAAAAAGTGTAACCTGGGGCAATTTAAGTGACAAGAATATTGCAGTTAGAACCTGAGAGGAAGGCAAGGAATCCCCAGGAAGTGAAACTAGGCCCAGGGCACTGAACAGAAAAAGGATAAGCAAAATTTGGCTCTTTATGAAGAAAACTCTGAGGTCCCAAACCTCAAACTCCCAAGAACAGGAAGAAGGAAGAATAAATATCTGGGCTACCTTGAAATCTTGGAAATCTGAGCTACCTTGTCAAACCAATGTCTTGTCTCATCATCTCTTTCTCCATTAGCTCTCAAAGAATGGTGGTCATGAGGCCTGTGATCTCAATAATCATGAAGGCAGCAAGAAAACTTCATCTCCCAGAGATTTTCATTTAATTCACCATATATTTATTGAGTGCCTACAATGTACAAATAATGTTGGGCACTCAAAAAAGGTGAAATGAAAAATAGTTCCTTTCCTCAAGAAACTTGTAATCTATTCATTTAATGTTAGAAAAGAGTAGAAAGAATATTATATTTAACCATAAATATAAATTAAAGAGTCTGAGACCACAGATGAATAGAAGAGATAAGAGCTTTCATAGCCAGAAAGAATATTAGAAAAAAATTCAGTACCCAAGGTTCTTAAACTTTTGGGGGTCATGGACTCCTTTGGCAGTCTGGTAGCATATATTCCCTTCTTGAAATAATGTAGGTTTTTTTAAAATTTTTAATTAATACCAAAAAATACATGGGATAGAGGGAGGCAGTGCTAGGAGTCAAGATGGTGGAATAAGGAAGAAACTCTGAACTTGCCCAAATTCGCCACCAACTAACTATTAATTTATTATTAGTATTATTATATGTTACATATTTATTCTATGTTATTTAAAATGCTTTAAAATGAACTCTTGAGTGGCAAAAACAAAAAAAAGGGTAAAAGTTTCCCCCACCCAGCCCAAGATAACACTGAGGGTTAGCAGGAAAGATTTGTGTTGCTGGGGTAAGGGAGTATGGAGTGATTAACACTTTTTAGTGTAGTTTGAGATCTGGTATGGCTAGACCCCTTCCTTCACAATTCTTCATTAATACCCTTAATTTTCTTGAACTTTTGTACTTCCAGATACATTTTGTTATTATTTTTCTAGTTGTATGAATAAAAATTTTTGTTAGTTCCATACAACACTGGATAAATAAATAATTTAGACAGAGTTGTCATTTTTGCTATACTGACTCAGCCTGCCCATGAACAATCAATGTTTTTCCAATTGTTAGATCTTAGTTTATTTATGGGGAAAGTATTTTTTAATTGTATTTATGTAATTTGTCCTAGCAAATAGACCCCCAGGTTATTTTATATTGTTTATAGTTAAAGTAAATGGAATTTCTCTTTCTATCTCTTGCTGCTAGATTTTATCTGTTATATGTAGAATATTATGATTTACATGGGTTTATTTTTATATCCTATAATTTTGCAAAAGTTAATTATTTCAATTAATTTTAGTTGTTTCTCTAGGATTCTCAACGTATATCATTATATCTTCTAAGAGTGATAGTTTCATTTCCCCATTGCCTATTCTAATTCCTTCAATTTCTTTTTCTTCTTTTATTGCTTTAGCTATCATTTCCAGTACAATATTGAATAATAATGTAATGGGCATCCGTGCTTCACCCCTCATCTTATTGGAAGGATTTTTAGCGTATTCCTATCATGAATAATGCTCGCTAATGGTTTTAGATAGCTATTATTTATCGTTTTAAGGAAAGCTCCATATATTCCTATGCTTTCTAGTGTTTTTTAATAGAAAGGGCTGTTATATTTTGTCCAAGGATTTTCTTCATCATTGATCAAGATAATCATATGATTTCTGTTGGATTTGTTGTGATGTGGTAAAATGTGTTGATATTTTTCCTAATAGTAAACTGGACCCACATTCCTAGTATAAATCCCACTAATTAGAGTGCACAGTCTTTGTGAGATATTACTGTCATCTCTTGCTAATACTTTATTATTGTTTATTGCTCAGCACTGGACTGATTATGTTTTCCATTTGAAGAACTGAAGAACCCAACTCCTAACTCTCAAACCTGCTTGGAAATTAAGGAATTAAAATCAACAAAGCTCATAGAAAGCACATTTTTATTTAACATGGGGAAGATGAGGAAGACAAAATTTTGTAAACAATACTCTCCGTTGTTCAGAGCTGTAGAAGCAAAGAAGGAAGATTTAGGAATCTTTTTATTGAAAAAATATCTATGTATAGTTATACATATAACGATATGTATTATATGTTACATGTATGTGTATAATTATATTATTATACATAATAAGTTTATATTATGGCATAACATAATTATATGTATAACTATATACATTATGTGTCACTATATATATGACTATATAGTTATATATGAATACCTGATATATCCACACATGTATTATCTTCTAAGAGTGATAGTTTCATTTCCCTATTGCCTATTCTAATTCATTCGAGTACATAAACACATGTGCGTATGCATATGCACATGTGTGTATATATATACACATATATGTGTGCATGTGGATTTCTGTGTGTATGCTTGTGTGTACACACACCCAGTGTTTGATTTTAAAATCCTATTTGGTGAAGGGCAAGCAAGAAAAGACATTCATGATCACATGACTTAAGGAAGAATTGTTTTTGGATGAAGGAACAGGAAACAGATGGAACAATTGAGTTTGTCTAAGTTGGTAATAGGCTTTGTAAAGGAGGGAAAAAAACCATAGTCCTCAAAATATCCCTTAAATATTAACTAGAAAACTAGATCCTTAAGCTCTTCTGTCTGGTCTCTGACCCTCTCTTCCCTATCCCATATTTACTGACAGTCCTGAGACTACATCATCTGACCTTTTGGCCCATAAGCATTTAACCATCCCATCTGGTTTCCATGATAAACCATCCCTGTGCCAAATCTTTGTCTAATTCTATTACTGAGGAAGAGACACAATCTAAAAATTAGCTTTCTGTGGCAATAAAATAAAGACCAGAGAGGGTGCTGTATTTATGAAGACTATTTCACATGGTAATGGACTATAGAATCTTCTCTAAAACAAGAGATCATTCACATGTAAAAACCCAGTGGAATTATGGGAGGGGAGTGGGGAAGCCGAGGGAAAGAACATGATTTTTGTAATCCTGGAAAAATACTCTAAATTAATCAATTAAATAAAATTTAAAAAATGAAATAAAATAAGAGGTCATAGATTTAGAGTTAAGAAGGGACCTCAGAGGCTGTCTAGTCTAACTCCTTTTTTTCACATGAAATGAAAGACCTGTGATTTTGATATTCTGATGGGATCATAAATCTAGAGTTTGGGACCTCGGAGGGTCTCTAGTCTAAACTTCTCATTTTATGTTTTAGGAAATTGAGACCAGATAGATTAAAGGATTTGTTAAAGGACTTGTACAAAGTCATACAGGTGGTGATGATTGAAAATGGGATTTGACCCCAAGTCTCTCTATCTCCAGGGCTAGGGTGCCTTCCACTACATTGAACTTCATTCCATCTGTCTGGAATGACTCTCTAATCATAGAGGTAGAGTGATCACCTACTCAACCTTTCAAAGTCTCATTCTATCTTCTCACTTTTTAGAAATAAATTCTCAACTTTTGTAGGCCCTTCAATCTCATTCTACTCGAATGGTTCTTTAGCTCTTCTCCTTAGTTTGACTTTCATTCTGACCCATGGAAAACACCTGCTTCTTGGAGACCAAGGTGGTGTCAGGTGTGGGAGTTAGAGTACCAAAGGTATTGAGAACTAAAAGGAAGAAGTCAAAGGAGGGAATTATGGGGAGCATTTTATTCTTTGAGGTTTATCCTCCAGTCTTGATCTTCTTCACTATTAATAACTCAGGAACACTGTCCTATAACAAACCAGGGATTCTTATTAGGAGAACAGAAGGAGAGGAAGAGTTATCTTTCTAGAAGAGATTATTCAGCAAGACTTATATGGAAAGATTTTTCTCACCAACAGTGGTCTAATGGATGGGGTCCGAATGGGTTCTGATTAAAGTAGGGAGGGGCTAAATGATTTATACAAAGAGACAAAGCCTGAGTTTCCCTTTCAGGAAAATGAGGCTAATCATAATTTGGCACTTTTCCTACTCACAAGAACACTGATTAATGACAGCAGAGTCATAAAGCACTTAGTGACATGGAAAAAAAGAAGTCATGTTGTCTGAGGCAGGTAGCAACTGACAGCAAAGAAGACTAAAGAACATAGATTTACCAGAAATCAGTCAACAATTCAATCCAGCAAACACCTACCTTGTACATAGTGCTGTTGGGCACTGGGGAAGATACAAAATGTAGATAAGAGTTGGTCCTGGACTTCATGGAGCTTACCAGAATGCTTGGAAAAAGCTAGAAAATCTACCAGTATTTAAGTATGTGCTTTGCATAAGACATTATACTGAGAACTTGCCCATAATAGAATCATTGTCTTACTAGGAAGACAACAAGCACCTATTAAACACTTTTTTAATGTTCTAGGTACCATACTAGACAATGGAGATACCAAGACAAAGATGAAATAATCCCAGGAAACACCAGATTCAGGTAGGGAGGATATCCTTCAGAATTCAGGATTTAAATATCAAAGACCACATGTAAATAACCAATCTTGCTTTGGCAGCAACAAGGGCCCAATTTATCTTTTGGTGGTTTGATATATTTGCAAATGTGCCCCAGAATATCTGGCATAGACCTACCAATAAGCCTGCCACTGCCTAACCAAGAAGGCATTGCTAAAGCATCACCATTCCAGTTGGTTCCTCAATCCAATGACCCAAAGTTTTGCTTGGGCTATTTGACCTGGGGCTATAGAGTCTGGGAAATTAGATGTGCTGTTTCTGTTGTGTTGCTTTTTTAAACAATGGTATACTCTCAATTTACTGGTTAATTAGACCAGAAGACAATCAGTTCTCTGGTCATCTCTAGGCAATCATTTACCAGTCGTCTCTTCATTTATCTGGGAGTACCTTCCTTGATCAACATTTTAATTAAGATCATACTAATAGAGAATTTTGGTGACAAAGAACTAGGACACTCAGGAGTGAAATCAAGAGAATCCCTAAGAGCAATTTCAAAGAGAGTTCATTTATGACTATTACCAAGGATAACAATAAGTACTAAATATATTGATAGATTTTTTAAGAAGTACCTAGAAGTAGAAAAAGACATAGAGACAGATATAGATATAAATATAGATATGGTTAAAGATTCAGATATAGAAAGGATCTAAGAACCCATACCTATTAGCATAGAGAGCCCCAGGAGAAGGAAACTCCTTCCTTACCAATGCAAGTCCTCATCTTCTCTACAACTTGTCACTAGACATCCAACCAGTATGCTTAAAAAGTAATGCTTGGGTATAGGGACTTCCGGTCAAGATGGTGGCTTAGAGAAAGCTAAAGTTCAGATCTCCTGAAACCCTTCCTTACCGATCTCAAACCGAATGCTCCTAGAGCACCAAAATTCAAAACGATCAATAGAATAGACCCCGGGAGTCCTCCTCCTGGACCTGGACCTGGATCAAAAGGTATGGCCCCCCCACAAAAGCCAGAACCCGAGACCACTCGGACCTAAGGGGTAGGCAGAAGGAAGGTCCTAGGATCCATCCCCGACAACCCAGAGTGCCGAGTCCGAGTCCGAGGCAGCAGAGGCAACCTCAGAGCCCCACGGCCTGCTATTCTGAAGGCCACATCCTGAAAACTACCGAACCCAGTCAAGGGGGCATCCAGACAGCAGGGAAACAGAGAGGGACTGGGGAGCTCGTAACCCCCTGGGAGGAGCCCTTGGAGCTCTGGGAAGCCGCGGCCCCTCCCCCTCAGAGAGCAGGGTCCTCTGGAACAACAGCAACCCTCAGGGCTGGCAAAAGGGCCTCGGGAGCCGGCTATTCTGAAGGCCACATCCTGAAAACAACCTGACCCAGTCAAGGGGGCACCCAGACAGCAGGGAAACAGAGAGACGGGGGAAGCTTGCAACCTCCTGGCTGGATCCCTCCATCAGAGTCTCAGTTCCCTGCCTCAGGGCACACTCAATTCAACCCAGGGATAGCTAATCTTCTTATTAGGAGCCCTCGCCCAGAGCTCCAGGAAGCCTCGGCCCCTCCCCATCAGAGAGCAGGATCTTCGGAAACAACAGTAACCCTCAGGGCTGGCAAAAGGGCCTCGGGAGCCGGCTATTCTGAAGGCCACATCCTGAAAACAACCTGACCCAGTCAAGGGGGCACCCAGACAGCAGGGAAACAGAGAGACGGGGGAAGCTTGCAACCTCCTGGCTGGATCCCTCCATCAGAGTCTCAGTTCCCTGCCTCAGGGCACACTCAATTCAACCCAGGGAAAGCTAATCTTCTTATCAGGAGCCCTCTCCCTGAGCCCAGGGAAGCTGCGGCCCCTCCCCATCAGAGAGCAGGGTCTTCAGAAACAACAGTAACCCTCAGGGCTGGCAAAAGGACCCCAGGGCCGGCTATTATGAAGGCTGCTTCCTGAAAACAACCTGACCCAGTCGAGGGGGCACCCAGACAGCAGGGAAACAGAGAGGGGGGGGAAGGGGGAGCTTATAACCCCCTGGATGGATCCCTCCATCGTAGTCTCAGGGCACACTCAATTCAACCCAGGGACACACCAGCAATTCCTGGCTTCCCGGGGAAGACAGAACAACAACTTCATAGAAAGGACAACTACCTGGGGCTAAAACCTCTGAACACCAGACAGAGATAAGAAAAGCTAATCCTCCCCACTCAGATAGAGATGGCAAACTACACTGAAGCACAAAAGCCCCCAAATTAAAAAAAAAAGAAGAAGAAGGGGGCAACTTTGGATACATTTTATGGAGCAAAAATACAAAACACAGAGGAGACAGAAGAGGAAACACAAGCAAATGCTCCGAAACCTTCCAAAGGAAATGGAAACTCTCCACAAGCCCATGAAGAATTTGAATCAGAAATAATAAAAAAGTTGGAAGCCTTCTGGGAGGAAAAGTGGGAAATAATGCAAAAGAAATTCATGCATCTACAAAACCAGTTTGACCAAACTGAAAAGGAAAACCAGGCCTTAAAATAAGAACTAATAAAGCAAAACCAAAAGACCAAGAAATTAGAAGAGAACATAAAATATCTCACCAACAAGGTGACAGATTTGGAAAATAGAGGGAGAACAGATAATTTAAGAATAATTGGACTTCCAGAAAAGCCAGAAATAAACAGCAAACTCGACATCGTAATACAAGATATAATTAAAGAAAATTGCCGAGAGATTCTAGAACAAGGGGACAATACAGCCACTGACAGAGCTCACAGAACACCCTCTACACTAAACCCCCAAAAGACAACTCCCAGGAATGTAATTGCCAAATTCCAAAGCTATCAAACAAAAGAAAAAATCCTACAAGAAGCCAGAAAAAGACAATTTAGATATAAAGGAATGCCAATCAGGGTCACACAAGACCTTGCAAGTTCCACTCTGAATGATCGTAAGGCATGGAACATGATCTTCAGAAAAGCAAGAGAGCTGGGTCTTCAACCAAGAATCAGCTATCCAGCAAAACTGACTATATACTTCTAAGCGAAAGTATGGGCATTCAACAAAATAGAAGATTTCCAAGTTTTTGCAAAGAAAAGACCAGAGCTCTGTGGAAAGTTTGATATCAAAAATCAAAGAGCATGGAATACCTGAAAAGGTAAATATGAAGGAAAGGGAAAAGGAGAAAAATGTTATCTTCTTTTACTCAAACTCTCTTCTATAAGGACTACATTTATATCAATCTATGTATGCTAACATGTGGGGAAAATGTAATGTGTAAATAGGGGGAAAAGAAAGACCAAATAGAATAATCTTTCTCACACAAAGATTCACACGGGAAGGGGAGGGGATGAAAACTCCTATAAGAAGGAGAGGAAGAGAGTTTTTACTTAAACCTTAATCTCAGGGAAATCAACTCTGAGAGGGAAGAACATCCAGATCCATTGGGATCTTGAATTCTATCTTATCCAATAAGGGTAGGGAGAAGGGAAAACCAAGAGGGGAAGGGGGAGAGGGAAAACAAAAGGGGAGGGAAAGAGAGGGGAGAGGGGGAGGGAACAAAAGGGGAGGGACTAAAAAGGGAAACATATCAAGGGAGGGGATAAGGGGGACTGATTTAAAGTAAATCACTGGACTAAAAGGTAGAGCCAAAGAAAAAAAGGTTAGAATTAGGAAAGGTTATCAAAATGCCAGGGAGTCCACAAATGAGTCATAACTTTGAACATGAATGGGATGAACTCACCCATAAAACATAGACGAATAGCAGAATGGATTAGAATCCAAAACCCTCAAGAAACACACATGAGGAAGGTAGACACCCACAAGGTCAGAATTAAAGGATGGAGTAAGACCTTCTGGGCCTCAACTGACAGAAAGAAGGCAGGAGTGGCAATCATGATATCTGATAAAGCCAAAGCAAAAATAGACCTGATCAAAAGGGATAGGGAATGTAATTATATTTTGTTAAAAGGGACTTTAGATAATGAGGAAATATCACTAATCAACATGTATGCACCAAATAATATAGCACCCAAATTTCTAATGGAGAAACTAGGAGACTTGAAGGAAAAAATAGACAGTAAAACCATATTAGTGGGAGACTTAAACCAACCATTATCAAATTTAGATGAATCAAACCAAAAAATAAATAAGAAAGAGGTGAAAGAAGTGAATGAAATCTTAGAAAGATTAGAATTAATAGACATATGGAGAAAAATTAATAGGGATAAAAAGGAATACACCTTATCAGCACCACATGGCACATTCACAAAAATTGACCATATATTAGGTCACAGAAACATAGCACACAAATGCAGAAAAGCAGAAATAATAAATGCAGCCTTCTCAGATCACAAGGCAATAAAAATAATAATCAGTAAAGGTACATGGAAAACCAAATCAAAAACTAATTGGAAATTAAACAATATGATACTCCAAAATCGTTTAGTTAGAGAAGAAATCATAGAAACAATTAATAATTTTATCGAGGAAAATGACAATGATGAGACATCCTTTCAAACCTTTTGGGATGCAGCCAAAGCGGTAATCAGAGGTAAATTCATATCCCTGAGTGCATATATCAACAAACTAGGTAGAGCAGAGATCAATCAATTGGAAATGCAAATAAAAAAACTCAAAAGCGATCAAATTAAAAACCCCCAGCAGAAAACCAAACTAGAAATCCTAAAAATTAAGGGAGAAATTAATAAAATCAAAAGTGATAGAACTATTGATTTAATAAATAAGACTAGAAGCTGCTACTTTGAAAAAAACAAACAAAATAGACAAAGTACTGGTCAATCTAATTAAAAAAAGGAAGGAAGAAAAGCAAATTAACAGCATCAAATATGAAAAGGGGGACAGCACCTCCAATGAAGAGGAAATTAAGGCAATCATTAAAAATTACTTTGCCCAATTATATGGCAATAAATACACCAATTTAGGTGATATGGATGAATATATACAAAAATACAAAACTGCTTAGACTAACAGAAGAAGAAATTGAATTCTTAAATAATCACATATCAGAAAATGAAATCCAACAAGCCATCAAAGAACTTCCTAAGAAAAAAATCCCCAGGGCCTGATGGATTCACCAGTGAATTCTATCAAACATTCAGAGAACAGTTAATCCCAATACTATACAAACTAGTTGATATAATAAGCAAAGAGGGAATTCTACCAAACTCCTTTTATGACACAAGCATGGTACTGATTCCAAAACCAGGCAGGTCAAAAACAGAGAAAGAAAACTATAGACCAATCTCCCTAATGAATATAGATGCAAAAAATCTTAAATAGGATACTAGCAAAAAGACTCCAGCAAGTGATCAGAAGGGTCATCCACCATGACCAAGTAGGATTTATCCCAGGGATGCAGGGCTGGTTCAATATTAGGAAAACTATCCACATAATTGACCACATCAACAAGCAAACCAACAAGAACCACATGATTATCTCAATAGACGCAGAAAAAGCCTTTGATAAAATACAACACCCATTCCTATTAAAAACACTAGAAAGCATAGGAATAGAAGGGCCGTTCCTAAAAATAATAAACAGTATATATCTAAAACCATCAGCTAATATCATCTGCAATGGGGATAAACTAGATGCATTCCCAATAAGATCAGGAGTGAAACAAGGATGCCCATTATCACCTCTACTATTTGACATTGTACTAGAAACACTAGCAGTAGCAATTAGAGAAGAAAAAAAATTGAAGGCATCAAAATAGGCAAGGAGGAGACCAAGTTATCACTCTTTGCAGATGAAATGATGGTCTACTTAAAGAATCCTAGAGATTAAACCAAAAAGCTAATTGAAATAATCAACAAACTTAGCAAAGTTGCAGGATACAAAATAAACCCACATAAGTCATCAGCATTTCTACATATCTCCAACACAGCTCAGCAGCAAAAACTAGAAAGAGAAATTCCATTCAAAATCACCTTAGACAAAATAAAATACCTAGGAATTTATCTCCTGAGACAAACCCAGGAACTATATGAACACAACTACAAAACACTCTCCACACAACTAAAACTAGACTTGAGCAATTGGAAAAACATTAACTGCACGTGGATAGGACGAGCCAATATAATAAAAATGACCATCCTACCCAAACTTATTTATCTGTTTAGTGCCATACCCATTGAACTCCCAAAATATTTCTTTACTGATTTAGAAAAAAACATAACAAAATTCATCTGGAATAACAAAAGATCAAGGATATCCAGGGAAATAATGAAAAAAAAAAACCACATATGATAGGGGCCTTGCAGTCCCAGACCTTAAACTATATTACAAAGCAGCAGTTATCAAAACAATTTGGTACTGGCTAAGAGACAGAAAGGAGGATCAGTGGAATAGACTGGGGAAAGCGACCTCAGCAAGACAGTATACGATAAACCCAAAGATCTCAGCTTTTGGGACAAAAATCCACTATTCGATAAAAACTGCTAGGAAAATTGGAAGACAGTGTGGGAGAGATTAGGAATAGAGCAACACCTCACACCCTACACCAAGATAAATTCAAAATGGGTGAATGACTTAAACATAAAGAAGGAAACCATGAATAAATTGGGTAAACAGAATAGTATACATGTCAGACCTTTTGGAGGGGAAAGACTTTAAAACCAAGCAAGACATAGAAAGAATCGCAAAAAGTAAAATAAATAATTTTGACTACATCAAATTAAAAAGCTTTTGTACAAACAAGACCAATGTAACTAAAATCAGAAGGGAAACAACAAAATTGGGAAAAAAATCTTCATAGAAACCTCTGACAAAGGTTTAATTACCCAAATTTATAAAGAGCTAAATCAATTGTACAAAAAATCAAGCCATTCTTCAATTAATAAATGGGCAAGGGACATGGATAGGCAGTTCTCAGATTAAGAAATCAAAACTATTAATAAACACATGAAGAAGTGTTCTAAATCTCTTATAATCAGAGAGATGCAAATCAAAACAACTCTGAGGTATCACCTTACACCTAGCAGATTGGCTAACATGATAGCACAGGAAAGTAATGAATGCTGGAGGGGATGCGGCAAAGTTGGGACATTAATTCATTGCTGGTGGAGTTGTGAACTGATCCAACCATTCTGGAGGGCAATTTGGAACTATGCCCAAAGGGCGACAAAAGACTGTCTGCCCTTTGATCCAGCCATAGCACTGCTGGGTTTGTACCCCAAAGAGATAATGGACAAAAAGACTTGTACAAAAATATTCATAGCTGCGTTCTTTGTGGTGGCCAAAAATTGGAAAACGAGGGGATGCCCATCAATTGGGGAATGGCTGAACAAACTGTGGTATATGTTGGTGATGGAATACTATTGTGCTAAAAGGAATAATAAAGTGGAGGAGTTCCATGGAGACTGGAACAACCTCCAGGAAGTGATGCAGAGCGAAAGGAGCAGAACCAGGAGAACATTGTATATAGAGACTAATACACTGTGGTATAATCGAATGTATTGGACTTCTCCATTAGGGGCGGTATAATGTCCCTGAACAATCTGCAGGGATCTAGGAGAAAAAACACTATTCATAAGCAGAGGATAAACTGTGGGAGTAGAAACACCGAGGAAAAGCAACTGCCTGACTACAGCGGTTGAGGGGACGTGACAGAGGAGAGACTCTAAACGAAACTCTAATGCAAATATTAACAACATGGCAATGGGTTCGAATCAAGAACACATGTGATACCCAGTGGAATCACGCGTCGGCTATGGGGGGTGGGGGTGGAGGAAAAGAAAATGATCTTTGTCTTTAATGAATAATGCTTGGAAATGATCAAATAAAATATTATAAAATTAAAAAAAAAAGAATGAAAAAAAAGTAATGCTTGAACCCAAATCTTCAAAGAATCAAAGTCATCTTTCTATTCTTTATATCACAGTTTTACCACATGAGTTACTACTGTTTCTAATTATTTCAGGGATTTGTGGAAGATCCTTTAGGATCAGCATCTAAAAATTTTCTTTTGAGTCCTTCACATGCTGAGAATATTGTAGACTCAGAAAGATTCCTTCAAAAAACTAGTATTTAGTGTGTGGATAGCTCTCTGGGAAGGGGAATTAGATTATATTTGAAATTGAAAATGATGTAAAAACAAAAACATCAATTTTCTTTTAAGAAAAGTATACTAAAGAATTTCTGGTATATTTAATATAATCTTATTATTACATTTTAACAACAACAACAACAACTTATCTGGGTCCCTCTGTTAACAGGTAATGTTTCTAAAAATACTTTAGTTTAACTCAAAGTGTTTTTCAGGATAATTTCCCTTGGTTCATTCTTCTCAACTTCAAAATAATGCAAAGTTTCTTTCTTAGACATTTCTTGGTATTTAATTTCTTAGGTATTTAATTACTTTCTTAGGTATTTCTTGGTTTAATAAAAGTTTCCATCTAGTCATATAAATTTCTAGTCTATGTGTGTTGCAAGTGGGAAAATGGTATCAGTGTCTGGAGTCTTTTCTCAAACGAGATTGATGGAACATGTAGAATCATTACATTTCAAAGCTGGAATCTAGACACACAAATGTAAATTTATCTTAAGAGCCATCTAATTCAAACTATACCCAGATAGCACTCTGGACTTTTGCTACCATGTCCCAGAACTCTCTTTATCCTATAAGCTCACTCTAGTCCTGGAATTCATACATTGGAAGTACCCTTCATTCCTGTGGCCTGTCTTTCTGATTGGATGGCTCCCCCAAGAACTTTCATTGAAGGAGAAGGCCTAGGCCACCCATGTCTCATTAGTCTACAATCTGCATTTAGACTTTTTACTCTATGGTGCCCCTACTATTGTCCTCCTCCACTTCCCTCCCTACCATCCACAACTCAGATTTCTTTTATGTGTCATCTTCCCCCATTAGAATGTAAGCTTCTTAAAAGTTAGGACTATCTTTCTGCCAGTATCTGTATTCCCAGTACTTGGAAAACAGTAAATGAATAACAAAGCTTGTTGACTGACTACCTGAAAAATAAAGCCTTCTACAAAATATTCACATGCATTTACCTACCCTTTGTGTGTGAAGAAGAGAATGGGGAAAAAGAAGACTGCAGAAAAGGCTGGAAAAGCAAAGACTCCAGAACTGTCGATCAAGATGAACATTCTATTTGGAATGAGGTCTGGGGAAAGACAGTTAAGGAGGAGGCAAGCAAATTGAAAATCTGAGTCTCTTTGCCTGGAGACAGGAAGAAAGAAGGACAAAAGTCCAGCTATCTCTGATTCTCTCTGCTGTATTACAGTGACTGAATTTCAAAACCTGTTAACCAATTTTCCCAATCTGAACTATATTCTACCATCCTCCAACATAGGAATTATTCTAGTAATAGGGAAACCCCAAATCCTTTTTCCCTCCGTTTTCTTATCTTTCCTTTTCCCCCCAATAAACCCCTTACTAATCTTAGAGAAGAGAAAGAGCATTTTATTTGAGACATCATAAAACTTACCCTGAGTTGATTTAGAGAGACCAACAGAAGAATCAACTGCAAGGGGAGGGAAGAAGGGAGGGTAAAAGAAGGAAGAAGGGAGGGAGGAGATTTGCAGATCTGATTTTAAATCATCATTTTTTACTTAAATAATCCCCTATTATACCTTTATCCTACCTCCTTGAGGACCTCCAAGGAGAAACTACCCCATTACTTCCTGAGATAGCTCATTTAACTTTGGAGTACCTTTCATTGTTAAGGAAGTTTTTCCTTACATCAAACCAAAATTTCCTTCTTTGAAATTCTACCATTTCCTCTAATTCTACCCACTGCGACCAAACAGAGTAGATTTAATCTGTCTTCCATATGACATCTCTGTAAATGCTTAAAGATAGCTGCCCTGTCCCCCTTTGGGTTTCACTTTTCTAGGCTAAATGTATTGAGCTTATTTGACAAGTCTTCACATAGGGTGAACTTGAAACCATATACCACCCTGATTGCCCTTCTCTGGACACATACCACCTTATCAATGTTCCTTCTAAAGTATAACACTTGGAACTGAATGTGGAACTCCATGTATGCTCTGACCAGGGTAGGGGAAGGGGATTTTCTCCTATTTCTGAAAGCTAGGAACCAAGTGCTTCAGCCTTGAGACCCATGCATCCATAGAAGCTCTGGAACATGCACCATGGGAGAGATCCTATAGTTATACCTCCACTCAAACACCTCCACTCAAACACCAATGTATGAATTCCAGGACTAGAGTGAGCTTATAGGATAAAGAGAGTTCTGGGACATGGTAGCAAAAGTCCAGAGTGCTATCTGGGTATAGTTTGAATTAGATGGCTCTTAAGATAAATACAATCTTTTGAAATAAGTTGAAAAAAACATTTTAATAATACAAGGTAACTTGGGAGGAAGGACACTAGCAATTGGAAAGATTAGGAATGGTTTCACAAAGAATGTGGTACTTAAACTGAGTTTTGAATAAAGTAAAAGATTCTATATTGAATTTCATGCCAGTTCCAGGAGGAGGAAGGAATGAAAGGGAGGGAAACAATTTAGATTACATAACTTCAGAAAAATGTATGTGGAAATTTGTTATTACATGTAATTGTTAAAAAAAGTTAAACTTTTAAAAAATAAAATAAAGGATTCTAAGAGTTTCAGATGGCATGTACTCCTGAAATGGGCAAAACTTGGGCAAAGCACAGAAATAAGAAATGGAATTTTATATGTGGAGAATGATAATAAGGCCAGAATCAACTTCGGATTATACCTTGGCTTTGTCACTAATAAATTCTACATGAAAACAAGTCTCATTTTCCCAAATGTTTTCCCTGAGTGCATACTCTCTGGTTCTAAGAAACAGAACTTAGTGATTTGGTCCATAAATTTGATTCATAATTTAACAGCAGGCCTGTGATCATTATATCTGATACCATGATTTATATGAGTGTATCCAACTGATGTGTTTTTCAGTGTATAAGCTGACAGGTTGATGTGTCTTTCACTCCAGTTTAAACATTTGTTGAGTCTCTATTTTCCTTAACTTCTTAAATTACTTCCTTGGATTTTGGACCCTTCCATCTTCCCATTTTCCTCCCACCAAGCTCAGGATGTGACAGTTTAGAGGGACTTTCTCCTTGAAGTACGGTCTTTTTCTTTCAATGCCATAAGTTTTATAACACAGAAGATGAAATCTGATCCATTTGGAGTATCTCCACAGCTGGAAATGATAACTCTCCCTCTTCTGTTCCCCAACATGGCAAAGGCATGATTAGTATACCTGTTGAGTTACCGCAAAACATTGTGGAAATTCTAGAAATTTTGTTGGGAAGACCACCAATACAAAGAGGAACTCCTCCAGTTATATAAGTCTAAGATTCTTCTCCCATTCTCTTAATCTGAAAAAAAATATCAACTTGAAATTTCCCATTCTATCCTCCTTTTCTTATTTCTGATAAAGAGATGACCCTTCCCTGTATGAAACTCAACATGTGTGCATTTGATCCCACTCCCTTATGCCTAGTGTAACAAACTGTATTCTCAATTACTCCCTCTCTTCTCTCAAGTCTATAATTTCTCTATATAATTGGTTCGTTCTTTACTGCCCACAGATATTCCATCTCTCTAATCTTAAAAACAAAGAAAACTCTACCATTCTCTCAAGCTAATATTCTATATGTCTCCTACCTTTCTCATCCAAACTCCTTGGAAAAATTATATATTCTCACTGCCTGCACTTTTGCTCTTTTCATTTACTCTTCCACTCTTTGTGGTCTGGCTTTCTACCTTATCACTCAATGGCTCCAAAGCTGTCAATAATCTCTAAATTACTAAATCTGATTGTCTTTTCATAATCCTAATCTCTTTCAACCATCTTGTTATATTTAGCACTATTGACCACCACCTCCTACTGAATACTATCTCTTCTCTGGATTTTTGTGATACTGCTTACTCTGTCCTGGTTCACCTCCCACTGTCCAAACACTCCTCATTTTCCTTAAATAAATCATTATCCATGCCAAGTCTCCTAAGTGTGGGCGTCCTATATAATCATCTGACTAATGGAAATTCCAAACTAAATGTAGAACATCTTAAACCTAATATGTATAAAATTCATGAGGCAGATAGTTGGCTCACTGGATAGAAATGGGAGGTCCTGAGTTCAAATGTGGCCTCAGATACTTCCTAGCTATATGACCCTGGGCAAATGACTTAATCCTCTTTGCCTACTCCTTAACACTCTTCTGCATGGAACCAATAAATAGTATCAGTTCTAAGCCAGAAGGTAACAGTTTAAAAAAAGCCAATTCATTCTCCTCTTTAAACCTTCCCTTCCAAACTTCCCTCTTTCTGTCAAAGAAATTATCATCTTTTCAGTAAATGCCATCCCTGCATGCATCCAATCAATTACCAAGTCTTGCCCATTTCATAATATCTTACAACCAACTTTCCATAAAACTCCTTTTTTCAGTTTAGACCCTCATCATTTTTTGGCTATTTCATTGCAATAGCCTCCCAACTGGTCTCCTAACCTCAGATCCCTCATTATTCTTGTCTATCTTAAACACTGCAACCCAGGAAATTTTCCTGAAGGGCAGAACTACTCATGTGACTCCTCTACTGAAGTAAGAGGCTTTCTGTTTACTGCCTGCATGATAAAATATACATTTCCCTGTTTAGTTTATACAATTTACATAATCTAGCCCTAACCTATTTTTCTAGCTTTACTGGATGTCACTTTCCCTCCAAAACTCCGAAATTCAGTCAGATTGACCTTGATTTTTATAAAACATTGGAGTCTGAAAGCCTTAAAAACATAACCTCCAGTCTCTTTAAAGTTCATTGATTGTTTGGTGTTTTTTTTGTTTTTGTTTTTTATCCATTGAGATTCCTTTTGTCTGTAGTGTGGGATTTCCCACATTGAGGGTGGGTTTTAGGAATCCCAAATTGGGCAGGCCCAAATGGCAAAGAGTTGCAGGGAAATTAATTTCTCCCCTGAATCTCAGATAAAAAAAGTAAAAGGATCAGTGCACACAAAAAATATCCTTTGAAATAGGAAATGCACTGCTCTCTCATAGAATACACCATACTTGTAATCAACTTCTTGTTTGGAAAAGTCTCTTCCTTCTCCTGGTTCCCCCTCCCTGAGGTCCCCTGCCACGTGGAGGCTAATTGTTGCCTAAGGAAAGAACACCCCAGTTTTTACCAGTTGGTTTGTGATTCTGAAGACACAGGGGCAGCTACCAGAAGCCTGGGTCCTGGGGCTGGCCTGGGTGATCTAGGTCAGAGGGCAGACATCAAGAGTATAATTGCTGGGGCATGAGGCTGGGCCTAGGGCTGGGGCTGGGTCTAGACCAGGTGAGTGAGATGGGTAGAGGCAGGAGTAGGAGCAGAAGCAGGAGCCCGGGCTGGACCTGGACCAAGTGAGCCATCTTGGTCAAGAAGGTCAGGAGGAATGAGCTGAATCAGAAACAGCTCTGTGTGGGTGGGCGAAAAGCCTTGGCAGGAGAAACGTGGCTTTAAAAAATTTATCTAGGCTATCTTAAAAAAAATAGAGAGAGAAGTTCTTATTGACCTGTGGTTGCTATTAACTGAAAAAATTAAAATTATATCCCTAATAATAAAAATATTATATTTTATGAGGTTTATTAAAGATCATTAGAAAATCAAGGAATAAAGATACAAAATAAAAACCACGTGCTATTGCTTATTAGCCCATTCAAAATCCCCGTGCTTAGCTTACCCCTATACCCCTTACTGCCAGTTAAATACCAATTGTGATCTCACCAATGTGGAGACTCAGGTGAGAGTATAGGGAATTCTGGGAAATTCCAAGGACTTCTGGGGATTGAAGTCTAGGGTTCAAGTTCTCCATTTTTACATTATCTACTTAACTTTGTGAAAATGACTTCACCTCTCTGATCTATCATATTTCCATATGTAAAATGAGGTAGGAGAAAGTGCTATTTTCTGGGGCCTCACCACATAGGCTAGAGTAGTTTTGCTAGGTTAGTGCCACCCCCTTGCAAGTTAAGCTAGTTGAGTACCTTTAGAGGGTACTAAAATTCTACTTGAGATTTGACAGTTAAAGGAACCGACTCCCATTGTTGACCTGACTTCCTTGTCACCTGAGTATAAAAAGTCATGAAGAACTCTAGCCTCTCTCTGAGGCATTTATCTATCTATGAACCAACAGTTTGAGCACCACTTGGAAAGAAATGCTCCACTGAATCAATATATAGTGCTTCTTGGATATATATGATGAATATACTTTTCCTCTTACGGCTATGGCAGCTAGGTGTCTCAGTGGATAAAGTGCCTAGAATGCTGGGTCTAGAGTCAAGAAGACTCAACTTCCTGAATTGAAAATCTGACTTTAGATATTTATTGGCTGTATGGTCTTAGGCAAATCACTTAACTCTATTTACCTCAGTTTCCTCATCTGTAAAAGGAGCTGAAGAAGGAAATAGCAAACCACTCCAGGATCGTTGTTAAGAAAACTCCAAATAGAGTCACTAGGAATTGGACACAACTGAAAATGACAAAATAAAGGCAACTTATGATTAAGAAAACCTCCTTTGTTAACCTCTTGAATTCCAGGATCAAACCTAAAATACCAGAAATCCAGTGTGGGTCTGTCCCAGACCTCCACAGAAGGGTTGACCTTTTTAAGTCTTTTATGCCTTTGAATCTTAGGATTTTATGATTAATCAAGGATGAGAAGAGGTGTTTTTAAGGATATTCCACTTATTTATATTGCTTTCTCCTTCCTTTAACCATTTTATAGTCTACTGCAGAATGATGCAACAGGGATCAAGATCTAGGTTTTCTGACTCTAATACCAGTGTTCATTTGGTTATTACATTGTCCTGTTATGGACTCCTCTTTGAAAATGAGCAACCTTAGGTAGATCACATAACTGCTCTCAGACTCGTCTGTAAAATGGGAATAATAATCATCATAGTACCTAGTGATCAGGGTTATTATGGGGGAGGAATCACTTTACAAATGGTAAAATTTTATTTAAAAGTTTGTTGTTCAGTCCTTTGAGTTGTCTGACTCTTCCTGACCCTGTTTGAGGTTTTCTTGCCGAAGATACTAGAGTGGTTTCCCATTTCCCTTAAGTTTAGTAAGTGCCTGAGACCGAATTTAAACTCAAGTCTTCCTAACTCCAGGACCATCCATTTACCACCTAGCTTCCCTATTTAAAAGTTAGCTCCTTTAAAAAAAAAAAAACATTAATCAGGTTGCTGATTGGGAGTGAGGAAGGGCTTCCAGTTACTCTAGGAAGATCCTATTGTTATACCAACTTGGAGTACTGAAAAAGGAAAACACTATACAGATGTATAATGACATCAATATTGATCGCTATGATTTAGCATTCTTCATTGCTTAGACAACATTTTTTAATGCTTGAGTCCACTAGTTATGAAAGCAGTTGAAGACTTATGCATCAAATCATTAAGATGTTATGGATTAACCCATCCTAGAACCCACAATACTACTGAAAGGGACCCAAGGGATTACAACCTTTCCCCTAGTGGAAGAATTCATTTTACATCATCACTGATGGTCAGTCTCTGCTTCAACAGCTCCAAAGAATGATGAACAATCTCATTTGTGAAGTAACCTATTCCTCTGTTGTCTATATTTACTTATCTTACTTTAATTGACCCAAAATTGGTCTCCCTGTAATTTCCATCATTTTGTCTTAGTTCTGACTTTGAAGAAAGTCAAACTAGTATAGTTCTTCTTAATAGACTTTCATATTTTGATAATAGCTATAATCCCTTCCCTCCCACCATATTTTCTCTTCTGTAGGCTAAAAATCTTTGTTTTCTTGACTTTTTTGATATAATATCATTTATAATGCCCCGTATTCTCCTGATTCAACTTAATTCAATTTAATAAACATTCTTTAAGAGCTAATGGCAAAGCACTGAGCTAGGAACTGGGATATAACAACAACAAAGTGAAATAGTCCCTGCCCTCAAGAAGATGATTTTGATGTAGGTATAAATGTACACAAGTAAAAAGTAAACACCAAATATAATAACATTAGTGGAGAGTGCTAATAATCAAAAGAATGAAATTCTAAGAGGTAGCATGTGTTGCTCTTTAAAAGACATTAGATATCCTATAGAAGAGAGGGAGGAAGTACATTCTAGATGTGGGAGACTATTTGTGTAAATGCCTGGAGGCAACAGATGGAGCATTGCAGACAGGGAACTGGATAGAAACAGAGAATGCATGAAAAAGAGTTACATGAAACAAAACTGTAGAGGTAGGTAAGAATCAAGTTGTAAAAGGTTTTACATGTCTGCCTGAGGAGAATTTTGTACTTTATACTAAAAGCAATAGGGAGCCATTGAAGATTTTTTTAGACAGAAGAATACCATGGCCATATTCTCTTTTGGACAGTCATAGTAAACTGAAAATGTTAACAGAGTCCTTTTTTTTTCTGAAATTCAAGACATTGGAGGGAAAATGAGAGAAAGTTCTATTGAGGTTGTTTCTTGTTAATCCCCAACTAGGTATTTAATCTCTTTAGGCTTGGGTGAGTAAGATGTTTATAAAGGAGAGGTTCATATATAAGTAAATGTTATGATGAGTTGAGGAAAATACATTGTATCTTTAAATAAATCTTTAAGACCCATTTCTTCAACCATTGATAAATGATCAAAAGATAAGAATAGGCAGTTCTCAGATGAAAAAAAAATTTAAATATCTTTATTGATATGAAAAATCAAATCTATTAATTAGAGAAATGAAAATTAGAACTTTAAGGTATGACCTCATACCTATCAGATTTACTGATGTGACAACAAAGGAAAATAATAAATATTGGAGGAAATGTGGAGAAACCAGGACACTAATACAATGTTGGTGGAGCTGTAAACTGATACAACCATTCTGGAGAGCAATTTGGAAGGATGCCCAAAAGGCCGTAAAATTTTTGACTGAGCAATACTGCAAATAAATCTATATCCCAAAGAGATCAAAGACAGGGAAAAAGATCTACTTGCATGAAGATATTAAAGCCACTCTTTTTTTTGTGTGTGTGTGGTGGTGGTGGTGGTGGTAAAGAATTAGAAACTGAAAGGAAGTCTATCAATTGGAGAATGGCTGAACAAGTTGTGGAATATAATTATGGAATGGAATACTATTGTGTCATAAGAAATAATGGACAGGATGATAATAAAACAAAATCTGTAGACTTATATGAAGTGATACAAAATGAGGGAAGCAGAACCAAGAAAACACTGTACATCATAACAGCAATCATATAGAATGATCACCTGTAAATGACAGCTATTATCAGCAAGGCAAGGATCCAAGACAACTCCAAGAGACTCAGAAGAAAAATGCTAGAGGGCATCTGGGTGGCTCAGTGAATTGAGAGCTAGACCTAGAGAAGGGAGGTCCTAGGTTCAAATCTGACCTCAGATACTTCCTAGCTGTGTGACCCTGGACAAGTCACTTCACCCCCATTGCCTAGCCCTCACCACTCTTCTACCTTGGTACCAATACACAGTATTAATTCCAAGACTGAAGGCAAAGATTTAGGAAAAAAAAAGAAAGAAAGAAAAGAAAAAGGCTAGCCACTGCTATAGAAGAATTGATAAAGTCTGAATCCAGATTTTGAAGCATATCATTTTCTATTTTATTTCCTTCATGAGTTTTTTCCTTGTATAAGCACAATATGTCTTCTTTTACAACATGACGAACATGGAAATATGTATTGCATGATAGCACATGTATAACCTATATCATATTACCTGCGGTCTCAAAAAAGGAGGAGGAATGGGAAGGAGAGAACGTGGATCACAAAATGTCAGAAAATGACTATTAAAAATGGCATCTACATGTAATCTGGAAAAGAAAGATATCAATTTAAAGGCCCATTTCTGAACTCTTTCTCTGTTTTCTTCTATCTTCTCTTCTTTCCTCGTCCTCATCTTATAGATCTCCCATAATTACATGTCAAGGACAACTGAACCAGAAGCTCTACCATCTGGTTACCTTTCACATAGACTGAGCCCAGACTTTGACAAGGCGTCACTCAAAATACTGTTTTACATGGGTTCAAAGTGATTGTCTTCTTAGAAGAAGCATGGTTCAGCTAACAAAAACACAGGTTTTCTCCCATCTAATTGCAGCCCACCTCCCTGGGTTTCCTTTTCCTTTTAAAAGCTTAGGGGGGAGGTTGTACACTGTGTCATCTGCAATCAGGACAATTTATGGGCTGTAATTTTCAGACCCTGTCTTTCAGAGTATCTTATTATCATGTGAGCCATTCCCTTCACCTGGAGAATTTTCTCTCTAAAGCTGATATTTGGAGTCTCTCTGTGAAATCCCAACATGCCTGAACATGACAAGGTTTCCACTGACACACATAAATCTCCAGGTAGCCTTTCTCTCCCAAGTAGCAAAAGGAGTAAAAATTAAAAAGAGCATTGGCGTTTCCGAGCTAGAAAGAACCTCAGAGGTCATCCAGACCAACCTCCTCATTTTACACAAAAGAAAAGTGAAAGCCAAGGAGGTTAAGGGATTTGCCCAAAGTCCCTCACTAGCAGTTAGTGTCAGAGGGAGAATTGAGGAAGCAGTTAAGTGGTACAGTAGACACTGGCTCAGAATCAGGAAAGCCCAGATCCAGACTCAGACACTTACTAGCTGTGCGACCCTGAGGAGTAAGTTACTTAGTCCTGTTTGCCTCAGTTTCCTTATCTGGAAAATGAACTGGAGAAGGAAACCTTAAATGAGGTCACAAAGAGTCAGAGCCAACTGAGCAATAACAACAATAGCAAATCTTTTCTCCCCAATAAGGCATCAAACTTGTAATCATGGAGACATGGAATCAATTTCTGCTTGTGACTCTGGGCAAGTGCCTTAACCCTGTTAGCCTAGTTTCATCATCTGTAAAGTGAGCTAGGGAAGGAAATGGCAAACCACATTAGGATCTCTGCTAAGAAAACACCAAAATGGGTGACAAAGAGTAAAAAATGACTGAAAAATATTCAGCAATAACTTCCTGTGAGCCTGTACTCATTTAAATGTCCTATACTAAAGTTGCTTAAATAAGACTCAAACCCATGTCCCATGACTCCCAATGTAGTGCTAGTGTTCTTTCTACTGTACCAAGGTATCTCCTAACTTCAAAAGACATAAAGATCAAAAAAGGAAAAAGCTGAATCTAAAGTTAGGTAGAATTATATATGGAACTTCCCCTCCTGTGTGAGTAAATTGGTTCTCTGTCCCTGCTGTTCTAGGAATCCTTGCCTAAGCAAGCAGTCTCTGCCTCAAATATCAAGCATTATTTCAAAGAGAATTTATTGAGATAAGTATCATCGGAAAGTGGAGCTCAATGAGGAAAAGTTTTTAAACAATAAAGGTCACAGGAATTTCCTGGAATTTAAAAAGGGAGGTGATGGGGACAGGGAGTTCTCCTGTTATTGAGAAAGAAAGAAAGAAAGAAAGAAAGAAAGAAAGAAAGAAAGAAAGAAAGAAAGAAAGAAAGAAAGAAAGAAAGAAAGAAAGAAAGAAAGAAAGAAAGAAAGAAAGAAAGAAAGAAAGAAAGAAAGAAAGAAAGAAAGAAAGAAAGAAAGAAAGAAAGAAAGAAAGAAAGAAAGAAAGAGATGGAGAGAGGGAGGGAGGGAGGGAGGAAGGAAAAGGAAAAGGAAAGGAAAGAAAAGAAAAGAAAAGAGAAGAGAAGAGAAAAGAAAAGAAAAGAAAAGAAAAGAAAAGAAAAGAAAAGAAAAGAAAAGAAAAGAAAAGAAAAGAAAAGAAAAGAAAAGAAAAGAAAAGAAAAGAAAGAAGAAAGAAAAGAAGCTGTAACTCTTTTGCTTGGAATCCCAGAGCTTCCACAATCTTCTGGCTCCAACTTACCTTTTAAGACTTTCCTGCCATTCCATTCCTCTGAGGATTCCTTCACTCCACACTGGCCTCTTCTCTGTCCCTGACCAACCATGCAGCTTTTCATTTGCTGTGCCCCACTCTCCTCTATCAAACATTCCTTTCTAAATCACCCTCCAACCTCCCCCTCATCTGAAGACTTCTCTTGCTTATGAACATGCTCAGTTGATAAAACACTCTATCATAACATAAATGTAAAAGATCTTTAAAGCACTTTACCCAAGCCATTATACATCTCTTCTTCCTTTCAAAGCCCTGTGCTCAGGATAAAAGACCCACAGCTGGAAAGGACTTCCGTAAGTAATCATCTAGTCCAAACACTTTTACTTTAAAGCAGAGGACTTGGAGGCCACCAAAGGGTAAGTGTCCTCCCCAACATTACACAGGTAAGAAGTAACAGTGTTGGGATTGAATTTAGGTTCTGTAACTGAAAGCTTAACAAGATACCAAACTGTTAGAATGTGCTACTCTACCTCCTCACTATAAATTCAATTCTTAATCTCCTGAATTCTGTCCTTGTTCAATCAGTTATTGTTTCCATGTTCCTTTGATTATCTACAAACACTTGGGGGAAGTGGGACATCTCTTTTTATTTAATTTTTTAATTCAGAAAATCTCAACTGTTTACTTCCCCCCACCTTGGAAAGTCCTTAATCTTTTAATTAGAAATCAGAGTATCTAATGTTACATTGTTTCCTTTTAATTAATTGGTCTCATTGAATTAATTGTTTTTAAGTCACAAGAAGTCTAACCCCGCCCCCCCTGTATTCTGTGTCCAGATGTAAATACATACTCTTTACCTCTGCCTCTTAGAAGATTCCTTCAAGGGTGAATGACCTGACTATAAAGAAGGAAATTATAAGCAAATTAGGTGAACACAGAATAGTAGACATGTCAGATCTTTGGGAAAGGAACAACTTTAAATCCAAGCAAGAGCTAGAAAAAAATCACAAAATGTAAAATAAATAATTTTGATTACATCAAATTAAAAAGCTTTTGTACAAACAAAATTAATGCATCCAAAATTAGAAGGGAAGCAACAAATTGGGAAACAATCTTTATAACAAAAAACCTCTGACAAAGGTCTAATTACTCAAATTTATAAAGAATTAAACCAATTGTACAAAAAATCAAGCCATTCTCCAATTGATAAATGGGCAATGGACATGAACAGGCAATTTTCAGTTAAAGAAATCAAAACTATTAATAAGCACATGAAAAAGTGTTCTAAATCTCTTATAAATCTCTTATAATCAGAGAAATGTAAATCAAAACAACTCTGGGGTATCACCTCACACCTAGAAGATTGGCTAACATGGCAGCAAAGGAAATTAATGAATGCTAGAGGGGATGTGGCAAAGTCAGGACATTAATGCATTACTGGTAGAGTTTTTAATTGATCCAACCATTCTGGAGGGCAATTTGGAACTATGCCTAAAGGGCGCTAAAAGACTTTGATCCAGCCATAGCACTGCTGAGTTTATACCCCAAAGAGATAATAAGGAAAAAGACATGTACAAGAATATTCATAGTTGCCTTCTTTTTAGTGGAAAAAAATTGGAAAATGAGGGGATGCCCTTCAATTGGGGAATGACTGAACAAATTATGGTATCTGTTGGTGATGAATGCTATTGTGCTCAAAGTAATAATGAATGGGAGGAATTCCATGGGAACTGGAACAACCTCCAGGAATTGATGCAGAGTGAGAGGAGCAGAACCAGGAGAACATTGTACACAGAGACTGATACAGTGTGGTACAATCGAACGTAATAGACTTTTCCATTAGTGGCAATGCAGTGATCCTGAACAACTTGGAGGAATCCACAAGAAAAACCACTATCCACATTCAGAGGAAAAACTGTGGGAGTAGAAACACAGAAGAAAAACAACTGCTTGAATACATGGGTCCAGGGGACATGGTTGGGGATGTAGACTCTAAATGAACATCCTAATGCAAGCACCAACAACATGGAAATAGGTTCTGATCAAGGACATATGTAATACCCAATGAAATTGTGCATCGGCTGTAGGAAGGTGGAGGGGAGGAAGGGAAATAATATGATTATTGTAACCAAGAAGTAAAGTTATAAATTGACTAAATTAATTTAAAAAAAAGAAGATTCCTTCAAAACAAAGTAAGGAAACAAACATTTATTAACTACCCATTATGTGCCAGGAACTATTCTCAGCACTTAAGAAATATTATCTCAGGGACAGCTGGGTGGTACCAGTCAGGGCTGGAGACCTGAAGTCCTGGAATCAAACCTGGTCTCAGATACTTCCTAGTTGTATGACTCTGGGCAAGTTCCTTAACACCCATTACCCAACTCTTATCAGTCTTCTGCCTTAGAACCAATGAACAGAATAGTATTAATTCTAAAATGGAAGGTCAGGATTTTTTTTAAAAGAGATATATCATCTCCTCCCTCCTTCAGGAATGACCAGTCAGTATTTCTGGCAAGCAAGGAGGCTGAGAGGGAGAGAAGATGAGTGCTTCCAGATCTTTTTCAAGATGGAGGGGTACTTCCCCGTCCCATTTGTAAACAAGAGAACCAGAAAGAAAAAGGCCCACTTGGTCTTGATTACACTGTGCCTGGTAGAGGTGAGAATGTAAAATGAATAATTAGCAGCCCTACTAAACAGATTGTTTGTAAAAGTCCCAATGGGGTTAAAATGTTCATCTCTAGAACAGAGGTGTCAAATTTGGGGAAACTCCCTGTGCGAGATGTGGAGTGGATTAAAATGTGATTAGAAAAAAATATATAACATAGATAATATTAATCTGTGGTTTTCTAAGTCAAAATTTGGCCTCCGAAATACCACTCTAAATTGTACTGGAAGTGATAAATTACTAGATTCCATTCCAATAATCCTATGACTCCTTGCTGCTTACTATTTCTTTTACTATTGGGAATAAAACTACCCATTTCATCCTTGATTCATGTCTGTATGCTGGAAACCTTATTTTGGTATTTTCTCCCATACTAGAGAAAAATCTAAACACCAGCCAAAGATGGATTTGTTCCTTGGGAATCCTATGCAGTGGGTCAAATGAATCACTGAGGACATGTGTGGGGTGGGGTAGGGGTGGGGGAATCTAATTTCTCTATTGAGCAGAAAGGCAACTAAAAAGCAATGGAAGGCAAGACAAACCTGAGAACAGGTAAAAAATAGGGATGGGCACAGGTCACCAGCTGTAAGGGTATCTGGCTAGACATTGTCCTGGACAGGCAATATATTGTACATATGTATGTACATATGTATGCATGTCTTGCTTCCCCAAATAGAATATAAGCTTTTTGAGGGCCTGAACCCATTCTATTCATAGTTAATTAGAATCAGAATGATTACTGGGTATCTATGATTTGTGGGGAACTATGGAAATTAACAATTGTGTTTCCCTGTGTAATTTGGGTTGCTGCTTTCAAATGAGTCATTCAAGACATCCATTCTTTTCAGGAAAAGCCTACTATCTGGACCCTATGTTCCCTTTTGATGTGTTAGTTATTTAGGCTCCTAGGCTGCTTCAATTCTATGCTAAAGAAGTCCAACCTGGCATCAAAAGAAGAAGGAAGCGGTTTATTTCTCAGCAAAATGCCAACTAGTTGTAGGAATACTGATTAAGCCCTGTGGGCCACATCACAGACCAATCATCTTCCTCTTCTTGTTTCCGAAATCACTCCTGTAATTTTCAGATAGCTAAAAGGAACCTAAAACCTCTCATTATTGGGTTCTTAGAACCAATGATTTTTTTTTAAAGCCTCCTTGGCCAATGACTTTTATTTATAGAAGGGGCAAGTTAGTTGTAATGGAAAAGTCTTCAATATCAGACAGCTTAACTTGGGGAAGATATGTTTTAGAACTATTATCCAAAGTCTCTGCCATAACTGTAATTGCACAGCCTCGTATCTTGGTCCATTCCAGATTTATGTGAACTGGGGCTACTAGATTTAAAAGAAGAAGAAGAACTGGGAGAAGAAGGAAGAGGAAGAAGAAGAGGAAGAAGAAGGAGGAGGAGGAGGAGGAGGAGGTGAAGGAGAAGAAGAAGAACAAGAAGAAGAAGAACAGGAACAAGAAGAAGAAGAAGAAGAAGAAGAAGAAGAAGAAGAAGAAGAAGAAGAAGAAGAAGAAGAAGAAGAAGAAGAAGAAGAAGAAGAAGAAGAAGAAGAAGAAGAAGAAGAAGAAGAAGAAGAAGAAGAAGAAGAAGAAGAAGAAGAAGAAGAAGAAGAAGAAGAAGAAGAAGAAGAAGAAGAAGAAGAAGAAGAAGAAGAAGAAGAAAGGAGGAGGAAGAGGAGGAGTAGGAGAAGTAGCAGCTTTCAAATAAGTCATCTAGATATCACTTAAACAAAGAGACCTGGGTAACATATTCCTTACAACTCTAGGAAGTAGGTGCTATTATTCTTTCCATTTTATAGATGAGGAAACAGAGGCAAATAAAATTAAAATTCCCCAGCATCTAAGGGTGGAGTTGAACTCAGGTCTTCCTAACTCCAGGTCCAGTGTTCTCTCCACTTTTCCACCTATAGTGCTGGAATTTGTAGGAGTTAATAACCCTTACTGAAAGTCAAAATGATGATTCATTACTTACTTTCCCACTTTATTTTAATTAAGTGTCTTTTGCTCTGGTTTTACACAATCTGGTTTCATCTGAACAAAATCTGAAATAAAGATTCAGAACAATGGATTTAGGTACATGCTCACTCTAAAAGAACACATTGAACCTGGGAATACGAATTAAGTCCAAGGGCCATGTGAAGAACCTCCAGAGAACTTATGCTACAGACAGCATTTGATTACTTACAAAGTACTTTCTTTTAACAACTTTGTAAATTATCTATGTTCATATTATTATCTCATTTTACAGATGAGAAAACTGAGCTTTATAATGGTAAGGTACTTCAAGTGTAATCACATAAGTATCAAGGAACATAGCCAGGAACCTGTTAATAAATATTTAACAAATAGTTCTCTGGTGGAAAAATGTACCCATGAAACACTATTAAGGTTAATATGTATTGTTGTCATTTTCTCCATAATTTTCTCAAATCTAAACATTCAACAAAATATAAAACAAGAACTGAATTTTAGCATTGCTGGTTTCTGAGGTATAAATGCTTGTGCTGAAAATTTACATCCAAATTGAAGTCCAAAATAAGATGACTCCAGAATATCAGTAATGATATATTTGAGCAAAGGTTTCTTAAATCCAAGTTGTGTTCTTTCTATCATAGCACCTTATTATTACTTTAATAAAAATGACTTTAATCACCTTCTTACTATCTTTCTCAAGAGAAAGAGCAGCAGTGAAAGACACATGATGAGGTGAATGGTGATAGAGAAGAGGGCATAGAAAGGAGAGTGGAGGTGGGCAGCAAGGCTGCTCAATGGATTGAAAGCCAAGCCTAGAGACAAGAGGGCCTGGGTGCAATATGGACTCAATCATTTCACAACTGTGTGATCCTGAGCAAGTCTCTTAATCTCTATTGCCTAGCCATTATTGCTCTTTTGCCTTGGAACCAATACACAACATAGGAAGGAAGGAAGGAAGGAAGGAAGGAAGGAAGGAAGGAAGGAAGGAAGGAAGGAAGGAAGGAAGGAAGGAAGGAAGGGAGGGAGGGAAGAAGGAAGGAAGGAAGGAAGGGAGGGAGGGAGGGAGGGAGGGAGGGAGGGAGGGAGGGAGGAAGGAAGGAACCTCACTTCTTCCTGTTCAAGCTCTGCCTCCCAGGTTGAAATCTTATAAACCTTGATTTTCCTGCAAGAAATTTTAGAGCCAAATGACAAATTCCTCTAAAGAGAGGTTTGTAAGAACAATATTGGAGCCCTGAAATAAGTTGAGAATTAGATCTGCAATTATGGAAAGAGAAATCCTGTAGCAATCCAATTCTAATTCTGAAGCAAATAAATACCTCTGCACATACAAAAAGAGAGGCATTAAATAACTTCATTAATGATAATCAGAATGTTACCTCTCTCCAACTCAACTCTAGGAGGAGTGAACCTTCATAAAGGTTTTCAAAGACTAATCTCTTCTAGTTTTCAATTAGGTTTTGTTTTAAGGAATAGAAATATATAAAGTAACAGGTAAAAGAAAAGCAATAAAAACATTCTTACCCCTACCAGATAAATACAACACAAGGACACACATGACAGTGGGAAAAGGTCAAGCCTTTACTGCAATCTGGTCTTGAACTAAAACTAGTTAAGTTTCCTGTCTGAGACCCTGCAGCTTCATCTCCATCTCTCTGCCAGCAGCCAATGTGAGAGTCTACTGAAGACTCTAGTGTAAGCATTTATCTTGGCATACCCAAAAGAGACATCAGGATTCTGCCAGGACTCCTGGGTTCAGGAATGGCACAACAGTCTTGCTTTCCCCTCCTCCATTTTCTAACACTGACCACAATCCTGGCTCATCATCCTTTCTTGTATCAACCCCTGTACACTGGCCTGTCCACTCTTTAAATATTCCAACTCTCAGAAAATGTTTGCACGATTTAGAGTCTTAGCCTTGCCAAATTGGGAGAAAGAAGAATAAGGCTACTCAAAACTATATAAAAAAAAGTCAAAGGAACTCAGATGTTCAATTGGAGATAGATTTGGAGGAGTCATAATTACACTCTTCCAGTAGGTGAAGGATTGTCATGTGAAAAGAAGGATTAAACTTGCTCTACTTGGCCCAAGAGAACAGAACTAGTAGCAAAGATTTAGAAAATATAGATTTAGGGTCTATTCAAGTAGAACTATCTAATGATCAGAGCTACTGCAAAGTGTAATGGGCATCATCTCACCAGGCTCCAAATCCCATGAGCTGGGAGCATTTCTTCTACTTGACCTACAGCAGTAACCTGCTTAATGAGTATTGGTGGCTATGGAATGTGGCCTGGCTGCAGGATTTCAAATTTGACTTTGGGAATGATCAAGGTGTAACAAGTCCTTCCTGGTATAGAGATATAGAAACTACTTTCCAGAGCCCTGATGATGAAGTTCAGAGAGTCATGTGGAAAATGCATGGGAAAAATGTGAGTTGTCTGGATAAACAAAAAGGAGTTGAAAATAGAATCATATATTCCAATAGAAACTGCTATTTGCAGTCAAAGAAAATTATTAACCTACTGATGTTATGAGACGAAGAACTATGTCCCTAAGCCTCCCTCATCACAGTATCAAATTGTCATCTGAAAAGGTGTCAACTAGAACAGTCTGCCCTCTGGATATTAGAGAAGGACCAAAGAAATAAACAAATGACTACAAAGGACCCATGAAATTCCTTGAAGAAATCGAAGCTGTCATCAATGAAATGTTATAGCAAACATCCATTGTGATTTTCCAATGTAGATCTAATCCAAATATTTGCCTCATGATTTATTTTAATTACTGTCTTTCTGGCCACTTTTGCATTTTTTCCCTTTGATAAGATGAATTCCAAACCATCCCTAGTAACTTATTCAGGTGATGTCACTGCTTTAATATGTTGATAACAGTTTTTTTCAAAATGCTGCTTCCCATTGGTAATTTCTCTTGTTTGAAGCTTTCTACAGGAATTGGAGTAGAGGTTAGGCCATAAAAGTTGTGAGACATTGGAAGAACTGTACCCAGTGAAATCTTTTTTTAGGCATCAGCAGTGAATTTAAGTGTGGTCCGATGAAAAGAGACAAATGAATGACCTTTCCCAAAAAGCCTGTGAACTGATTTAGCAAAAGATGGGAAAACTAGAAATTGCTTTAGCTAGATGATAATTTGATAATAAAATAAATGTGGATGCTCTGTTAAAAGAATAAAAAGATTTAAAGCAAAGACTGGATAATCACTTATTAAAGATGCTTTAGGGGGGGATTTTTACTTCATAGGCTAACTTAAATTACTTCTATAGCCCCATTCCATGTAAATTTACCTCGCATTGTTTTCCTCCTCTTCCTTCTCCAAACCTGCTTCCTCAGGTAATATTCATAAGTGAGAGATCCAGATACACCTGCAACTCAAGCTGGAAACTTTCTGAATTATTGAAGAATCATCTTTGGCATCTGTTGAGCCAAAACTTATAGAAGGTCAAGGCTGGAAAGAATCTCAGAGGTCATCTAGTCCAATCCATATCTGAGTAGGAATTCCATCAGTAACATTACTGACCAATAGCAGTACAGATATCACTTGATGAACTCAAGAGATCTACGCAATGGAAAATAATGGGCTAAGTGGGCTGCAGAGACTTCTAGCTCCATTCTATAAATAGACTTCATACTCTCCCAATCTGTCCCAAACTCATTGTGCCAAGCCTAACAGATGGGTCAAACCATGAACTGGGCAGAGGTGGGCACAACTCCACTGTTGCTTCAACTCATCAAAAGTCTCTCCATTTTGATTTCAGCATCCATGGTATGAGAGGCAGAATTTCCTTAGCTTTGTGTGGTTGTGGATTCCAAGGATCTCTGGTCTATTTTCTGAGTTGGAAGAAACTCATCCAGTCTACTTCTGAACACAAACCCCCTAGATAGATGGCCATGTGATTTCTTCTTTAATACCAAATGTGATATTGGTTCTTTCTACCTTAGCTTCTTATTTTTCTTTTATTTTTAAGCCCTTACTTTCCGTCTTAGAATCGATATTATGTATTGGTTCTAAGACAGAAGAGTGATAAGGGCCAGGCGATGGGGATTAAGTGACTTACCCAGGGTCACACAGCTAGGAAGTGTCTGAGGTCAGATTTGAACCCAGGACCTCCCATCTCTAGCCTTGGCTCTCAATCCACTGAGTCACCCAGCTGCCCCACCCCTTATGAAATGAAATGGTCATTTGATTAAAGATATCTGTATGACCATTAGCAAACACTTAATAAGAAAATAATAGCTAGCATGTGGATAGTGCTTTAAGGTTTGAAAAATGGTTTACAAATATGATCTTATCTTGTCCTTATAACAACCCTGGGAGATATGTGCTATTATAATCCTCATTTTACAGATGAGGAAACTGAGGCAGACAGAGTTGAAGTGACTTGCCAAAGGCCACATAGCTAGTAGTTATCTGAGGCAGCCTTTGAACTCAGATCTTCCTGACTTTTAGGTCCAGCACGCTATCCACTTCATCTCCTAGCTGACTTCAGTTTTCTCATTTGTTAAATGAAGGAATTGGCCCAGATGAATTCTGAGGTCTCTTTCAACTCTAAATCTCTAACCTGAAAACCCAGAGTGATTGAGATTCCCTGCTGAGGCTGCCTGTTCCATTGTTGACAAGTCTTAACATATTTCAGCTCAGTTTCTGAAAATATTCTGTATCTATATGTCATTTGTACCCATTGATCCTAAATGCCTTCTGATGACATACAGAACAAACCTATTCTTCCTTCTTCAACCAGAATTGATTGAAAATTATGTTCCTAAATATCTCCTATACCCAAGACATGGCAGATGTGTTGTTTGTTTTTTCTGAATTGCTCTTTTTGTCTTAATTTTTGAATCTTCGTTATGAAGAATGACTCACTGGATAGGGGAAGAGGAAGGAGATAGCCATAAAGGCAAGAGAAGTTGAAAACAAAGCAGGGGGACACATATGGGGATGGAGAAAAACCATTTTGGGGATTTCACTGGAATAGAGAACTTCCAATGAGAAAACTCTCTCTCTCTATTCAGTTTGCCAACTGCTCTACCATTTGTAGTCCTGGAGGGTTGCCTGGGGCACCCAGAGGTTAAGTAACTCATTTAGAGTCTCCCAGCTAGTGTGTGTCAAAAGTGGAACTTGAATCAAGTCTTTCTGACCTTGAAGCCAGCTCTCTATTTACTACACTATACTTCCCTATCAATGAAAAACATACTTTAAAAAATGACTAAATGTCTGTTTGTTCATAGTACTATACTAGGGGATGGGAATAGAAAGGGGGAAAGAAACGCATGCTCTGTCCTCAAGAATCTTAGATCCTTCTGGAATTTACATTCCATGTGTCAGCCCTTCAAATATTTGAAGACCACTAGCATAAGCCCATTTTAATGTTCTACTTTTTTCCCTACACACTCTCATTCCATAGCATTTTCATGCTTACATAGAGGTAATATGGCACAATGGATTGAGAAATGGCCAAAGAGCTGAATTCAGGTTTGACCCCTGATATGGACTGGCTGGAAAAATCACTTAGTTTCTATGTGCCTTAAATGACTTTCTCAGTCTATAAATATGAACTGTAACATCATTGCTGTCCTTCAAAAACAAAGGAACGAAGGATGAACAACCACACACAAATGAAATCATAGACCTTTTTTCAATATTTGACTAATTTTTTTAAACTAACAAATATTTTTTCTCCCTCTTATCCCAACCCCTTCTATACTGAAAGAAGGGCGGGGGTAACCCTATAACAAGAATGTGTAACCCAGGCTACAACTTCAAAATCAAGCAAATTCCCACTTTGACCAAGTCTAAAAAATGTGTTTTACTCTACATATTGAATTCCTCACCTCTTTGTTAAAAGATGGGTAGCACTCTTCATCATGGATCCTCTGGAACCAATCAGAACTATTAATTTTATAATGTTATTATAGTATGAATGATTCCTAACTCTATTTTACTCTGCATCAGTTCATACACAAATCTTCCTTATTTTCTCTAAAATAATCCCTTTCACCATTTCTTATCCTACAACAGTATTGTTTTGCATTCTAAGTCATGATTTGTTTAGTCATTTCCTAACTGGGGGAGAGAACATGCATTTACATAACACCTGTAAACCTTAAAATTTCTTAGACTTATGAATGTTGGAAATTTCCCATTGGGAAATTTCATACTTGAAAAAAAAATTTCCTACTGATAGTAAGAACTCTATTGGAATATGAAACTCCTTGGCATGGGAGGATCCTTCTCCTCCCTACTTAAGACTACTTTAGGACAGAAACCTTTTGCTAAACAATGGAAAGGGCTTTGACCTATGCTTAAGCATAGAACAGGAAGTTCTTTGAGTCATGATTGATTTTAGAATTGATACAATAGAGATACTTGGAATGACAGAACCAGGTCTTGGAAAATACAATCTCCACCCTACTCAGAGTAACAGGATTTAGGAAGGGCTGCAGCAAAGATCAAGATTTAATTATTTGAAAATATGACCTTCAACAGACATGTGCAAAGGGGCCAGATCTCTGGGTGGTCCTGGGTTAAGCTAGAGCCACCATTGGCACAGGGGAGACATCAACAGTGATTGGTAGATGTGAGAACTGAGGGGAGGGAACTTAGATTGTTGGATTAAAAGATAGCGGGGTCTGAGGACGAGAAGGAGGAGGTTTTGCTCTGAGGTGGTTGCTCTGAAGGAGGTTTGAGAGGAGAGGTCCTGGAGGGAGAGTTCCTGGAGAGGTCTTGAAGGAGGCTGTGGAAGGAGAACTCAGGAGGAGTCAGGAGGAGAATTCTCTGGAAACATTTCTTGAAGGGAGGCTCTCTTGAAGGTGGAGCCTGAGGTTGGCATGAGAAGCCTTACCTAGAGAGACCTTGGGTGAGTGATAAAACCAACTGACTGATTTATCTCTTAGGACTGAGGTCTAGGCCTTATTGGCTTGAGGCCCTTCATTCTTATTCCTTTCTTAGTTTCTCTCTTTTTCTATTGATTAATCAGTGTATTATAAATTAAATTTCTCTATAAAACCCAGTTGGCTTGGGCATATTCATAAATTGGGAATATATTCCCTGGCAACCATCTTATATTTCAGCGGTCATAATTGTTATATATTTCCCTTGCTCCCAAACATTTTAGTTATCACAGTTTATGGCTCGCACTCTCCTATCTACAACAATTTAAACCCCAAAACTATTTAAAATCTAACACACCTACTATGTACTGAGCACTTTATAGTTAATTCTCTTAGTTGATCCTTATAATAACATTAGGAGGTAGGTGACATTATTTTCCTCATTTTACAGATGAAGAAACTGAGACAAACTGAAGTGAAGTGACTTACCCAGGGTCACACAGCTGGGCAATATATGAGGCTCGATTTGAACTCAGATCTTCCTGCCTTCCTATCCAGGACTCTTACTCATGGCAGGAGTTGCCAGATTTTTGTCACAGGAAAAGGACTACTATAACTATTTAGGCACATATCGGTCCTTTCCTTTCATGAGTACTTTTTCTCTTCATTATTCTGCCCTTAATTGCTTACTCCTCCAATTTCTATCTTCATCCCTTGCCCACTCTCCTGTTGGGCTGGAATAGCCTGTTTGGGGCAGGCGTCCTCCCCTACTACCACCACCACATTCCGGAGGATATGAAGACCAGCAGGGAGAGCTCGAGTCCAGCACAGCTGGGAAGTCTGACTCTGCTCACAGGTGCTCTGAACATCAGATGGCAAAGGGAGGGAAAACACGAAGACCTCCCCAAGCCTCCCAGCAGCACTCTGGCCCTTTGCTTAACTGAGCCAGGCAGCAGCTGCAAAGGCAAACACGCCAGGGCCTCCAGGGCTGCGCCTGCGTTTTCCTTGGAGGCCGCCCCAACCACCTGATTTTTCTGAAGCCGTCGCAGTCCTGCGCAGCTCACCATCCACTCACAGAAGGCTTTTAACACCCCTCTTGCCCTTCGCCCCGACTTGGAAGCACCTCACACTGCTAAGGTAAGAGGGTAAAGTCAGGCCCTTGTCTTGGGTAGGCTTAACAGTCCTTTTGGGGGAAATGCTGCCAAATGTGGTTCTGTGCATGCCTGGGTGGTGGTTTTGAAATCTGATCAGCTGCCTACTAGGCTCGAAGCTAGGATTGCTGAACTTGACTAATTCCTGGGCGCTCCAAGGGAAGTAGAACAAAAGGGGAAGGGAGGGAAATAGCAGTCTCTGCCCACATCCTGGAATCATCCCTTTAGATCTAGAAGGGACCCTGAGATATCATCAAGTCCAACTCACTCGATGAGGAAACTGAGGCACAGAGCGACTAAAGCCACTTACTTTGGGTCACCCATTAAGTGTGGTAAGATTTGAACCTGGGTCCTCCTGATTCCAAATTTATTGCCCTATCTTGTACCCTTGCTACCTCTCAAGCCATAAGGTAATTCCTTAATTAATTCCTCCACCTGCCCAATTAAGATCTCAATCAAGGATGAGCTATGGAGTTGGAAAGAGCTCTTCTGTATATGAAAGAAACAGCAGTTTCTTTGGACAAATAATCACAAGAGGTGCATTTTCTTTCTTTTCATATGAAATTGAGAGATAGAAGGAAACTCTGGAGTCTTCTAGTCCAACCATTCCATTTAATAGTGAGCCTTCAATAGTGAGGTTAAGTAATGTTTCTATGGCCAGGTAAGGATTTGAACCTATATCCAACTCCCAGTGCAGCTTTACTACCATAATACTCCACTCACCTCTTTTTTCTTAAGACTTTGAGGATTGTGTCATGTTTTCCTCCCAATCAATCTGGAGTCAGGTTATTGGTACAAGTATCACTGTACCCATTTTACAGATTAGATAACTCTGAGAAGTCAAGTAATGTCCATTTTACAGATAAGGCTCTGAGAGCTTGTATTGACCATGGTTGTCCATATGGTAAGCATCTGAGATAGAATTCAAATCTCTTTCTACTGATTGTAAGTCCATATTTTATGCTGGAATTGTGGGGTGAACACTGGACCTGAAGTCAGGCCTCCTCAGGGATGTCTCTTGGGATCAACCCCATCTGGGATGAATGACGATAATGGTGCTGGTGATGAGAGCTGACATATATATATATAGCTTTAGAGTGGTGATGTGACATGATAAATAGTGGGTTCAACTTAAAGTCAGGATCAGGAATAATAGCTAACAATTGTTCAGTCATTCCTTGGTTCTGTTTGACTCCTCACAACCCCATTTGGGGTTTTCTTGGCAAAAATACTGGAGTGGCTTGCCATTTCCTTCTCCCACTCATTTTATAGGTGAGGAAACTGAGGCAAGAAAGATTAAGTAATTTGTCCAGGGTTACGTATCTCATGTCTGAGGCTAGATTTGAACTCGGGAAGATGAGTCTCCTTGAGTCTAGGCCAAGTACTCTAAAGGTTTGCAAAGGAATTTACAAATATTATCTCAGTTGGTCCTCACAAAAAAACTTGGAAGGTGGGTGCTATAATGACCCCTGTTTGATACAGGAGGAAACTAAGGCCGTCAGAAGTTAAGTAACTCACCCAACTAGGAAGTGTCTGAGGCCATATTGGAAGGTGGAAACTCTATACATTGGGCCACCTTAAATTTGGTTCAAATCCTGCCTCTGACATCCACTAGCTCTGTGACCATCAGCAAGTCATCTTACTTCTAAATGCCCCCAGGCAACTTTCTAAAACTATAAAATTAGTCGCCATCATCAGTGGAGGAAGTTTACACACATATATGGGGTGTCTAGGTACCATGGTGATTTTTTTTGTTCTGATACTGATTTTTTTAATTTAATTTTTGTCATACAAAACACTTCCATATTGGTCATTTTTGAAAGAGCATACGCATAACCAAAATCCCCAAAAATAAAACCATAAAAACACTGATGTAAATGATGACTCCAACACTTCTTTCTCTGAAAGTGGATAGCATTTCTCATCATATGTCTATCAGGATGGTCCCAGATAATTGATTTGCTGACAGTAGCCAAGTTTTCATAGATGATCATCATACAATATTACTATTACTGTGTGCAGTCTTCTCCCAGTTCTGCTTATTTCATTCTGCATCTGTTCCTGCAAATCTTTCTAGCTTTTTCTGATAGTAACAATAGTATCCTATCACCAACTTGTACCACAATTTGTTCAGCCATTCTCCATGGACATCCCTTCAATTTCCTATTCTTTGCCACTACAAAAAAGCTGCTAAAAATGTTTTTGTATAAGTATTTCCTTTTTCCTTTTAATTATCTTTTTTAATAGCCCATGGTTTTTTTAATGCTCTTTACTGTTTACAGAGAACTTTCTTCACAATTTTGTGAGATAGTATATTTAATGTTATTACTATCTTAAAAAATGAAGAAACCTGGAATTTGGAGAACCTGGATTCAAATCTGGCCTCAGAGACTTCCTAACTGGGTGACCCTGGGCAAGTCACTTAACCCTTGTTGCCTAGTCCTTACCCCTCTTCTGTCTTAAGAATCAATATCTAAGATAGAAGATTAGAATTTCTAAAAAAATGTTTCCACACACAGTTATATCCATTGATTAAATCAAAGCTCTCAACCAAAACAAAAAATAGTCTTTAAGCTTTGTTAAGTATATTATCTCATTAGAGTCTCATAAAAACTCTGGAAAAGTAGCATGACTGGTCTTATGATTTCTTACCTTAGATACTTTAGGTCTTACGATTTATAGTTGAGGAAACTAAAGTTCAGAGACTTCAATAACTAAACAAGTATTTACTGAGCGTGCATTAAATATGCCAAGCACTGTACTAAACGCTGAATTTTTTTTTTTAAGGCAAAAACATAGTTCCTGCCTTCAAGGAGTTTACATTCTTGTAAGTTATTTGAGGATGGTGATAGAGCTAGTCATAATACTTCTGCTGCCCAACTCAAAAGATTTTTATGAGGGAAGTGATTTGTGCTCTAATTATTCATGTAATGTTGAGCAGTTCAATGGACTAAGTGCTGGAGGTATAATCAGAAAGATCTGAGGTCAAATTCGGGCTGAGGTACTTACAAGCTGTTTGACACTGGACAAGTCATTTTAACTTCTTTCTTCTTTTTTTCACTTGTAAAATGAGGATAATAATATCAGCTCCCTCACAGGGTTGTGGCAAGGATAAATAAAATAAGATAATAATTGTAAAGGGCTTGGCAAACCTAGATGTAAATGGTAGCTACCGTTGTTCATCTTTGTCAAAGAGGACCAATGATATCATGGGGTAATGTCTTGACTTGTGTACTAATTGGATTTCAGTGAGGCTGAGTCAGCAGTCAGCAGCCTCATTCTCTCTTCCAGAGATGTCAAGATGAAAGTCGGGATGCCTGGCAATGGCCCCGATGCAGTGGATGACTGGCCTCTAAGGCCTCCAAGCACTCCACAGTGCCTGCTTCTCCTTCCTTCATGGTTTCAACCATTGTTCCCATCCATTGTATTCAGGGAGCTCTTCTGGTGTGAAAGCTATAGCCAGCCCTCCTCCCCCTTGGGTGCCCCTCTCCCACCCAACTCTCACCTATGGCTCCAAGAAGCTGTAGCATGAGCAGCAGCAACATGTCTGTAAAACTGTCTAGATGAGGTTGAGGGTAACTGACTCAACCTTGTAGAGGTATGCCTAGCCTGGGTATGTGAAGACTTCCCCCAAAGAAATGGTCAGATGAAATGGTGGCTATTACTTTTATTATATATATTACATAGCAAGATACATATGTAAATGTTTATATAATATGCCTATATATGACCACGGATATTATAGTGGAGCCCCAAGTCACTAGAGAGGTCCCAGACCATAAAGAGCACATGAGAAACTCCTGCATCCCTGACAGGAATGCAAATGGTGGAAGAAAGGCCAACCCTGGTGCAATTAAAGAGGCAACTGCATGATGGAGACTCCCCTACTTCTGTGATGAGGCCTTGAGTATGGATACGGATCTTCTGTTTGCATCTCAAACATCAATAAGTTTTCTAAGATATGCATTTCACCCACCTTTCTGATGTGGGCTTGAGCATGGATCTGTCCCTTCATTAATATGTTACAAAGAGTACATACCTTTGCCACCCCTCAGAGTAATATTGTTTAATGGTCCTTGTTTATCCCCCTCCTCACTTTTTTTAAACCCTTACCTTCCATCTTGGAATCAATCCTGTGTATTGGCTCCAAGGCAGAAGAGTGGTAAGGGCTAGGCAATGGGGGTTAAGTGACTTGCCCAGGGTCACACAGCTGGGAAGTATCTGAGGCCAGATATAAACCCAGGACCTCCTGCCTCTAAGCCTGGCTCTCCATCCACTGAGCCACCCAGATGCCCCCCTCACTTTTATTTATGGTCATATAGTCTCTGTTTCTCTAAGGTATAAAACTCCTGAACCCCGCTTATTCTTTAGATGAGCTCTCCTCCCAAACCAGATAAGGATGGTCCTCCTGCAACAGTATGAGATGCATACATTATTTTTATATATATATGTGTGTGTGTGTGTATTTATTTTTATTTATTTTATATACACATATCTATGTATGCATATATGTATGTGTATATATACATAACCTAATATTATTATAGATGGGACCACATGGACAAGCGTCACAAGGTTGGGATGGGCCACACTGTGTACTTTTGGAGATACATCCCCATTGTGGCAAGGTCACAGACACATTTGAATTAAGTATTTGGATGAATTAGCCCAATCAGATGAGCTCAGAATCCTACTATGTTCCACTCAATTGAGGGAGTGGATGTTTTGATGACAGGGGCACACAAGTGGACCTATCTTGGAGCCATTGGTGGTGACCTAGTCCTGGGTAGAAGAAGGCAATAAGGGTTGCAGCAGGAGCATACCTGCAATTTGAGGAGTGGGGCCAGGTGAGGGGAGAAGGATAAAGCAAATGGGGGGGGGGGCTGACTTAACAGTTTTGCTGGGGCCTGTCCCATGAACATTTCCCTTTGTTTATTCCATGACTATTTGAGCACCTCTTCTATAAAGTGGCAGATTGAGATTCAGTGGCAGAGTCTTGACCCAGGTCTCCAGATTCATTGTGTGCCTTTGGGTGATGTCACTTTTTCTCTCTGGGGCTCAGTTTCCTCCTCTGTAAAATGAGAGGGTGGGACTAGACGACCCCTAGACTTCCTCCCAGCTGTAGCGTCCTTTGATTCTCTCTACAGGACTCTGTGCTTCCTGCAATAAATCCTCACAGAGTTTTGTTACATATTTGGAGCCATCGCTAGAACCAATATCATGAAACAAGGTCAGGTTGCTGTCTGTTCAGCCCCCGAAAGCTGTACGAGTTCAAACAGGTTCAGCCAAAGAATGCGCCTCCCTGCTCTCTACCTCAGAACAAAGGAGTGAAGCTCCTGTCTCCTCCAGGAAACATTCCAGAGGTGGGAAACAGAGGTGGTATTCTTTTTCACCCAGACAGGAGGGAAGTGAAGGCTGCCCTCACTCAAGCTGGAAGTCCTCAAGCTGGGCAGAGCACTCAAAAACTACTCAAAGCTGAATAGAACTACATGTTGGGATTGGTGAGAGTTGGGAGGGAGGGGATCAGGAGAAGGCAGAGAATTGTTTTTCTACTTAATAAAATGAATCCCTCCCCAGAAAACTAGATGCCAATCTACTTTTGATGATTACATAGTTGGGAGGGACTCTCGTGCAGAGGCATTGGTGTTTGGGGATAGGGGAAGCCTAGGGCAAATTGTCAAGTAGGTGATATCCCCTCCACGTTCCCCCTCCCACACCTGTTATCAATCAGTGGCTTGTCTATCTTCCCTCTTGCTTTCTCCCCTCCTTCCTCCCTTCTTTTTTAACCTTCATTTCTTCCTTCCTCCCTCCCTTCCTTATTTCCTTCCTTCTTTCCTTCCTTCTCTTCCTCCCTCCCTTCCTTTCTTATTTCCTTCCTTTGTTCTTTCCTTCCTTTGCTCTTTCCTTCCTTTGTTCTTTCTTTCCTTTGTTCTTTCCTTCCTTCCTCCCTTCATTCCTTTCTTCCTTCTTTCCTTCCTTTCTTATTTCCTTCCTTCCTCCCTTCCTTCCTTTCTTTCTTCTTTCCTTCCTTCCTTCTTTCATTTCCTTCTTCCTTCCTTCCTTCCTTCTTTTATCTTCCTCCCTTTTTTCCTTCTTCTATCCTTCTTTGTTCTCTTCAAAAATTGATCTTGGGTACATTCTAGAAATTCACTTCATTATTAATGCATGAGAATAGCTTGACATGTTTTCCTTCTCAATAGAATAGCATTTTAATAAGAATCAAGATATAGTAGATAGAGGGCTGGACATGGAATCAGGATGACCTGAGTTTGAATCCCCAGTTTTTATTCTCTGTAAAATGAGCATAAAAATGTACCTATTATAAAGAACAAATGAGAAAATCTATATCAAGTGCTTTGTAAACCTTAAAGATATCTGGGGGAAGAGTGTATATATACACTCACACATATACACACATGTTATTTATTATTATTACTAAAGCTATATATTCCCAGATTACTCAAATGAACCAGTGTCCACATTTATGTGGATGTTACATCCCATATTACACATTACAGACCATCCGTGCCTGTCCTTTCTATTTCTTCTTGTTTCTATCCTTCTATGAGTTCACTGCAAAGTGTCCACTTGAAGTTCTGGAGAACCTTCCTCTTTTTCTCATGATATCAAAGGTGTAGAATTACAAAATGAATAAAGGAGAAAAGTCAAGATACAGAAATATCCTCAATCCCCTTAGATAAAATGGATGCAGAATTCTATAGGCTGTCACTTCCATAGGAAAAGCTTTAGCTATATATAGAGAATCTTAGCATTCCCTGTGATGCTATCATCTTTTAACAATAGAGTCACCAGCTTTGATGCTCACAGAATAATCCTGAACATGGTTGGAGAGGAGGTAGAAATGGGATTAAATAGAATAAAGGAGAAAAAAAGGTGGATTGCTCTCTTTCTGTCTCTGTCTCTAAATATACTCATATATATATACATATATGCATATATAAACTCATATGTATGTGTGTATGTGCATATGATCTCCAAGCAAGAAAACAGGGAGAGGATTAGTGGATTGATGTTCAAAGTATCTGAAGGAGGGAAAGAAGCCAAAGGCACAAGAAAAATAAAAGATCCTGTACTTTATTAATACTGAAAAAAGCAAGCAAGAGAGCATCAGCAAGCACTGACCTATATGCCTACTTTTCCATCTACATAAAATTTTTATGAGTATCTTCTGTTCATGCATGGAGGCAATCTTCAATGAGGGCATTAGTAGGGATTATTCAGGTTTTTCACTGTTATTCTACAGTACACAACTTTATTCTACAGGACACAACTTTACTATTATATATCACACAACTGGCTGAATGATATAGAGAATACAAGTTGGCTGACTATTTAAAAAGCATTTGATTTGAGGTAAAAATGCCATAACAAATGGCCTCTTCCAACAAAGTATCTCTGCTTTATACATCAAAATTCCTTGAAAGAGTTCATCACAGAAATAAACTTGTTCAAAAACCCTGTGACTATTCATTTCAAGAGAAATATGAAATGGGGAGATGTATGCTAGCCAAGAAGGTGGCTCAATGGATAGATAGAATGCTTGGTCTGGAGTCAGGAAGATCTGAGTTCAACTCTGGGCTCAGGCTCTTCCTAGCTATGTGATCCTGGGCAAGTTACTTAACCTCTGACTATCCAACAAAGAGATCCACTACAAAAAGAAATGGCAAGCCATTGCAGTATCTTTGCCAAGAAAACCCTATGGATAGCTGTGATCTATGGAGTCACAAAGAGATAGACACAACTGAGAACTGAGAGACTAACAATATATTAGCCAGAGGAGTTTGCCACAGTAATAGAGATATAGCACAGAGTCCAAATCTCAGAAAGGTGAGATCCTGAATCTTCTCCTGTTTATGTCAGTCAACCAATTGGTCAGTCAACAAACATTTGTGAAGTGCTCACTATGTGCCAGGAACTCTGCTTAGCACTATGAATACAAACCCAAGCAAGACCCCCTGTGCTCAAAAGCACACATTGTAATGGGTAAAGATGGCACAATAAAGGAAATGGGAAAGTGGCCTGGGAAATGTAAAGATGAAGGTCTCCAGAGATGAGAGCTGGAGGAAGTTCAGAGCAATCTCGAAGACTTTACATTCTCCTACAAGAGATTCATATTTTTTGGCCTCTCCTAAAATACAGGAAAATCGAAAAAGGATGAAAAATGGATTGTCTAGAGATGTGAGTAAGAGGATGAACTTTCCCTTTGGGAAATTGAAAATTCCCTTAAGGATCTCTAATTTCTCATACTTTCTTGTTTTTTTGTTTTGTTTTTTTACTTTGGGGCAACTAAGTGGTGAAGTAATTAGAATGCCAGACCTGAAGTCAGGGAGACTTATCTTTCTGAATTCAAATCTGACCCCAGACACTTATTATCTGTGTGACTCTGCACAAGTGACTTAACCCTTTTTGCTGTAGTTCTTATCTGGAGAAGAAGCTAGAGAAGGTAATATCAAACTATATTTTGCTGAGAAATCCCCAATTGGGTCACTAAGAGTCAGAATGAAATAATTTGTCCTAGAAACAAAGAATGTACTTTTTAAGGCCTTTATTCTACTAGTTATGTCATATCAGGTTATTAATCATGGAAGAATTTGAAGTGACTACCACTTAAAAGGAAATGAAGCTATCAATGGTAGGAGTGAGAAGGCTATAACACATAACAAATGAGGAATTATTTAAAAGAACCAGAGGGAAAGAATCCATCATAATAAATGTATTATTGAAAAACAAGATGAATTGGTTATTTGGAAACCACAAGGGATACCTATTATATACATTCTAAATCCAATGCTGTTTTCCAGTGTACCATGCTTCCTCTAATGATGAAAAGAAAAAAAATTATTTTTGAATTTTGTTTAGATCTTTTCCACTTTTATTTGCTTTGCTCTCCTGTTTTCATTTTCAGATGCTCTCAATTATGACTTTGCTTAATTATATCTCTCACAAAGATTTGTTTAAATTAGCAGTAGGAGGTGAAACTGCTGTTACTCCTCCCACATCATATTCAGTATGAATTTACAAATAAGTTTACTTCCTAACCCAGTATTTCCTTTGGGGGCTGTATCTCTCCACTTAGTGAAAAAGTCAAGTGTTTGCTGACTCCTAAGGCACTTTTCAAAGTTCTTTGGTCTTATTAATAAGTAATCTGTGTCTATATCCTTTCTTTTGTCCTTATCCCATTTTCACAATCAATAACTTATCTAAATAAGTCAGAATAGAATGTAGTTTCATGCCATATCTTTTTCTCAGTCATGTTCTTTCCACTGGATTTATATTAATTTTGATCTTTCATCTACCAAGTCAATTCATGTAAGTGTAAATGGACACCCACCTGAGGAATGACTCCCACATCAGTATAAAGGCATTTGTTAGTTATTTAAACATAATCAATTCCATTCTTAGACTGTTATTCAGTACCCTTTGTGTTCAATGCCTTATAATTCTTTCTTTCATTTAAAAAAATCTCTTATCTTCTGTCTTAGAAGCATTACTATGTATTGGTTCTGAAGCAAAAGAGCAAGGCATTAGGGATTAAATGATTTGCCCAGAGTCACACAGCTCAGAAGTGTCTGAGTTCAGGTTTGAAACCAGGACCCCTCATTTCTAGGCCTGGCTCTCAAATAACCAAACTACCTAATTCTAATGACCCCTTCTAATTCTTTCTTAAAGGAAACAAGTCTTTAAGTTCTCTCTTTCCTTATTCCTAATACATATTTTCTTATAACTATCTCACTATCCTTGCCTTTGTATTTTTTTAAAGTGTATTTTTTTCCAGATTACATGTCAGTGCAATTTTCAATAACTGTTTCCTGACCCTTTTTAATCTATGTTCTCTTCCTCCCTCCCACCCCTCCTCTTTTCCTATCCTGACAGGTAATATGATATAGGTTGTGCATACATTATACAATATATATTTCCATGCTCATCATGTTGTGAAAGACATAGATCAGTTACACTAGAGAAAAATTCATGGAGAAAAAAGGGAAGAATGGCATGCATCAAACTGCATATATACTTCATCAGCTCCTTCTATAGCAGTAGATAGCTTTTTTGTCATGAGTCCCTTGAAGTTGCCCTGGATCCTTGCATTGATCATAATAATTGTCATTCACTCTTGATCTTTGTACTTTCTTGATGCTAATATGTACAGTGTTCTCCTGATTCTGCTCATTTTGTTTTGCATCACTTTATATAAATCTTTCCAGTTTTGTTTGTGTGATTATTTTGTTATTGCTGATGGCACAATGATATTCCATTACAATCATATACCACCACTTTTTCTGCCATTCCCCAGTTGATGGACATCCCTTCAATTTCTAGTTTTTTACTATCACAAAAAGAACTGCTATAGATATTTTTGTATAAGTAGGTCCTTTCCCCCTATCTTTGATTTCTTTGAGTTACAGACCTAGTAATGGTATTGCTGAGTCAAAGGATATGCACAGTTTTATTGATCTCCAGAATGACTGTATCAGTTCACAACGCCACCAAAAGTCTATTAATATCCCAATTTTCCACATCTCCTTCAACATTTATCATTTTCCTTTTTTTATCATATTAGATAGCCTAATAAGTATAATAAGGTTGTATGTCAAAGTTGTTTTAATTTGCATTACTCTAATTAATAGTGATTTGTAGCATATTTTGTATGACTACAGGGTGTTAACTTCTTCATCTGAGAAGTCCATATCCTTTGAATACTTGTCAGATGGAAAATCCTTTCCTTTGTATTAAAAACACTGAGGGGGGGGGGGGGAACAGGGTGGCTCAATGGATTGAGAGCCAGGTCCAGAGATGGGAGGTCCTGGGTTCAAATCTGGACTCAGACAATTTCTAGCTGTGTGACCCTGGACGAGTCACTTGACCCCCATTGCCTAGCCCTTACCATTCTTCTGCCTTAGAACCAAAATTGGTTCTAAGACAGAAGGTAAAGGTTTTTTAAAAAGACACTGAGTTACAAAGCATAATTTAGAGGATCCTATCAAGTCTTTCAAAGATTTTTCTATATCTCCATTCTTTATGACAGCTGCTGATAAATTAGTCATTTATTTTGTCAATTTTTAAAAGTTGGTATTGATATCCCCTTCATCTCCAAATCTGTGTCTCTTTCACTCCCATTCAGAGAGCTCGTTCACATAACAAAAAAATTTTAAAAAGGAAAGAAAAAGCAATCAGTTCCTAAATACTAACCAACATATCAGCTGAGTCTAACAGTATATCAATGTTTCATGTACCTTTCTAGGGAAGAAAAGTGAATTTTCTCACCTCTTCTTCCAGCCAAATTTGGTTATGATTAGATAATGTCTATCTTTATTTGGGGGGGGATGTGGATATAGTCTTTTCTTTGGGGTTGTTGTAGTCACTGTTATCCTTGATTGTCCTTCACATCAATTTCATCACAATTGTTTTCACAGTATTCTTTTTTTTTCTATTGGCTATCATGTAGTTTTCATAGTAGTCTTGCTTTTTCTATTGGTTATCTTTAGTAGTCTTTTTTTCCGGTGGATTATCATGAGCACTAAATGTGAGATCACCAGATGTCCAAAGAAATGCTATTTCAAAACTGTTGCCTTTAGTCACATGCTATGACCAACTTTACCTTCTTTCCAGAAGGAAACAGGCATCCATCTTCCTCCTGGTTTCATTTCTAGCAAGAATTTCAAGATCACTGTGATTCATTTCCTTTACTCATTTGCCCACTTATTTATTAGATGACCATCTCCCTTTTAGAGCACCATCTCATAACTTCTCTCCAAAAGGCATCGCCATAGTCATTTGGTGAGTTTGGGGTGATGTCTGTACGTGGACAGGCACTCATTGCCCAGCGTGAGTCTTCTGGCCTTGGAAAGAATTTCCTTCTGGGAGAGGAGCTAAGTGGCCAAAGAGAGAGAAGCCCTGTGTGAGACAAAGAAAGAAGGAGGAATGCTCAGCTCACTACAGTGAGTCATTCCCCTGCCCTGGAAAAAAGGGGACAGTGCAACAATCACGAGATCAGCACAAGTTAAATGCTGACAAGAAGAGAGGAGATGTCATTGGATGGGTGAACAAGAACAGACCGGATCAAGCTGTATCAGCACATCAGAGTTGGGGAGACAATCTGAGCCTACTTCATAGATCTTCTCTTCCTCTTGTTCTCCTGGAGTACTCCTCAGGGAAGTAACCCTCTGGTCACCTGTCCCGGCGCTTTCTTCTCATTTTCGAAAAGATTCAAACCTGCTCCCCTTCCATCTGCGATGCATCTCTTGGACTGCATTGCTTTATTTTAATGCTTATCTGTATCCCTACACTGTTTGGAACCGCTACTGAAATCATGGCCATTTGTGATGAATCTGGCCAAGGCTTTTACATTCATAGTTTGAAATAACTCAAAAAGGAGTAGAAAGTTACTCAGCTTAAGCTGCAGTGGAGATGAGCTGAATAGTGAGGATGTTCACAAATTTAGTAATCTATGTGATTACTAAACTTGAGATTGTTTTATGAACCTGGAGAGAGATTTTACAAGTAGATGAGCCAATACCAAGGAAAAGTGGAAACTGGGGCATTAATTCTAATAAGCACACACACACACAGAGTACTCAGGCACATATTCCTATCCCCAGCTACATTATATGTAAGGCTATATAAATATGCACATATACACACAGCACATTTATAATATATGTGTGTATATGTACATACACATCCAAATAGAGGCTTGATGGACAAATGATTACTTCTTTTTTCTCCCCTTCTCTCAAATAATGTTGCCAGTAAGCCATAACTAAAAATGTCTCTTAAAATATAATTATAAATATATTTTAATTATCTTTGTTGATCTTTAAATTTGAATGCATAATTATTTTTTAAGAAAAAGAAGAGCTCAACAATTAAGAGGAGAGATAGGGTTGCTTAATTTATATTGGGCTAGTCTTAGAACCAAGAAGACATTGGTTCAAGTCTTTCCTCTAACAGATACTGGTTGTGTGATGATAGGAAGTCACTTAATATCTCAATATTCTCCAATCATTCTCTGATTGTAAATTAATTTCAGTTAATTTATCACTTCTTTAACTGAAGAATTTGGGGTCTATATTAGTAGAGGAAATTTCTATTCTGGGGAATGCTCCACACCAATGAAAACAGATTCAGGGGGGGAAAAAAAGGCTAAAGGGATGAATCTCCTTTAGTGGAATTTCAGATATCATCTGACAGGTTGGGACATCTGGTGAGCAAATAAAGCATTCCTGGTGCAAATAAACTTGGGCATAAGTGGAACAGGGTGTAGCTGTAATCATTCATTCATCCATCTGTTCATTCAACAAATATTGATTAAACTCTTATTATATAGAGACCCCTATGCTAGGCATGAGAGAGGACATTACAAAATCACTGGCCTTGTCTTACATGCCTGCTTTAGAGAGATGCAAAGAAGTGTAATATGTGAGATCCAAAGGGGTAGGGGCAGGGGTAGGAAGGAAATATGAGAAGGCTTTGTGCAGGCAGTGGCAATTGAATTGAACTGTAAAGTATGGAAAGGAATTCAGCAGGTGAAGAGGGAGAGGAAAGACATTCCAGACACACAATTCAAGCACAGCCATGGAGGGTAGAATGCATGGCATGGAATGGTTAGGGGACAGAGAATAGAGTGTAGAAAAAGAGATAGTCTCAGATTGCGAAGGGTCTTGAAATTCAGGTTAGGGAGTTTGGACTTTATCCAGTAAGCAGAAAAAGAGAATTGAAGCTCTCTGACTGGAAGAATCATGTGCTCAGATCATGTACAAAAAAATATTCTAGAGGAATATGTGGGTTGGTTAAAAAAAATGTATCAAATATTTCTGATAAGAATTTGATATCCAAGATACAAAGGGAATTAACACAAATATAAAAGATCAAGAGTTATCACTCATTAGAAAAAATAGTTTGAAGAATGTGAATAGTTCTCAAAAGAATAACCTCAAACTAAAAATGAGCATATAAAAGATTGCTCCAAATAGCCAAAATGAAAATCAAAATAACTCTGTGGCTTCACTTCATTCCCGGACAATTGGCAAAGATGATATAAGGTGGAAATAGTCAATATATGAGAGCTTTTTTTCTTTCTATCTTTGCTCTCCATAGAATATATGCTTAGACGTCTCATTATGGCATTGCAGAACATGGACACTTTAGTTACCTTTTTCAAATAGCATAACTCTAGATTACTTTCCAGAATTTTATCACAGTGTTTTGGTGTGTCTGTTTTTCTACAACTCCTTCAACATTATAGAAGTATTTTTTGTAACATACAAGAACTGGAAACAAAAATTACCATCAATTCAAGAATGACTAAACAAATTGTAGCCTGAAAGTGATAAGTAATATTAATGTACCATAAGAAAAAATCCAAATGATACATATGGAGAAGCATAAGAAAACAAATTAACTGCTACAAAGTGAAGTAAGCAAAACCAGAAAAATAGCAAGCATGATGACTATAACAATATAAGTAAAAAAACCAATAACAACAAAAATCAAAACTCTGTCAAGAAACTATAATGACAAAGGTTGGCCTGGATAAAGAGATATGACAACGCATTTCTCCCCTTCTTTGAAGAGGCGGGGATCTATGGATACAGAACACTGCATATTCATTTGGGCTTGGCTGATATGCTGCCTAACTTTGCTAATTTGTTTTTTTTTTCCTTTCTTTTCATTTTGCCATAAGAAATAGCACTCTCAATGGAAAAGAGGGATGGGGAATGATTCAATGAGAAATTAAGGTGACATTAAAAAAAACAGAAGGAAATAATGAAAAATTAAAACAGAAGAGAGATGACTTTCTAGCAGCAGTGTGAAGGAACTTCACATTTCACTTCCCACCCCTACTCCTTTATCTCTCCTGAGCTCCCTCCTGACTTCTTAGAATCCTTAACTCCTGAGGCAGCTAGGTGGCATAGTGGATAGAAAGCCAGGCCTGATGTCCAGAGGACCTGGGTTCCAATCTGGCCTTAGATACTTCCTGGCTGTGTGACCCTGGAGAAATTATTTAATCCCTTTTGCCTAGCCCGTGCCCTTCTGTTAAGTTGCTACTAGGACATAAAATAAGGTTAAAGGGGGCAGCTGGGTAGATCAGTGGATTGAGAGTCAGGGCCAGAGACAGAAGGTTCTGGGTTCAAATCAAAAGCCTCAGACACTTCCTAGGTGTCTGACCTTGGGCCTAGCCCTTACCTCTCTTCTGCCTTGGAACAAATACACAGTATTGAGTCTAAAATGGAAGGTGAGGATTTAAAAAAAAAAGGTTAAAAAAAAAGAAGAATCATTAGCTTCCATCTAGGTTCACCTTCTAAAGAAATATTTACTTCCCAGATCCTCCCATTGTTAATAGTATCACTCCTCAAATTATCTTGTATTTACAGTAGGACCTCATTGTAATGCAAATCAACACATACACATTCTAGTCTATGGGATTGGCAATCAAAAAAAAGGCAGAAAAATATATAAAATTAACATGTTCAATTATGTGCTAAATCCTTACCATTTTCCCAAGCAGCATGAAGCCTCACAGCAGTCGAACTAGTCACGCTCATTCTCTCTCTGAGAAATGTTAATATTGTTTTGCATCAAATGTGAGCTCCTGGCATCAATCTTTGTCCAGAGTTCTTGCTTGGAACAGATTGTGTCTGTATCGGAGCAGGGCTTCTTTTTGTTTCATTGATGCTATTTAGTTATGAATAATGGCCCCAGATATGAGCAGTGATGCTGGTTGCTCTGATAAGCCTAGGAAAAGTCACAAAGTGCCTCAGTGTGTTCATATAAGAAATCCTTATTAAATCATGGATTTTGCTATTATGCAGGATTTTCAACTCATGGAAAGGGTCTTAGAAAGTACTGGTCGAGGAAAAGTCCTGCTGTACTCTCAGGAGAATGCTTCTGAAGGGCACAGAGCTTTCCCTATTCTTTGAATTCCTAGCGCTTAGCCCAAGAGAGCTTTAGCAATGGACTTCACAGGAAACAAAAATTAACAGTTTCCCGGCCTCAATGCCAGTTAATTTAGGCAATTTCTCCCCCGAATCTGCAAAAAACAAGAGTTAAAATCCGCAAGCTTCTCTGGTTTTAGTCAAAGCGATTAAAGCTTAATATTCGTGAACATCAAGCCAAGAAAATGAAATCTCTGATTTTCAGGTACTACTCTAAAAATGGCAGGCAGCTAGATGTCTCAGCGGATAGAGTGCTTTGCCTAGAGTCAGGAAAACTCTCTTTGAGTTCAAATCTGGCCCCAAGACACTAGCTGTGTGATCCTGGATGAGTCAGTTATTACCGTTTGCCTCAGTTTCCCCTTACATAATAGGAGCTGTTGAAGGAAATGGCCAACTACTCCAGGATCTTTGCCAAGAAAAGCCCAAATGGGGTCATGAAGAGTCTGAATCACAACTGCATATGGCATTGATAGAATCATGGAATTATATTTAACAAGCATCTGTCAAGCACCATTTGTGAGAAAGGCATAGCGCTAGGTTCTGGGGATGTGAAAGCAGAACATCCTGGCCTCAGGATGCTGATATCCAATTGCTGTTGTTTGGTTGTGTCTGACTCTTCAGGACCTCATGGACCACGACCATTTGTCATTCCTTCCCCAGTGGATCCTTTTGTCAGGCCATCCAGAGGCTAAGTGACTTACCCAAAGTCACACAGCTAGGAAGTGTCTGAATCTGGATTTGAACTCAAATCTTCCTGATTCCAGGCCCAATGCTCTTAATCACTAAGTCACAGCTGCCTTTAACATTTTATTCAGAGGAATCTTAATATTGGAAGGAACTTCGGACTTGCCTTAAATTCTCTCACTACAACCTAAATGTTGAGAGGCAGATTAGTGCTATGGAAACAACACTATATTTGGGGTTAGAAGACCTGGGTTCCAATCATGGTTTGGCTTCTTACAATCTGTACGATTGCTATGGAAATCATTTAATTTCTCCTGGCTTCAGTTTCTTCATCTACAAAGCAAGGAAACTGAACTAGACAGCCTTTAAGGTCTAATCATATTCTCGACATTTTCAGTGATGGAGAGCTTACTTCCTCACAAACTCTCTTCATTGCTCCATATTCTGTGGTGCCTTAGAACAAATATGTAGCACACCGGGTAGAGAGCCAGGCCTGAAGTTGGGAAGAGTTGGGTTCAAATATGGCCTTGGATACTGTGTATTTGGAATATGAACCCCAGAACTACAATTCCCAGCACCCCACTCTCCTCCCATTATGTGCTGATGTAGGCAGGATATAAATTTTGTGCTTCTCATTCTGTCTTTTGGTGATAGGGCTCTGTGAAGGTGAGGTGAGGGGGAGAGGCAGGAGAATTTGCTCACATAGTTTTAATTTTGTTAGATAATGAGACTTTTTAACTTCTATTTCCTTTTTATTCTACTTCAAGTGATTATAAATAAATTATAAAATATAATTCTTGGAGTTTTGGATATTAATTTAAGTCCTACAATACATTCCAGCTGTGTGATCTTGGGCAAGTCATTTAATCCCAATTGCCTAGTCCTTGCCCCTCCTCTGTCTTAGAATTAATATCAAGATGAAACATAAGAGTTTAAAAAAAAAAGCTAAAAAATGTTGTGCCATTTTGAATGGTAATCTTTTCCCTTGTGACATAGTTCAGTTAATTCCACCCTTTTTATTTTCACATACAAGAAATGTAAAGTCCAGGGAGGTCAAGTTGGGTCCTGCCCAAGGTTACACCATCAGTCAGCATTAAAAGCCAAATATCGGCTTCTCTGACTCCAAAACCAGAGTTCTTTCCACAGTTCAATACTAATTCTTACCCTCTTGTCCTGGTTCCTGGCCCCAGAGCTACACAAAAAAAGTCCGCTGTTCTCTCCCTTCTTGGAATCTGTTAGTGGTAGCCCTTGCTCGGGCTTGTCCTTTTGGAGAACACTTGTCTCTTTGAGATCTACCGGAGGTACAAAAAGACCTTATGGGAGCCAAATCTCTAACAAGAAAATCCCCTTTCCTAAGCTCTGTATGCAGGGAAGTAAGCAATGTTTAGAGCCAACACCTCAGCTTCTTACCTTATAGGATGAAGTGGTTGAATTAAATAATCTATGATGCCCACAGATATAAAGTCATTGGCCTAACGTCACACAGTTCTCCCTTGCTCAAGGAGGTCTCATTCGGCTTCGTCAAGTCACTGAAGACACAAGTCTCTCTAGCTAGACTGTAAACCGCTTGAGGGCAAGGACATTCCTCAAGCATTTCATGGACTGTCATGGAGAAGAGGAGGGGGAACAGTTTATTCTGACTGGCCCCAAATGCAGCCTCTGTAGCAACGGGAAAGGGTTATGGAAAGGAAATTTTAGATTGGAGCTAAGAAAAAATTTCCTAACCATTAGAGCTTTCCTCAAGTGGAACCCCTTGCTCCTGAAAGTAGCGAGCTCTCCCTCCTAAGACATCCTCAAGAGTATCATTGTGCCTCAAAGAAGGACAACCAAGATGGTCACAAAAACCTGGAAAGACATAGCAAGTGATGCAAAGTGAAGTGAGCAGAAGATTGTCTATAGTAACAGCAATAATGTATGATGATCAACTGTGAGCAACTTAACGATTGTCAACAAGGTAAGGATCCAGGACAACTCCATGGGACGGGTGATAAAAAAAGGAACAGATGGAGTCTGAATGTAGATTGAAACATGCCTCCCATTTCTTATTTCCTCCATGAATTTTCCTCTACTGTAAGTATTATGTATTTTGTTTCACAGTATGAGGAAACAGGAAAATGTGTGTGTATGTGTGTGTGTATTTATATATATATATATACATATATATATATATAACCTGTATCTTATTATTCACCTTCTTGGGGAGGGAAAGAAAGAACCTGGATTGCAAAATGCCAGAAAATGAATATTAAAAATTGTGTTGACATGTAATCTGGAAAAAAAATAATGATTTTCAATAAAAGAAATCCTCAAGGGATAGGGTCTAAAACAGTGATTTCATTGGTATAGAGAGAAACCTTTGAGCTCCCAGAAGACAGATACTGTCTCATTTATCTTTGTTCCTGCCTCAGCTCTTCCCACAGAGCCTTTCACTCAGGAGGTGCTCAATGTTTGTTGAATGGAATGGAAGGTTAAGTGTTAGAGCTGTAAAGCTCTGCCTGAAGATTCACAAGAAAAACAACACACCTCTGAGGTTTAATCGTGTGGCCTCCTCATTCCTTCAGTTACAGAGGCATAAAGACCTTTTTATCATGAACTGAAATCTTGCACAACCTGGAGTGGAGGCCGTTTGTAGGGATACCCACTCAGGAATTTACTGTTTAATTAATTTGACCATGGTCCAAAAATGCTGTGTGCCAGAAATCAATATTGACTGTACTGATTCACCGGATTTAAAATACTATAAAAACAGAACTGTGTGCAGACCCAGTTTGTCTTGGCCAATAGCAAAAGCTGGAGGTCTGGGTCTAAAATACATCATTAACGTTGCATAAACAGGGAGTGAAACGATCCTAGAGTGCTAACAAATGGAGACCCATGCTCCATTGGGTGGAGAGAGAAAGAAGAGATTAAGCTGGTTGTTGATTTCAGGAGGTAGAACAGGAATAAGAAGAAAACATGTCTTATGAAGTCCAAACAAATAATTTTTATCAAGGTACTCAAAGATTCCTTCTCTCTATCAGTGTTACTTAGCTTTGTACAAATTTTATAATTCCTCTTAGAATAAGTATTCTCTAGAGTTCTGTCCTGGGGCCACTGCCTATTCTTTATCTATATTCTTTCCCTTGGAGATCTGATCTACCCGTATGTTCAATTATGATCTCTGGGCAAATATCTTTTGAATCTTTTGTATGGTGCAATGGAAAGAACTCTGGCTCAGCAGCCATAGAACTGAGATGTGAGTCTGGATTCTGCTAATTGTAATTGGTATGACCTTGGAGGCAATCATTTAAACTCTATCTTCTAAAACAAGGGGGTTTAATTAGGCAAATCCAGGTCTCAATCTATGATCCTATATCTTATATCCTAGCTTTAGTCTTGCTCCAAATTCCAATTCTGAATCTCTAACTACTTGCTAGTTCCACTTGGACATCCCAATAGTACAGTAATGGTGAATCTATGGCACGGGTGCCAAAGATGACACTCAGAGCACTCTTTGTGGACATGTGGCCACCCTCACTCCCCCCGAGTTCATTACTAGAAAGGGAAAGGGACTCAGGCAGAGCTGCTCCCCTCTTCCTCTCCATCATGCCTGATGACATTTTTTCACATCACCCACCCCTCTGCCCAGCAGCCCAATGGGAGTGCTTCCTCCCTCCCCTGTGTGGAATTAGAAGGGGGGTGCCTGGCACATGGTGGGGAAGAGGGGCACAACACTCAGTCTCTGGGGAAGGAAGGTATGGCACTTGGTCTGGGAGTTGGGGTGAGGTGGGGGCAGGTTCCGGCACTCCATCCCTAAAAGATTCACCATCACTGCACTAGTACCTCAAACTAAGCACCATATCTTCTCTCTGAGGTTTCTATTTCTATTGATAGTGCTATGGTTTTTCTTCTTACTTCTTATATCCCTTAATGTGCTCAGTTACCTTACCCTTTTTTTAACCCTTACTTAGAATCTAATACTGTTTATTGGTTCTAAGGCAGAAGAGTTAAGGGCTAGGCAATGGAGGTTAAGTGACTTGCCCAGTATCACACAGCAAAGAAGTGTTTGAAGTCAGCTTTGAACCTAGCTGCTCTATATACTTTTTGAATGAATGAATGAAAAAGCATTTATTATGCTGTTATGTAACAAGTAAAAGATGAAATAAGTGAGGAGTTCTAGGGTACCACTCTAGTGGCGTATATGTATATAATTTAATTAAGGAGAAATAAGAATTCAATTTGATAAAAAATATTTTAAGGGTACATAACACTTAAATCATCCCCTCCCCTAAAAATTAATAACCTGTTATTGGGAGCAGCTAAGTTGCTCAGTGGATAGGGACCCACACCTAGAGATAGGTAAATCCTGCATTCAAATCTGGCCTCAGACACTTCCTAGTTATGTGACCCTTACCAAGTCCCTGTACCCCCACTGCCCAGCCCTTATTGCTCATTTGCCTTGGAACCAATCTTTAATATAAATTCTAAGACAAAAGGTAAGGTTTAAAATTAATAAATAAAGCCAAAGAAAGGACTTTGTGTCTTATCCTGGAGGTAATAGGGAGCCACTGGGCTTTATTATAGCTAATATCTATAAAGCACTTTAAATTTAGTTTGGAATGTGCTTTACAATATTATCTCATTTGATCCTCATGACAATCCTGGGTGATAGATTTTATTATTACTCCCATTTTACTGTTAAGGAAGCTGAGACAGATAGAAAGTTATGTGATTTGCCCAGAGGCAAATAGCTAATGTGGAGGTGGTGCAATTTGAAATGAGGTCTTCCTCATTCCAGGTCTTGCATCATCTATAGCAGTGATGGTGAACCTTTTAGAGACCAGTGGCCAAACTGCAACCCTCATACTGCATGTGAGTCTCCCACCTTGCCCCACACAAGGGAGGGAGAAAGTGCCAACATTGGGCTGCTGGGAAGAGGGGCATGTGAAGTGAGAATGTCCTCAGATGTGTGGAGAGGGAGAAAGGAGCAGCTCCCTCCAGTACGTGTGCCATAGGTTCGCCAGTGTGGACCTATATAGACAAACCTGTACTTTAGGTAGGGGCAAATGGGAGGCTCAGTGGATAAAGTACTTGACCCGGGATCAGAAAGACTCCTCTTCCTGAGTTCAGATCCATCCTCAGATACTTGCTAGCTGTTGACCTTAAGCAAGTCACTTCACCCTGTTTGCCTCAGTTTCCTCAGTGGCAAACCACTCCAGGATCTCTGCTAAGAAAACCTTAATAGAGTCATGAAGAGTTGAACTGCCTGAAACTGATGAAAATGACAAGAAGTGCTTTAGGAAAAATAACTTTGATAGATATGTGCAAGGTGGACTGGAAGGAGGAATAACTTGAGGCAGGGATACTTGAGACAAAAAGCTATTATACTAATTAAGATGAGAGGTGAAGAGGGCTTTTACCAGAGAGACAACTGCCAATGGAGAGAAGGAGCTCTATAAGAGACACTGTAAAGTTGGAAATGACAAGATTTGAGGATGGGTTCGATGTGTGGGTTCAGTTTGAGAGAGAAGTTCAAGATTGGGACATCTAGTTGGTGAGTCCTGGGTGAATAGAAAGAAGGGGGTACCTTGGAGGTGCCCAGGAGGCAGTTGGTGATAGGAAACTGGAGTTCAGGAGAGGAGTTTGTACTGACTAAATGCATCTAAGAATCATCATTGTAGAGTTGTTAAATGAACCTATAAGAGATAATGAGGTCACCAAATGAGATAGCATTGTATACTGAAGATACAAATACTGTAAATGAAGCAATCACTGCCTGGATCTGTTTCTTCTTCTGTGAGATAATAGGGAACATTACAGAAATCAGTTTGCGTTGGCCCCTTCCAGCTCTAGATTGAAGACTTCATTTAAGGACAGGGAGTCCCAAGGCAATGGAAGAATCAAAGGCAGATCCAAACCACTACAGAACAAAGGGTTGCACCCAAAGCCATCAATTGCCTTGTATTTGCTCATCTTTTCACCTAGTCTGGCCCAAACCTGGCCCACAAAGTGCTCTAGGAAAGCTGGAATGGGACCTGGTAAATCTGCCAGTGAGTAATGGCAAGTAGAGAATAGTAAGTAGAGAAATAGGCCTCCTGCCTAAGTCTTGTTAGGTCTGAGATCCATGTGTCATTGGAAAGGAAAGGGTCTGACTTGATAGTGACCCAAAAAACCATGACTTTGACCCCACACCCAATCAGGAGCGGCCACATCATATAAATTGTGCCAGCAATAAGCCTGACTCTACCTTCTAACTGGTCTCTTTCTAATGAATGCTTCTTTAGCATTTGAATTGCTTCCTTCACTAAACTCTGGCCAGAAAGTTGTAAAACCCTGAGACCAGTGAAGAGCTACCCAACTTTGGGGAGTTTTATAACCTGACTTTTTCTCCTGACAGAAACTGTTCTGTTGAAAATGTTTGAAGTACATAGAATTTTTTTTTTCAATTGGCCTCTTTTAGAATTCTTTTTAAAGTTTTTTCAACACAGTTATACAATGGTTTCCTCACAGTTCCTAGATATGGACATCCATTGCCCATAGCTCCTCTTTGGCTAGACAGGCCACAGCCTGACTGTGGAAGTTATTGGAAGTTCCATTCAACGTACAAAAAGAGTCCCCAGTTTGATCCCCAGGAGGTCTGGGCAAGCACTGCTGTTTGTATTTGGTTCCTGCGGCTCTACACCTGAGCTCTGAGCTTGAAGCTTGGAGTCCCAAGGCAATGGAAGAATCAAAGTCAGGCCCAAACCACTGCAGAACAAAGGGTTGCACCCAAAGCCATCAGTTGCCTCGTATTTGCTCATCTTTTCACAGAGTCTGGCCCAAACCTGACCCACAAAGTGCTCTAGGAAAACTGGAATGGGAACTGGTAAATCTGCCAGTAAATAATGGCAAATGCCAATCTTAGAGCCTGGTGTTAGTGTGGGCCAGAGACACTTCACTCCTTACAGTAGCACTGAGTGTTCACAGTCGGCTCTTCTTCTTCCACAGGTGAACCAATTTGGTGTTTTTGTGGTCTTTCCAAGCTACGAGTGTGTTACATTGCACTGAGCAAAGTCATTGAGAAGATGCTGGGAATTTCTCTTAAGTTCCTACCCCTAAGCCTTTACAATTGGGGTATATTCCATAAGAGGCAGTTGTAGCTCAATGGTTAAAAGAACTGGACCTGGAGTCAGGAAGACCTGAGTTCAAATCCAGCTTCAAATACTTCCTAGCTATATGACCCTAGGCAAGTCACTTAACTTCTAATTGCCTGACAAAAGGATCCACTGGAGAAGGAAATGGCAAATCACTACAGTATCCTTGTCAAGAAATCTCCATGGATAGCTGTGGGAGTCAAGAAGAGAGAAATATGACTGAACAACTAAACAAAACAATATAATCCCTGCTTGGTATGTCCTTCCTTCTCAACTTTGCTTCTTGGTGTCCCTAGCTTCCTTCAAGACTTAGATCAAATGCTACCTCCTGTAAAAGATTTTTTTTTTCTGATTCCACAGTCGTTAATACCTACTTTGCCCCTAAACATCTTTGTATTTTTTTTTGTGTTTACTTATCTGCGAACATGTTCTTTCATTCCAGCAGGGTGACCCAATGGAAATTAAGAAGATCCAGGTTCACATCCAATCTTAAAACCTTTCTTACTACTCTTTCAATATGCCTCTATTTCCTCAGTTGTAAAATGGGAATAATTATAGCCCCTACCTCCCATATTGGTTGTGAGGATTAAATAGTAATATTTGTAAAGTGATTAGCACAGTGCTTGGGACCTAGTAGATATGTACTATTTTTTCCTTCCCCTTCTCCATAGAATCAATCATTCAAATGATCAATAAACAAGCATTTATTAAGCATTCATTGAGTGCTAAATATTGGAGATTCAAAGACATGAATGGAAGAGTTCTTGCTCTCAGGGAATTTATATTATATAGAGGGACAGAACATATATTTCCATAAGCATATATGAAAAATGTACAAAATAAATATATGGTAATTTGTTGGGGAAGGAGGGAAGGCTGAGGGTGGAGACATTTGTTTTTGTCTATACATTCCCAGGTCTAGTATAGTATCTGGATATTAAGTAGATAACTTAAAAAACGCTTGTTGAATTGAATTTCAAGAGATGATTAAAAGCTACAGCCAGATGGCTCAGTAGATAGAGACCGACCTGGAGAGGGAAGGACCTGGGTTCAGATGCAGCCTTAGATACTTCTTAACTGTGTGACCCAGAGCAAGTCATTTAACCCCAATTGTCTAGCCCTTACCACTCTTTTGCCTTGGAACCAGTCAATTCTAAGACAAGAGGTAAGGGTTTTTAAAAAAGAGAAATGATTTAAAGAGATTATTCCCTACCTCCATCCTCAATGTTTGTTAGGAACTGCCTGATTCCTGGAATGGAGACATGTTCTCCCAAAACTTCGAAGAGAAGATGCAAACTTTTTTTTTTCTACTGGAGCTATATTTTGAAGAACCATATGCTGGGCCACCTACCTGAAAGCATCACCCGAATTACTGGCAGGGTCATTTTAGGGGAATGCCTGTCTTAAAGTTAACATGAAAGAAGAGTCATAATCTGGTTTAGAAATCACTCTGATTCTCTGGCCAAACAAAGCAAATAAAGCTAAGGCCAAAAACATACCACGCTGTTCCAAAAGCTCAGTTTCTAGCATAGCTCTCATGGAGTCTATATGAAAGAGTAAGAAGAGCACTGGAGTTCGAGTTGTAGGACCTGGGGTTGAATCCTGGACCTGTCACTCCATTACTTTTGTTAATTTGGGAAAGTCATTTCATTCTCCTTCTTGGTTTCTTGGTCTATTAAATGAAAAGGTTAGATTCAATGAATTCTCTTTTTTTAATCCACTTTTTTCTATCATTTTCTATCCACTGAGCCATCTAGCTGCCTCTACTCAATGAGTTCTAAGATCTATAAGTCTAGAATTTTTGTTATTCTCTTCAAATCAGATTCAAGATGATGCCATGTCTAGTCCTGGTTCTACCATGAACAGAACCTCAGACAAGTCATTTTCCTCTTATCAAGTGGGGATGGTGAAGTCTATAGAGATTAATAATTTTAATAATAATTTATTTTATTAATTTAGAAATTAATTTATGTTTAATATTAATTAATTAATATTAATATTCATTCATAATAATTTAATAATAATTATAGTCAATTTCACTGGACTGTGAAAAAATAAATAGTTAATAATGATTTAGCCTAGATCCCAGGGTTTTCCTGACAGCTCTTGTCATCATGCCATACTCTGTCTTGCCTTTCCTATGGATTTCAATTTTTACTGTGTTTCTCCATTACCATTAGACTGTGAGCTCCTTGAGGCCAGGAACCATATTTTTGTTGTTGTAAATATTTTGTTGTTGTTATAATTGGCCAAGTACCATGTTGTTGTTGTTCTGTGATGAGGGTGATTTATCTTTCTCATGAATGGCACAGTGAACTAGGTCTGTGTCCCAAAAAGATAATAAAAAAGGGAAAAGGACCTACTTATACAAATATATTTATAGCAACTCTTTCTGTAGAAGCAAATAATTGGAAATTAAGGGAATGCCCATAATTTGGGAAATGGATGAACAAATCGTGGTACATGTTGGCAATGGAATACTATTGTGCTATAAGAAATAAATGATAAGATGATTTCAGAAAAAGCTGGAAAGATATGCAGGAACTGATGCAGAGTGAAGTAAGCAGAACTGGGAGAATAAAGTATATAGTAACAGTAATATTAGGCAATGGTTATCTGGCTTGGCTACTCTCAGTGATGCAATGATCTGGAAAAATCCTGAAGGCATTATGATGGGGAATGCTGGTAAAGAAAGGACTTTTGGAGTTATCTTACATGTCAGTGTGTCTTTGGTTTTATTTGGGGTTTTGGTTATGTGTGAGTGTGCTCTTACAAAAATGAACAATATGGAAGTGTGTTTTGCATGACAATAAAAATAATTTTTTTTTAAATGAGTGGCACAGTGGATAGAGCACCAAGCCTAGAGTCAGAAAGACTCTGGCTTCAGATACTCACTAGCTGAGTAACTTGGGCAAATCATTTAATCTCTATTTGTCTCAGTAAAATAAAGATTATACTAGCATCTACTTCCCAAGGTTCTTGTGAAGAGCAAAAGAGATAATAACTGTAAAGCTCTTAGCAAAGTGCCTGTGTAAAAAGGAATTCTTTAATTTCTTTCATTTAACAAGGGACCTGGAGGTCCTCTTACCATAGAGCTGTGTAGGGATTAGCCAGCCCGCAGTGACAGGAAGTAGGAACAGAGAGCACCTGCTGAGAGAGCATCAGTTTCAAGCTCTCAGTTGCTGACAGTTGGTGGGTCAGTTGTGGACAGTTAGGGCTGGCAGTTGTGGGAAAGTTGGCTGCTGGGTGTGAGTTGGTTGTTGGGAGTTGGTTGCTGGAAGTGTGGGTTGGTATTTAGTTGCTGGAATATAAAGGTAGGCCTGAGCTTACTGAGAGGGCTTTTTGGCTTTAGCCTTTAAAGGGCTTTTTGCCTCTAGGTTCTCTAGAGAGCAGGAGGTCTGTCTCATAGGCAAGGATCTGTTGTCATTTGGCTACTAACAATTGGGGTGCTATAGAAAACTGATCAAAGGAGTGAGTAAGTGGTAGCTGTCTTATTTTAGGGAGTTAGGTAGTTAGTGAATCATTTATAGATAGTATAGTTTAGATAAGTCTAGTATTTGCCAGGCAAGAAGAAGTTGTCCTCAGAAGACAGTTAGAGGTAGTTATTAGGAATTTTAGTTTTATTTATAGGTTATAAGATTAGTAATCTCTCTTTCCTTTTTTATATCTTTCCCTCCTTTACTATATTATTTTACTATCTCTTAATTATACTAAGTTATTAATTGTTAAAAGCTGCTAAAAGTTTTCTCTGGTTTAAAGGGATAATATTAATTTACAACTCTACTATATTCTCATTAAAACAAATTATTAAAAGCTGCTCTCTTATTTTGTCAAAACCCCTATTTTAGCCCTTACACCTGGCACATGGAAGGTGCTTAATAAATGTTCATTGCCTCACTTATCAAAGGAAAAGGAGCAATAGAAATATAGACACTGTATATCTTATACTTTTAAAATGTATAAAGGGGGGATAGCTGGGTGGCTCAGTGGATTGAGAACCAGGTCTAGAGTTGGGAGAAGCTGGGCTCAAATCTGGCCTCAGACACTTCCTAGATGGGTGACCCTGGGAAAGTCACTTTAACCCCCCTTGCCTATCCCTTACCATTCTTCTGCCTTAGAACTGATTCTAAAATGGAAGGTAAGGGTTTAAAAAAAGGTATAAAGAACTTTACAGATGTACAAATGCCCAATGGGAATTGTGCCTGCTGATGATTTAGAGGGTGATGACCTTAAATCTTTTTTTTTTATTTCACCACTGAATTATCTAATAGGTTAATCATTTAGTGTCTAGAGGCATATAGCCTGAAATTGTTTCTGCAAATATTTAACAACTGAATATCCAAAAGAAATAAAAAATAGATGCATGATCCACTTTTAAGTTTAATCTGCATTATTAACATTTTCTTCACCACTTTCTTAAGTCCAGACAACCAACAAAATAATAAATCAAGTCTTGATTTGTAGTATTTACTGATTTCCAAAAGATCTAAATGCTAACACAGAAAATTTAACAACCAGATCAGCAGTTCTGAACTGGCTCAAGCCTATGATGGGCTTGTCTTCTGTTTTGTCCTCTCTGACCTGGAGTTACACATAGAAAACTTCTTTTGTAAAGCAGCTATGTGGTACTATGGATAGAGTATTAGAAATGGAGTCAGCGCAGACCTGAGTTCAAATCCTCACAGATTCTGACTAGTTGCATGACCCTAGACTTTAGTTTACATCAGCCTTAATCCTCATCGGTAAAATGTGAATAATAATCATAATAATAATAGCACCTATTTAATAGACTATTGTGGTGATCAAATTATTATTTTTGTATTTTATCTAGTATTTTTCCATGGTTACATCTTTGGTTCTAAATATAACATGCTTTCTGCTGAGCCACTCTCTCTCATTTGTCCCTTGTCATCTAAGGGCCTTGTGTAGTTATCTTTTCTTCTTGTCCCTACCCTAATCCTCCAGTAAGATTAAAAACTCTTTATCTCATAAATTCTACCTCTCTTACTTCTCTCATATCTGTCCTTATCTCTATTCACATATCCTGTACCCTGGATCAAGCTCTCACCTGGACTACTACAGTAGCCTGAAACTGGTCTCTCTCTCTCTCTCTCTCTCTCTCTCTCTCTCTCTCTCTCTACTAGAGGTTATTAACCTGAGCTCAGTGAATGGTTTAGATGGAGAGAGAGAGAGAGAGAGAGAGAGAGAGAGAGAGAGAGAGAGAGAGAGAGAGAGAGAGAACCATTTCAACATAGTTGATTTCCTTTGTAATCCTATATATTTTATTTCATGCATTTAACAACATTCTTCTGAAAATGGATCCATAGCTCCATTAGACTGCCAAACACATTCATGACATAAAAAAAAAATTAACAACTCTTATTCAAGTCCCTCCCTTCTCCAATTCAATCTTTCCAAAGCTGCCAAATGGATATTCCTGAAGCCTGCCTGTGATCCTGTTCAGCCCCGACTGGATTTCTCTGTGGTTCCTGGTTGCCTCCAGGAGAAGATGCAGAATCTGGTCTGTCATTGATTCTTCTCAGTCTACCTCCCATCTGTCTTTCTTGTCTTCTGTCACATTTCTCCTCTTCATGCACTTTCTATTCCAGTCATATATTTCCTATACAAGATATTCTATCTCCCATCTCCAGACAAAGTTTAGTGCAATCTGTCTCCCCATGTCTGGAATGCTCTCCCTCCTCACCTCAACCTTAAAGAATCCCCTAATTACAACAATAGCAATAATAACTAGCATTCATATAGCACTTCAAGTTTTGCAAAGAACTTTACAAATATTCTTTCCTTCGATCTTCATAATGGCTCTGGAAGGTAGGTACTACTCTTATCTCCATTTTACATATGATGAAACTGAGACAGACAAAGATTAAGTGACTTACTTAGGGTCACAACTAGTAAGTATTTAAGTTTGAATTTAGGTCTTCCTGAACACAGGTTTAGCTCACTTTCTACTACAACAAAAAGTTGCTTCTTTCAAAGTGCTCAGGTACAACCTTCTATATTATGAGCCCTAGTTCCTTCAGTTAGCATTTTTTCCATCTTTAAATGGAAAAAAAGGGAAGGGAGGGAGAGAGGGAAGGGGAAGGAGGACAGGAGGGTCAAAAAAAGGAAGGAGAGAAGAAAAAGAAAAAATCATACTGGATTTTTTTATTCACTTAAAGATATGTCATATCTACCTAATAGAATAGAAACTCTAAAAGGATAGGAATTATCTCAATTTGGTTTTATATCCTAAGAACCTAGAGTACCATCTTGTATATAATGGAGCTTAATAAATGGTTGACTTGAATTGTATTGAGGACCTGATCTTGTACTTCTTTTTAACTTCTTTTTGTACTTCTTTTTTAACCCTCAATGCCAAACAGTATCTTGCACATTCTAGGAACTCAGGCATTGGTTGACTGATTCTTTTTTTTTTTTTTGTAAACCCTTACCTTCTGTCTTGGAGTCAATACTGTGTATTGGCTCCAAGGCAGAAGAGTGGCAAGGGCTAGGCAATGGGAGTTAAGTGATTTGCCCAGGATCACACAGCTAGGAAGTATCTGAGACCAGATTTGAACCTAGGACCTCCCGTCTCTGGGACTGGCTCTCAATCCACTGAGCTACCCAGCTGCCCCCTGGTTGACTGATTCTTAAAGGTCCTGTGTCACCCAGTAGGCTTTAAGGTAGATTTGTGTTCAAGAAAATGCTTTCTCTTGGGCTCACATTCTCCCAGAAGACTTTGGGAGGAAAGACTGCATGTACATTTCCACAGTGCCCTTTAGGAAGTCTCAAAGGTCTTTTACATTAGCATCCCTCCCAATTTCTCAAATCTAAACCACCTAAGTAATCAGCATGGAGTCATGGCACAGGAAAGCCTTGCTGGAGCACCAGTCCTTTTCATCTGGAACATTTTGGCAGCACCCCAGCGAGTTATTAACCCGGAGCCCCAGGTTTCACTCACACTGAGTCCACAGTGATTAAGGAAAGAGCTACGTGTGTTGGAAATATCATTACCAAACATCTCTCCCTCCAAGTAACAATGCCACGAGGCTGAATGTGTTTTGGACCCAGTTGAAGTGGGAGCCAATTTAATTTTTTTTTTAAGAACAAAAAAGCTGGAGGTGTCAGGGTGATCTCAATCATTCAGTGAAATTACTCTTGCTGCTGGATGTTGTGGGCTAATTGGTAGAGAAAGATTTTACTGGCAAAAGGCTTCAATGAATCTACAGTAAATATGACATAATGAGGGCATCAATTAACTTAAGGCAGGAGGATGATTAATTATAAAATCGGGGGCACTCAGGCATGCCTAACAGCTGGGAAGAAAGATCACAGCAGCGACCATTAGAAGCCCTGCAAGGTCAGAGCTATCTTGCTTGGAACTCACAAAAATGACTCTGACCTGTGAAAAAGGGGGTAAAAATAAGAAAAATCCTGCCTGGTTAGCCAGGAAGCTGTGTTCTTGGTCTCCCCACAGAGAGGAGCCTGGATGGAAATTCCACCCTCAAGTTTTGTCTGATAGTGTTTCTTTTTATAGCTCCCTCCTTCACAGTATGAGTGCTATGACATGGACATGCTTTCGTCGGTTACCTAGAGATTTATTGAGCACCTACTGTATGTAGAAACTATGCTAACTACTGGGAGGCACAAAGTTGGACAAGACACAGTCTTTGCCCCTGGGTAATTCATATTCAGGTTGGATAGTTAAATTCCAGAGCTTTCCATTGTGCCTCTCATACGAAGCTCTGCCAAATAATACCATGATTGTGTTCAATAAGCAGCCATTAAGTACTAACGATTTGTAAGATATCTTTTTGGAACAGATCTATTATTTTCTTGATGTAGGGAACTCCCCAGAAGGAAACACATTCTTCTTAATGCAGATCACAATTTTTGGCAACTTATAATATGAAAGAGTTGCCTGTCATGTATTGAGGTGATAATGATTTGTCCAGGATCACATAGTAAGTCTCAGACACAGGACTTGAACTCAGGTTTTTTTGAGGCTGCCTCCATATCCACTAAACATGTTGCCTTAGGATTCTTATTGTTCAGTTGTTTCAGTGTCTGACTTTTCATGACCCCTTTTGGGGTTTTCCTGGCAGATACTAAAGTGATTTCCCATTTCCTTCTCCAGCTCATTTTACAAATGAAGAAACTGAGGCAAAAGGATTAAGTGAATTGCCCAGGGCCACACAGTTTCTGAGGCTGGAATTGAACTCGGGACTTTCTGACTCCAGACACAGCATTCTATTCACTCTACCACCTAGATACCCAAGGATACAAATAGACAATAATGAGAAAATTTCTGCCCTCAAGGGCTTATATTTTACTGGGGAGCTGCAGCAATTAATCAGATAAACAGAAACTACATAATTTGAGGAGGAATTGAGCAATCACAGATAACTTCCTAAAGGAAGTGGAACCTGAATTGAGTCCTGAAAGAAAAATTGCAATTCTAAGAGGGATGAAGATAACCAGAAAACTGTGGAGGCAGCAGGTAAAATGTTAGACTTGGAGTCAGGAAGATTTGAATTCAAATCTTACCTGAGGTATTTGATATGTAACCCTGGGCAAATTATTTAACTTCTCTCTGCCCCATTTTCCTCATCCGTAAAATGAAAAGAAAAAGAAGACTAGAAACTACCTTCCAGAGAAGCTATGAGACTCAAATGAGATTTTTATAAAGCATCACTTTGCAAACTTTAAAGTGCTATGTAAATGCTTTTATAATTGTTGTTTGTCCTTCCTTGCGAAGAGGACCAATAACATCACAGGGTGATGTCTTGACTTGCTCATGAATTGGATTTAAGTGAGGCAGAGTTGCACAAAGTCTTCAGCCTCACCCTCTCTTCCAGAGTCTTCAATATTCAGTGGCAAAACATCCCAGAACTATTTCCCCTCTTCCCACGATATCTCCTAATTGTTTCTTAGTTCTGCCAAAATGACCTAATGATATCCATAAGAATTTTTTTTAATTTTATTGATGCCTTTTGGTTTTCCATAATAGTCATTCTTCACTTTCCTACAGGTTGAACCTTTCTTTGTTTCAGGAAAAATAGAGTTAAGCAAAGGCATCTCATACAGCAACCTTGCTTGACAATGTATAAAATATCTTATCCTAACTCCACTTCTCTGTTGTGATGGAGGAAGGATGTTTTGTCTTCTTTTCCCCCATAACTTTCATTTGTTTTTCCATTACTCAGAGTTCAACTTCCTTTTAGGGATCTTTCCTTCAAATTGCTGTGTATATTAGTCTCCTGGTTCAGTTCATTTTGTTCTGCAGCATTGAGTCATAGACGGGGCCGAAAGGGACCTTAGAGGCCATCTACCCAAGTTGAGGAAACTGCTCTCCAAGTTTCCCTGAATTCCTCGTGCACTTCATTTCATACTGTAAAATAATATTTCATTGCTCTTAAATACCATAGTTGGGGTTTTTCCCCAATCATTCCCTGATGAATGAGCAACCACAGGCATTTCTGAGTTCTCAGAGACTCCCAGAATTAAAGAAATGACTGAACCCCCTGGCTTTCAAGTCTGATTATCTCAGCTGATGATTCTTATCAAGAGTTTAAACTTTAATTCTGACCACAAAAGGGGGAAAGGACAAACAAATTTCTGGAGTTCTAGATAGCTTCATATGTATCATCTCCTAATTTCTCTGAGGTAGGTGCAATATATAATGTCTTCTGTATAAAATTCTATAGATATTCATTGATCTTGATTATCTTTTTTAATTTTCTTTTTGATTATTTTTAAATATTTTATTTTATATTTTATTCTATTTTCTCCATTACACATAGAAACCATTTTTGATATTTATTTTCTGACATTTTGCAATCCAAACCCTTTCTTCTCCCTTACTAATATGACAAGAAATCTGACATAGGTTATGCATGGACTATCATGGCATATATTTCCATATTCATCTTGTTCTAAAAGAAGATACATATAGCATGTACAAGAAAAAACTAAAGGAAATAAAGTGAAAATAGCATGCTTTGACTGGCATTCAGACTCCATCAATTCCTTCTATGGTGATGGATAATCTTTTTTCATCATGGGTCCCTTGGAGTTGTCTTCAGTTCTTGCATTGCTGATAATTGTTCAGTCATTAAGAGTTGATCATCATATACTATCACTGTTACTGTGTATAATGTTATCCTGGTTCTCCTTACTTCACTTTCCATCAGTTAATATAAATCCCTGGAGGTTTTTCTGAAATTGTCCTGTTCATCATTTCTTATGGCACAATATTGGTACTTTAAAAACCAATGGATGATGTGAGGTGGATACCACTGAGAAATTAAATTGTAACATTGATGATGAAATGTAAAATATTGGGTTGAGTCTACAACACATTACTTCCCTTTACTTTCTCGGTATGGTCCAGCCAAACTCCCTTCTTCCTCATCCTCATAGATGATACTCTGTCTTCCCCCTCCATGCCTTTGCACTATCTCCAATGCCTGGAAGTTATACTCTCTTCATCTCTGCCTCTAAGATTCTAGTTTCCTTCAAAGCTCAGCATATATATTGTCTTCATTCAGTCATATTTGGCTCTTTGTGACTCCTTTTGGAGTTTTCTTGGCAAAAATCCTGAATGGTTTGTCATTTCCTTCTCCAGTTCATTTTACAGATGAAGAACAGAGACAAACAGGATTAAGTGACTTGTCCAGGGTCATACAGCTAGTAAATTTCTGAGCATAACTATTACCTTCTACATAAGACCTTTGATGACTAACCCAACTGCTAGTGCCTTACTCTTCAATATTTTCTTATATTTATGGATTCATATATAACTGTAGTCATCTCTCACTATACTGCAGTTCAATTATCCTGGATTACTGTATCACAGGTTTTTTTTTTTTTAATATTTCTAATTCTGTGTCACCAAGTTTTTACTATATTGTGGGGTTTTGCAAAGGAATATCATACTGTACACAATGGAAATGCAATATGCCACTACTGCTTGTGTAAGTTTCCCAACATAAGATTGTACAAGGCACATTATTGGCTGATGGAATGAAAGGCAACCAACCACAGTGCTGTGTTCTGTATTCAGGGTGCTGATTGGCTCAGTAACTATAACATCAGTCTGTTTGCTCTCCTGCTACTTAGGGGATTTTCACCTATCACTGGGGATCTCAGCAATGTAACTCCCGTGAGAGGTGAGGGATCACTGTGTTCTATTAGTAAATACTGACAAGTTGGAGTTTATATTAACTAGTCATCAGACTTAATTAACTTTCAGAAAGAGATATTTACTAAGGTGGCCTGGTTGGGACAAACATTTCCCCCAAAAAACTCTTTTTCCAAGGGACCCAGAGTATGGGCCAAAGTGGGCTCAAGCCTGAAGAGCCCATGTAGCAAAAGGATAATTTGTGACTTCTAGATGTTAGAAATCCTTTTCTTCCCCTTCATGAGTTGCTCATAAAATGCCTTTTAGATATAGTGGTATGTTTGGGTTTTTTTTTTTGCTGGGCTCTTTGTGGACCCATGAATTTATCTTTCCTCATTCCATCCAGACTACTTTTGACCCCTAATATAGGCGCTCTGTTGCCAGATGCTACTGTCTCAGGATATGTTGCCAAAAGATCCCTTGGACCCTTCAAACTTGCAAAGTTCTTATCTAGACAAGGAAAGGGGAAGGAGGCCAAGGCCACAGCTAAGGTGTTCTCTTCATGCCTATAAAATGATTCTTTCTGAGAGGCAGCTCCCTCTTCTCTCCAATGTTAGATGCTCACTCAGTTCATCTCTCAGGTTCTCAACTAGCTTCTGCTTTTATGTAGACCCTCCAGAGCATTATGCTATCAACTCAGCCAGTAGAAGCATTCTTATTGTGTAGCATCAGTTAATCAAGGATGTCTTTCATTTCATCTAAGCCTAGGGTGGTTTGATTCATTGAGAAGTGTTCTCACCTGGCTAAGGCATGAGGATGCAGCATTTTATCTCTTACTTTAAGTGGGGCAGGATGACTTGATTGATTTATCCATCTCTTCCCTTATATGGCAGCCAAGTGGATGGAGCTTGGACCTGGAAGCAGTAAGGTCTGAGTTTAAATCCAGCCTCAGACACTTTCTAGTTGTGTGACCCTGGACAAATCATTTGACCTTGTTTGCCTCAGTTTCCTCTTCTGGAAAATGAGCTGGAAACGGAAATGGCAAACCTCTCCAGTATCTTTGCCAAGAAAACCCCAAATGGGGACACAAAGAATGAGACATGACTGAAAAATGACTGAACAATAAGAAACGTATTTCTATATGTACATAGGATCTTCTCTGTAGAATGTAAGTTCCTTGAGGAAAGAGGATATTCCTTTTATATTGGTATCCAAGTCATCAACGATCCTTAATCCTGCTGAAAATTTCTAGGATATCTAGCAGCTCAACAGGCAGCAGAGGTCACAGCTTCTTGGAGGTAGAAGGCTGTGTCCCCAAGTGCCAGGTGTCATATCAGGAAACGGGTCCAGATGGCATGGATCTGCCTTCCTTCAGACTTAGGAATCAACAAAATGTTTTTAATATGAGCAAGAACTAGATGAACCCCTTGTCAGAGATGTCGTAGAGCAGATTTGTGCCTTGGGCAAGGATTTGGAAATAGTAATAATAATAATGGCATTTACGTAGCACATTAAAATTTTCAAGTTGCTTGACAAATACTTTTTCATTTGATCCTCAAAACAACCATGTAGGTGCTAATATTAACCCCATTCTATAGAAGAAAAAAAGGAGACAGATAACATTGAAGACAAAGGTTTCCTGACTCCAGGCCAGCTTTCTACCAACTATGCCACCTAGCTGCCATGGGGATATCTATAATCCCTTCCCATCCTGAGATTCATGATTCCTTTTTTTTTTTAACCCTTACCTTCCATCTTAGAATCAATACTGTGTATTATTTCCAAGGCAGAAGAGTGGTAAGGACTAGGCAAGGGGGGTTAAGTGACTTGCCCAGGGTCACACAGCTGGGAAGTGTCTGAGGCCAGATTTGAACCCAAAAATCCCCATCTCCTGGTCTGGCTCTCAATCCACTGAGTCACTTAACTATGCTCGATGATTCCTTTTTAACTAATGTCTCAAGAGCAGAAGAAATCTGGTTAATATAGAGTCGGAGACAAAACCCAACCAAAATGTAAGCTGAGTTAAAGAAGATATACTTGAGTATCACTTTCTTAAATAAAAATATTAAGTATAAAAAATTTTTAAATCACCTATTCTTCAGATATAAGATTTGTTATTAACATTACTGAAAGTTCAGCTTTCTTCTGGCATTCTTTTCATATATATCATTGTAGTAATAGGCAGCAAAATGGTGCAATGAGCAGAAAGTTGGTCCTAGAATCAGGAAAACCTAAGTTCAAATTTGACTCATGACACTTACCTTGTGACACTAGGCAAGTCATTTAACCTCTCTCTGCCTCAATTTCCTTATCTGTCAAATGGGGATAATAATAGCACCTCTAGGGGGCAGGTGGGTGGCTCAGTGGATTGAGAGCCAGGCCTAGAGATGGGAGGTCCTAGGTTCAAATCTGGACTCAGATACTTCCTAGCTGTATGACCCTGGGCAAGTCACTTAACCTCCATTGCCTAGCCCTTACTGGTCTTCTGCCTCAGAACCAATACACAGTATTGGTTCCAAGATAGAAGGTAAGGATTTAAAAAAACTAAATAAATAAATAATAACACCTCCAAGGTCATCTGTGAAGATCAAAAGAGATGTTGTTTGTAAAATGCTTTGCAAACCTTAATGTGCTGAATGATATCTACTCTTATTATATTAATATATTATATTATAATTCAAATTCTACTTACTTCACAGAACCAATTTCTGGTTTTCTTTCGGTTATTATTTATCTTTTCTTGAACTGCATTATTTTCAGATGCAACAATGTTTTTAGCCACACTACAAACATGTTCATCCATTCCCCATTCTATGGGCTCCCACTTTGCTCACAGTTTATTGGTGCCCCAGAAAGTTCTACTAGGAATAATTGGTATATCTATACCCTTTTTGTACCAAATGTTCTCTTTGTAGCATCAGCCCGGTGGGTATTCACCAAGCCATTTGGCAGCCGGTATCCTCCTACAGAAATTTTTCCCCATTTAGGAAGTGAAATTAGCAAATCGGCCCATGGACCCATGTGAAATGGCATCATTACTCAGAAGGTGCAGCTTTCCATTCAAGGAGAAAGAAGCAGGAGGGAAAAGGCTTTTAAATTGTACTTTCCTAATTCAAAGAGCATTTTGACCTGGAAACCTAGGTGAGTCTTTTATGGAACAGTACATTGAGTTCTTGAGACATCTGATTACACATACAGGTCATTGTGTCCTTTGGGGGCAGTTTCTAACCTCTTCTGCCTATGGTAAAAATGTGGTTAGGAAGAGTTATTATTCCCATATCTTTAATCTAAATAAATAATCACATTATCTCCTCTTCCCTCCCCAAACTGCCTTAGGTGCTAAAATTTATAAGGAGAATCAGATTTGAAAGGAACCTCAAAAGTACAAGGTTATCTAATCCAACCCCTTCATTTTATGTGTGAGGAAACTGAGGCCAAAGGTTGTACAAGTTGGAAATAGCAGGCAGGGTTCAAACTCAGTTTTTCTGATTACAAACCTGGTTCTTTTCTTCTTACACACAATGCTTTCTTGATTATTTAATGGGGCTCTGGGAAAGCACTCTATCTCTGGCACCATGCATGAACAGAGGAAATATCATCCCAATCAAGCATAACCATACTTGAAATTCTACCATTAGGATATACCCCCATGTTATTCTAAATAGTTTAACAAGGAAGAAAGTATCTAATTGGCTCTTCAGAATTTTAGAGTGAATAGACTTGTATTTTTTCATAAACGTTGTAAGACCACAGAATTATAAATCAAGAGTTGAAAAGAACTTAATGACTCATCTACTCCTCACTTTGCAGAAAGGAAAATGAAGGCTTGAGAAGTCCCTTGATGTGTAAAATTGTGGTTGGATCATTGTTCCATTAGAGCATCATGAATTTAAGAGTTGGAAGGGACAAACCTTAGGAGTCATCAAGTCCAAACCCCTCATTTTACAGATGAGGAAACTGAGGCACAGAGATGTTAAGATACTTGCCCAGGAGGGGAAAGCAATGAAGAGAGTGACTCCTTTGCTTGTAGGGCTTGGCAATGAGTTTTGGAGAGCAATTCACTGCTGAACTAAGCTGGTGGACTAAGTTTAGTTGGTCACAAATTCTAGAAAAGCCTGGACCCCAGATCTTTGGCATAACATCATTCCAACCCTTCAAAACACTTCAAAAGTAAAGCTGTTATTCAGTCATTTCAGTTGTGTCTCCCTCTTTATGACCCCATTTGGGGTTTTCTTGGCAAGGATATTGGAGTGGCTTGCCATTTCCTTACTTAGCTTACTTTACAGAGGAGGAAACTGAGGCAAATAGGATTAAGTGACTTGCCTGGGATTCTCCAGCTAGTAAGTGTCCTAGGCTAGATTTGAACTTAGGTCTTCCTGACTCCAGGTCCAGCACTCTCTCAACTGTGCCACCTCCCTACCCACACAAATCTGTAGCTATCTAACCATATATTATCCACAGGAAAGAGAAAGAAGAAACAGCAGGGTCATCTGCTCATGGCGCCACATGGCTGTGGCACCACTGGGGAGGTAAAGGCCTGAGGCTTCATCTCCACCGGGGACTTGCTAAACATCTTTCCTCCTCACTGGTTGGAAAGAGCAATGGTGGCTTAGTGTCTTTTGAATACAGGCCCCCTTCTAGCCAGTTAGCCAGTCTGAAGTCTAACTCAGACACTTGGTTAATGAACTTGAACCAATATATAATGTCTGTGTAGGCTCCCATGGAGATTGCACAGCACATGAGCCTAAGGCTAGCCAGTCCCCCTTACACCCAACAGGTGTCTGAGGCAGTATCTAAACAGGTCTTCCTGACTCGAGTCTAGCACTGGATCCCTTCCCAGTTCTAGATCACCCTATGACCTATGACCTGTGCAAAAGAGCTTACAAGATTTCTGGAAAAGGAGAAAAGAACAAATAATCTCAGCCAAGGTGGTAAGAATTCATTCCAAGGTGCTTAATGAGATGCTGTTTCTGACATATAGATGGCCTGTGTGGTCCTGGGCAAGTTATTTAACACATACATTTCTAAGCTTCTCTCCAAGATTAGACTTAGCAGACAAACACCAATGTATGTCGGCAGAGGGAATTTCCCCACCTGGAAGTTCCTATACCAATAAAATCACAGATCCAGGCTCTTTCTCTAATAATAACGGTTATAACCCTTACCTTCTGTGTTAAAATTGATGCGAAGTATTGGTTCCAAGGTAGAAGAGCAGTAAAGCTAAGTGGTTGGAACTAAAAAACTTGTCCAGGGTCTGAATCCAGGGCCTCCTGTCTCTAGACCTGGCTTTGTATCCATGGAAATACCTAGCAGCCCTCTATGTAGTGTTTTAAGTTTAGCAAAGGACAGAAATGAGAAATGCATTCTTCACACGGACAATAGCCTGTATAACGTTGTTTGTCCTTTGTTTTTAAGAGGACCAATGTCATCGCTGGGTGATAGCTTGACTTGTATATGAATTGGATGTAAGTGAGGCAGAGTTGCCTAAAGGGGTCGGCCTCACTCTCTCTTCCACTCATCCAAGTCCAATGGCAACACAAAAGTCGGGATGACGGACAATGACACAGAAGGCAACCGACTACCGTTGTGCCTTTGATGTCTGACCAAGCTCCAAGCGCTCCACAGAGCGCTTCAGGCACCTTCGTGGCCACTGGAACAAAGTGTTCTCATGCCACTGGGGAAAGTGTTCGTGTTTTAAGGTTTGCAAAAAAAGGTCAGAAAGGAGAAGAGAATGTGCGTATTCTTCACATGGAAGCAGGAGGCAGCAGCATAAGCCTGGGGAGCTACTGGCAGTTAATTTAACAAGAGCATAAGTGAGTGAAATGGGGTGATGGTAATCATGACAGGAAGATTAGTTTGGAAACAGATTGTGAGAGTACATACCAGCTAGAGAATTTCCTTTTGTAGTATAGGGCAGCAAGCACCAATAAGAAATCATAATCGATTTCTGGTCTCGTTGCTTAGGTTTCATTCAGTCTTGGGCAGAAGCCCATTTCCTAGGAGGGACCCACCAAAAGGAGCTTCAGGGGTAGCATGCCAAGCTCACAATCAGGAAAAATCAGGCCAGTCATGGAGGAGAAAGGGTTGAAGTGCTGGCCTGATAGGCACAAAATCAAGAAATCTTGGAGGAAAGTAACACATTTGATAGATCTCTCATGGAGGTTCTATGGGAAAACATGGCTAAGAAAACTTCAGGGTGAGAAAAAAAAAAGAATGGATGGCTTGTGATCTCCTTAAATAGAGAGAACATCCAAACCAATGAGATCACAGACCTCAAGCAAGATATTTCATGGCTTTGGGCCTCTGAATTCATCAAATCTAGTCATTTTCAAACTATAATCTATATAAACAAAGGCTCAGTAATTTTTAAGAGCCTTTGTTTATGTGGATTATAGCTAGCCTGTCTATTTTCTGTATTATGACATAGTGTTATTGGAAATTAAAATGAACACATTTTTAAATGCTTATTCCTTCAAAATAGTGATCAATTCATGAAGTTAAAATTAACAACCTACTTTATGGAAATAACTATTTTTCAAAACAAAAAATAGTGAGAAGAATGGCATTGTTTTGCATGTTTTTGCAAATCTTATGTCTGGATTCATAGAAGACAGAGAAATTCTTATATTTGCTTCTAAATTCATTTGTTATGATATGTTGTTTTGAGTGAAGTATATGAAAAAAAATATAATCTCACACACATATAGAGTTGGAGAAGGGAAGATCATTTTAATAGGCAAATAACATCTTAGTGACATTATGGAAAAGAAGAACAGAATGTGAAATATATGAAACAGAACTCCTGTTTCATACAGTTTGTTTTTAAAAGAACATATATTGAGTTTTGGTGGTACAGTGTCATGCTTGGAATCAGGAAGACTCCTCTTCAAGAGTTCAAATCTGGCCTCAGACACTTGATGTGTGAGCCTGGGAAAGTCATCCAATCCTATTTGCCTTAGATTCTTCATCTATGAGATGAGCTAAAGAAGGAAAGGGCAAACCATTCCAGTATCTTTGCCAAGAAAACCCCAAAAAGAATCATGAAGATTCAGTCAAGATGGAAATGATTAGACAATAACAACAGCAAAGTATCATGAAAATAGATTTGAGTTCAAGGACTTCATGAAAGTCTCTCAAAGACAAGAGTCTGTGGGTCATACTTTGAGAACTGCTCATCTGATTTAATTCCTTCCCTTTCTAGATGAGAAATCTAGGCATTGGCAGAGGTAGGATGAGATCATAAGAGGAAACACAGAGTCAACAAGATTTTCTTAAGTACTTAACTGTTTGCCAAGCCCCGGGGATACAAAGAAAAGCAAAAAAAAAAATGGTTCTTGCTCTCAAGAAGCTCCACCTAATAACAACACATGAATATATCTACATACAAGATATATAGTGGCTTGGTTGGTTGATGTCCTTCATACTTGAAGATGATCAAAATGACATCACCAGGAACAGCTGGGTGGCTCAGTGGATAGAGAGCCAGGCCTGGAGATGGGAGGTCCTGGGTTCAAATCTATCCTCAAACACTTCTTAGCTATGTGACCCTGGGCAAGTCACTTAATCCCCATTGCCTAGCCCTTACTGCTCTTCTGTCTTGGAACCTATAGGTAATAATATCAGTTCTAAGACAGAAGATAAAGGTTGTTTGGGGTTTTGTTTTGTTTTTTATCACTGGTGATATCTTTTGACTTGAGAATAAATTGGATTAAAGGGAGACAGAGTTGCACAGTCATCAGTTTCACTGTCTTTTGGAGTCATCTAAGACCAGTGGCAAGACAAAAATCAAGATAACTGCTGATATCCCAGGACACAGTGGATGCCCTTGTCTTTCATGCCTGACCAATGTCTAAGCGCTTCACAACACCAGCTTCTACTGCCTTTGTGACTACTGGGACAAATTATTCTTATTGTCCCTTGTTGGGGAGAAGTCTTCATATGTCTGGAGTAGGCACCCCCCCAACTTACTGAAGTTAGTTACTTTGAGGACTGTTGAATAACTCAACATGGTTTAACTGCCTGCCAAGATGGTTTACCAGAATGTGTATACAACTTCTTGGAGCCACAGGTGAAAGTTGAATGACTGGTGGACACCATAGGTGGATGAGCAGACCTGAAAAGGGCTCAGCAAGTACTCATGCCAGAGATACTAATCCCCACTGCACACCCTGTACACCTATCATACAAGATAAATATAGTGTAGAAGGAACATCATCTCAGAGGAAGAATATTAGTCTCTGGAGAGCCAAGATCATCACAGATCCATCCAGAGCATTTCTGCCAGTTTAATAGCTAAGCCCCCAACCTGCACAAGAGACCCTCTTTACAAGCCATGATGCAGGTCAGGGGGTAGTCTCATAGCCCCCTCTGATGGTCACTCTGGGAATTGTGTCAATATGATACCTGGAAACTGGCCATGGAGAACTCATTGGAAGCTTAGTGCTTCCAATGGTGCTGAGTGGTTCCCATATTGCTCTTCAGGGACTATTTAGAAAGCTTGAAAAAAAAAAGCACTATTTTGACTTTCCACATAAAAGACATGCTGTGTGTGTGATCCTGGGTAAGTTATTTAATCTTTCCATACTGTAAAATTTAGATTAATATCCAATAACTCCAGGTATTATGTTTTTTAAGATTTATTAGTAATCACTTGAAGTGAAAGAAATGAATGGACAAAAGTAAGTCTGAGTAAAGCCAGTTTTCCCAGTCATGATCGGGGGAAAAGAGAGAGCATGAGGACAAAGCTATCCAAAACTTATATCTTCCCTATGTTAGTGTAACATGAGAAGGAACATGGGAAGCTGGGAGTTAGAGTCCTGGGGAGCAAATCCTAATTACACAATACTCCAGTATACTCTATGAATACTATAAACTGCAGAGAAGGAACTAATCTGCAAGAAAGGTTCCCATAAAATCACAGACCATCTAAAAAAATGTTTAGAAAGCTTGGAATTCTTTGAGGGACAAGTCATCAAAAAATATCTTCTCTTTCTACAATTTTTACCAGAGGAAATGCCCTACTTTCTAAAACAACAAGAGATGGGTCTGGGCCATGCAGACAGCAGAGGAGTAGACCCATGGAATGTGGTCAGCCTCTTTATCTGGCTTTGAGAGGGTGAGAAATAGGGCTAATTGACTTGCTCAAATCCATGCTCTCTGTGCAAATAGTCACTTAATCTATGTCTAGCCCCACAAATGCAGGTCTTGTCCATTCTGAAGTCATGATGAGTCATCTAGGGCAGGGTTAAAGTTTACCTTTTCATTATTAATTTGCTTCTCCAGCTTGTTTTCCCTCCTCCTCTTCCCTCCTCCATAGAGAATACACATGAGATCACAGAGGGGCAGGTTTAGTCTACCCCACCCATTCAGTGCAGTTAATAAATATACTGTGCTAAGCATTTGTAGGGTATTGCAAGACTTCAGACAGCCATAATTTCCTCAGTATGGATGCTTCCTCTTCCAATGCAGATTAAACTCTGTAATTTAATATCATGTTGTTTACTAGCTATGTGACCTTGGGCAAGTCACGTGAACTCTTGCTGCCTCGGTTTCCACTCTGGAAAAATGTAGATCATAATAACACCCACTTCACAGTGAGAATTAAATGAGATAATACATGTAAAGTGTTTTGCAAATCTTAAAGGCTAGCTTAAATGTTATCTGTTCTTATTACTATCATATTTAAAGCTAGAAAGGATGTTAGACTTCAAGAAGTCTGACTTCCTTGCCAAGTCACACAGCTAGTCAGTTTCTGAGGTAGGATTAAAACACAGATGTTCCTCACTGGAAGTCCCATCCCTAAGCAATTGAGAGTTATGTCTGGCAAATCCATCAGCCAACTCAGTGATCTGACATAGACAATATGCCTTAAATGACTCAGCTTACTTGCTACAATGAAAATCTTATATAAGAGAGAAGTGGGAAGTGACAGAGATGAAGAAAGAAAAGAAAAAAGAAAGAGAGGAAGGAAAAAGGAAGGGAGGGAGGAGGGGCGTGTATTATTATTATTCTAAAATGCAAAGTTTAAATTCTTTTGAGAGAAATTTCAGGATAAGAAACATGCTACCTCTCTGAATCCAGAAAGTGAACTGTTTAGAGAAGGCACCATGAAGATGCCTGTACAGACCACACACTGCAGCAGAAGATCCAGAGTGAACTTTGGGATGTGATTTGAACTGTGTGGTGTTGAATGCATTTGTTTTTGTATGTATGCCCAAGGGGATTGTATCTTATGTATCTTATGCCTAAGGGGACTGCCCCCTAACTGACTTTTTGTCAATGCACCTAGCAATCACTGGTTTTGTTCTAGTGTCCAAGACAAGATTTGAACTCCTGAAGAGGAGTCACCCTGATTTCAGGCATGGCACTATACCACCCAAACTCAATATATATACGCTTTAAAAACAAACCATGTGTACCAGGATTTCAGTTTCATATATTTCATATTCTGTTGTTCTCTGAATATTGGAATCTTTATATTTGGTAATGGTGATCAAGTTCATGATAAAAAAAAATTTAGTTCATCAGTTTTTTGGACAGCCTAGTAATAAGCCTTACCCAATTTGGGATCCTCATGCAAAATTACTAAATCGAAAGTAGAAGCTTGTTCACCATGTTACGGGTGATAACAATTTTCAAGAAATCAAGATTCTCTCTACCACACATAAGGCACTGAAGAAATATAAAGAGCACCATCCCTGCCTTTAAAGACCGTATGATCCAATAGGGAGATAAAAATACATAGCACCTCCTTGGTCTATGGTACTCTGCTGTGGCCCAGGGAATGACTCTTCTCTCAGGTTCAAAGATAGTCTGTGAGTGTTCTAAAATTATAGCTGAATACACTTTGACCCAGCAATACCACTACTAGGTCTGTATCCCAAAAAGATCAAAGATAACAGAAAAGGACCTACTTGTACAAAAATATTTATAACAGCTCATTTTGTGGTGGCAAAGAATTGGAAACAGGATGTCCATCAAATTGGAGAATAGCTGAACAAATCATGGTATATGTTTATAATGGAATACGACTGTGCCATTAGAAATGATGAACAGAATATATTTAGAAAAACCTGAAAAGACTTATATGAACTGATATAAAGTGTAATTGAGCGGAACCAAACACTACATATGGTAACGGAAATATTATAGAACGTAAAACAGTGAAAGACTAAACTATTCTCACCAATGTGAGATTCCAAGATATCCTCAAGGGATTCATGATGAAAACAACCAAAGCAGGAAGTTAGAATCTGATAACAGTTCAAAAAATTCCATTTTCCGCTTTATTACCATCATGAGTTTTTTCTTATATGTTCAATATGTGTCTTCTTTCATGCCATGAGGAATATAGAAATATTACATGAGAGCACTGGTGTAACCTATCAGACTATTTACCAGTTCAGAAAGTGGAGAAGTCACTTAACCCCCAGTGCCTAGTGTAAAGATGAGATTGCAAGAAAAAGCAAGAGAGTTGGAATTTTGGTGAACCGTCAATCAACCAGATGGAGACAAGATTCCAATAGAATTTTGAAGAGGGCAGTTGGGAAGTCCAGCAGCTTGAACTCACTTCCTTTTCTGACTGTGGAAAGGAGGGTTGGAAAAACAAACTCTCTTTGGCATTGCCTATTCAGGAGATTGAGTGCTGTGGAGACCCTTGGTTTCAATTCAGGAGAAATCTTGTCAGCCTCTTATGATCAACATCTCTCTTTAGGGAAACGGAGTTTCTTAACTTCAAATTTATATCTCAATCTTATAATCAACAGGGATAATATATATATTATAAGATTAGAGAAACCTATTTTCCTCTCACCTCTCCCATCTCCCTACTTCCTCTACCTTAAAGAATAAAACCCTTTTAGTTAAAAGATCTAAATTGTGGGATTAGTTATTGGGGAACTCCTTCAAACTTACCATTCCTGAGAAGAATCTTTAGATCATTGGAGAAAGGGACAGGAAGTAGTGTGGGGGGAGGAGTGTAAGATCCAGCCTTTCCTTTAACTGACTTCCTGGTGTCCCTGTCCTATTACCATAAATCTCCTAATTTATTATATTAGCCCTTACTACACTTCGGCCTTGGAACCAATATACAGTATTGATTCTAAGATAGAAGGTAAAGGTTTAAAAAAAAGAAAGAAAGAAAAAAGTGGGAATGGGAAGGAGAGAGAATCTGAATTGCAAAATGTTGGATAACAATTGTTAAAAATTATTTCTATATGTAATTGAAAAAAAAGACAAAAACTACAACTGAAGCCCCTCATTTATAAAATGAGGAAATTGAACTAGATCATAGATTTAGATCTGGAAGAAACCTTTAAAGGCTGTCAAGTCCAACCCTTTTATTTTATTATGCCCCAATTGGGTGCTGAGATTGAATATTATGCTAGCCAGGTAACCCCTGAACATGTCTTAGTTTTTTTTTTTACTTCCATTAGTTCACTCACATTATTTCCCTTACTTAGAACATCCATTCTCCTTGTCACCTGTTGATATTCAACCATCCTTTAGGTGCTGCTGAAATGTCACTTCTTCATGAAACCCTCTCTGATTTCTCACCACTATCACTCAGCAAGATCCATCTCCTTGGAATTTCCAAATCACTTTGTTCACATTCTATCTCATCATAGTTATTCCAATGCATATCTGTTCTTTCTTGCTAGATTATAAGCCCCTTGAGGACAGTGAACTACATTTTATCCATTCCATGACCCTCATCCCATTACCCAAAACCTAGCACAATGACTTAGATGTGGTAGATTCTCTATGGTTCAGGCTAGCCTTCTATTGAATTAGAATTAGTACAAACATTTCAATAGGACTGTTGTATGAGTAGGCTCTGCCGTGTAATGGAATATGATATGCTTGGTAGGTCCACATAATAGTCTTTATACATATAGTCAACAGGACCTATGCTCTTTTACCCAAGAGAGCTGAGGGATTTTGTTGATAAACCGTACTTTCTCCTTATCCCACCTCTGTCATCCATCATCAATGGAATCCATTCACAAGGTAGCTAACCAGGTTATTATGGTTCTGATCATGGGAAAAAAAAAAACTAAGAAGAACCAGACCCAACTCACTGACACAGAGACCTACATAGCCTTTGTAGTTGTTATTGTTCAGTCATTTTCAGTTGTGTCTGACTCTTTATGACCCTTTACGGAGTTTTCCTGGCAAAGATTCTAGAGCAGGTTTTTGCCATTTTCTTCTCTATATCCTTTTATCGATGAGGGAACTGAAGCAAACAGATTAAATGGCTTGCCCAGGGTAACATAACCAATAAGTGTCTGAGGCCAGATTTAAACTCAAGAAGATGAGTCTTCCTGACTCCAGGTCCAGCCCCCTTTAGCTGCCCCTTCAGGTTCTACTGTTGGTTTCTTCAATGCACTAAAGACTGTGCAGTGCATACACTTTGAGATGTTTTCCAATGGGAAGAATGGGCTTTGACCCATCTACTTTCCTAACTCATCTTTATAAGCACTGTGATTTTGATTGATGGTATCAGGGGGAATATCAATTACCCACATGCATACTGCTGTCAAGTTCAAGAGTTAGGTCTGACAGCTCCAGTTGTTCTTTTTAGTAGTAATAATAGTACTCTGCATGGAATTCTGTATTTTACCAAGTATTTTTGTATCCAACATTCCATTCAATCATCACAATAACTCTGAGGCAGACAGGGCAAGTATCAATCTTTTTTTTTTTTTTACTTTTACCTTCTGCCTTATAATCAATAAGAAATATCAGTTCCAAGGAAAAAGAATGGTAAGGGCTAAGATAGCTTTTGGGGATAAGGAACTTGTCCAAGGTCACCAGCTAGGAAGTTTCTGAGGCCAAATTTGAACTTGGGACTTCCCTTCTCTAAAGGTGGCTCTCTATCCACTGAGCAATCTAACCACCCTAGGTATTCATCTTTTTTTTAACCCTTATCTTCCATCTCAGAATCACTGCTATGTATTTGTTTCAAGGCAGAAGAGCAGTAAGGGATAGGCAATGGGAGTTGGCAAGGGGCACACAGTTAGGAAGTGTCTGTGTTAAATTTTGAACTGAGGCTCCTGTCTCTAGGCTGGCTTTCTATACATTAAACCACCTTGCTTTCCCTCACCCCTAATATTAATGTTAAAAAAATTTTTTTTGACATTTGAAAGGGACTAGGTCAATGAGAATTCAGCCATTAAGAGTATGTATGGTATGATTTACATTTTTTAAATTTTCACCTTCATGTCTAAATCTATTCAGTCCATGCTCTTCCTAGTGAATCATTCCTTGTAACAAAAAATGGAAGGGTAAGAACAAAGAGGAAGAAAAAAATTCAGTACAAACTAACCAACATGTCAACTACATAACAGTGTGTACTATGTTCTTTGCCCACAGAAAGGTAAAAATCAGGATGAAGAGTGGGTATCCTCAGGATGAGGAGTCACACATCTGTCTAAAGAAGGAATAGTGATCGTTACTCATTTCTTCTTCAAGGATAAGCTTGGTCATGGCAATTGCATAGAATTCAGTTTCAGGTTTTTTTTTTTATTCTTTACATTGTTGTAATCATTATATATATTTTTTCCTAGTTCTCCATATCTCACTTTGTATCAGTTAGTTGAACTTTTCTCATGCTTCTCTGAATTCTTCATATTCATCATTTCTTACAATGGAGTAATATTCCACTATATTTATGTATGACTAACTGTTCCCAAATTCTTTGCTAACAAATATTTATCTTAAAGTTGTAATTTAAGTTCCTGAATTCCTTAAGGTGAGGAACTGAGCACCTTTTTAATGGCATACCCAAATCTTATATGGTGACTTACTCATAGGAGATATCCAATGTTGAAATTAATTAAATTGAACTGGAGAAAATGGAATTGAATTAAAATTGGTTGATTACCTGGCATACCCATAGAATATTTTAAAAATTGTTCAAATCTTCATGGAACAAAAGTAATCCAGGAGATCCAATTGAAGAATAAAGGGTATTTAATTATTTGTTGAATTAAATTTATTTGCAGACTAACAGATGATAAATCTAGTAAATAAAGGATGATCTGTCATGGTAGAAAGAGTCTTTGCTTTGGAGTCAGAAGACAGCTTGCATGCTGGTTCTCCCACTTAATATATGCATGACTTTGGGCAGGTTATTTCACTTCTGAGGTCATTTTCTTTTCTCATTTACAAAATAAAAGGACTAGATGAGGGGGAACCTTTAAGTCTTTCTCAGCACTAAATCTATGAACCTATGTTGTCTAAAAATGAGGAGTCTCAAAGGTAGGGTGAGCTTGTTTTTACCAGCTCTAGAGCTGATTGTAAAATTTTCAGTGTGAACATTTCCACCTAAGAGCTAGTCAAACCTAATCATGACTTGATTTATTGTTTTGATGATCATCTTGAGGAAGTGAATTGGAAAATATCAATGATACAGTTTAAATGTAAAAGTGTGTCATGCATATGTTTCCTTCTTAGAGAATTGATTGTTAAATATTTACCAGCATACTGCTGCTTTTGAAGGGTTGTCATTTGGAAGAGAGATTAGACTTGTCTTTCTTGGCCCTAGATGCCAGAAAGAAGATATTTTGTAGAAGTTATAAAGAAGGAAATATCAAATCAATGTAAGCAACCTAACCAACCAAATTGAAAAGTTTGTCTTGGATTGTGGTGAGTGACTACTGTTGTTGTTTAGTCATTTCTTTCAATCGTGTCCTGTTCTTTAAGATCCCATCCGGGGCTTTCTTAGCAGAACTACTGGAGTAGTATGCCATTTCTTTTCTAGTTAATTTTACCTATGAGGAAACTGAGGCAGAAGGGGTTAAATGACTTGCCCAGGGCTATAAGGTAAGTGCCTGAGACCAGATTTGAACTTTACTCAGTGTCTTCCTGACTCCAAGCCCAGTATCCTATCCAGTGAGCCACTTAGTGTCCTCAGAGTCTTCAAAAAGATGCTAGATGGCCACTTCTTGGGAATACTAGAAGAGAGAATAAATGATTAAGATGAGGTTGGCCTGGGAGGGCCTTGTATGAATTGTGGATCTAATAATACTAAATAATCCTCAAGGATCATTTCTTTCAAGAAAGCCCACTGGAGTACATGATTTAGAGAGGTGAAAGAAATAGTGCTCTCTTTAGTTAATTCACTGAATAGCTCAGAAATTAGCAATTTAGCCTCACATTGAGAGATAACAGTAAATTTTAAGTTTGTAGTTGAATGAAAAAATATTTATAAAACACTTACTATAGGCCAGTCACTAGGCTAAGATCTTGGATTACACAAACATGTAGGCTAGGCAGCCGCTATCCTCAAAAAACTCATATTCCAATGTGGGAAGCCAATACAGAATGTGGAGCAAGAGGTGAAAACCAGGGAATAGAGAGAGTACCAGAATAAAGGAATATGCTTTATGAAATAATGTCTGGGAAGCACCTTGTAGGTCAGACCCAGCTAGGTAAATTGAGAGCTCACTAATCAGAGCCCAAGGGCAAGAGTCTGAGTTCTAAGACTAGGAGGAGGGTAGGGGATAGCCCAAGTGTAATCCACACTGAGAAGAAAAAGCAGAAATGGATATTGAGTAAAGAGACTGAACAATTGTCCATTCCCCAAGGAAACAGATCTAGGGAGCTCATTCTGACCAGGGATAGCGATCTACTTTGCTCTTTAGTTGTTTGGCAGTCATGTCTGACTGTTCATGACCCTTTGGAGTGTTTTCTTCACAAAGATACTGGAGTGGTTTGCCATTTCCTTCTGCAGCTCATTTTACAGATAAGGAAACTGAGGCAAACAGAGTCATATGACTTGTCCAGGGTCACACAACTAGTAAGGGTCTGAAATTGGATTTGAACTCAGAAAGTGGAGTCTTCCTAACTTCAGGCCCTGTACCCTATCCACTGTACCACCCAGCTGCCCTTATACCTTATACCTATGAGGGAATTGACTTTTTCTTTTTTTTTTTCTTAATTAGAAGAAATAGTCCTAAGGGCATGTGAGGATAGGACTCTGGAGACCCCTTCTGTCATATTTTCTCTGCCTCCCATAGGATCAAAGATCTAGAGCTAGAAGTATTTTAAGGTCATCTAATCCCACCCCCTCATTTTATAGATGAGGAAATGGAAACCTAGAGGAGTCAGATAACTTGCCTTAGATCATACATAGAGTAATTGGCTCATTGGGGGATCTGAACTCAGCTCCCATGACTCTGGGCAGCTAGGTGATGCAATGAATAGAGTGCCAAGCCTGCAGTCAGGAACACTTATCTTCATTCACTACTCACTTGAGTCCATGCCCAGAGTGAGAATCCACTCACCTTCCTTAGGAAAACTCTCTAACAATGGAACATCAAGGAGCATCAGAGACTAGCAAAGCATCCTGGGAACTCCAGTGAGCAAAGACAAGAGCTCTCAGCAGGCAAGAAGGGCTCCCGATTCTGGAAGAAGATTTTGCTCTTCCATTTGGAATGGCAGTACCTGCACATCCCTGGGACCCAGCTTCCTGGCCACTGCTGCAGCCTCCTGTCCGACATCCTGGAGAAATGCTGCTCACAGGCTGAGGTTTTCACCAGAAGGTCTGTATGGGTCTCCAGACTTGGGCTGAGACCAGTGGTTTCAATGTGGGGTGAGGACTTTTTGAACTAAACTACAGAGCTGGACTTTTTCTCAAAATAGAGGGGAACTAGTTCTTGGGGAGTTAAAAAATAGAGTTTAGTGAAGTGGCTGAAATCAAGCTGTCCAAGAAAGCCTGATTATTTCATTTCCCAAAGCACTAGATTGAGCAATAATGTTTTCTTCAGAAACATTGTGCATGGATAGGCAATCACGAAACCACTGAGGTATCAGTTAGAGGAGGAAGGGCAGCTAGGTAGCACAGAAGCCTGGTGTTGAGAGAACCTGAATTCAAATCTGGCCTTAGACACTTCCTAGATGTGTAACCCTAGCACATCACTTAACCCAGATTGCTTAGTCCTTGCCTCTTTTCTGTTTCTAAAATCGGTACTGACAGAAAATAAGGGTTAAAAAAAAAGTTAGGGGAAGAGCTGAGGTCATGATCCTAGCTGAGCCTATACTTTTCAGTTTTCTAGAATTTGTTGTGGGTTTTCACACATTCTTGCCTGTGTCCATTTTCACTTAATAGATGCTTAATATTTAAGGTGTTTGTTGTAAAAAAGCAAATTGATTTGACTCAAAGACTTCTTAATATGTTTTATTAGAGTGCTAAACTTGGCGTAAGGAAGATCTGAGTTTAAATCCAACCTTCTGCATTTATTTACTAGTTGTATGACCATGGACAAATCATTTAACCCTTTCTGCTTCAGCTTCCTCATGTGTAAAATGAAGATAATGAAGCTTGTAGTAGTCGATTCAAATGGGGAAACGTATTCTATGAAATATTTAACAAATGTAAAAGTGCAATGTGATTATCAGAAAATTTGATTGAAGACTATTTCTCCACTCTGATAGTTTTGTTGTTGCTGTTGTTGTTGAGTCCTTTTCCAGGCATGTCCCACTTTTTTTGGCCCCTTTGGGAGTTTTCTTGCCAAAGACATTAGAGTGGTTTGCCATTCCTTCTCTAGCTCATTTTATAGATGAGGAAACTGAGGAGAGGAGGGATAAGTAGATTGCCCAGCATCACATAGCTGATAAGTGTCAGAGGGCAAATTTGAACTCAGAAAGAGGAGTCTTAACTCCAGGCTTAATCCACTGTGCCACCTAGTTGTTAGAAATCTGCATAATCTCCACATCCAGAGAAAGAACTGAAGAAGCAAAAATGCACTAAAAAAATGTGATCCATCAGATCATCAGACAGGGATATGACTGGGGTTTTAATGTTAAAGGATCGCTCTACTGCACATATGAATAACATGGAAATGGGCTTTGAACAATGATACATATATAACCCAGTGGAACTGCTTGTCGGATTTGGGAGGGGGGAGGAAAGAGCAGGAGGGGGATCATGAATCATGTAACTATGGGAAAATATTCTAAATAAAGAAAGGAAAAAATCTGCACACTCAGTCACAACTAAGTATAGCTACAACCACAGCCACGGAGCTACCCTGCTCTAATGGATGTTGCTAGAGAATGCTGGCTCCTTGAGGGCAGGGACTATCCTTTGATTTGTAGTTTTATGTTCCTAATCAACAGGCATTCATTAATCAACTACTGGATGGCAAGCATGGTTCTGAGTGCTGGCTTTACAAAGGCAAAAATGTGACCTAAATTTAAATAAAAGGTGGGGGGGGGGGGGGTAAGAACTTCTACCTTCAAGGAGCTTCTATTCAGTTGGGAAAGATAATCTATTTATATTCCAGACCTCCAAAATGACTGCACAGTAGTTGGGAGGGACACTAGTTTGAGAATTAGGAAAGAGAATCTCGAAATACTTCAATAGAAGGTAGTGCTTGAACTGAGCCTTTAAGGGAATTAGGTAAAGGAGACATAGGAGTGCATTCAGACCTTCCCCAGCACCAAAAGTATGGTGATTGTTTTTGTTGTTATTGCCATTGCTATTAGTAGCCTAACACTAGCAGCACAGGGACTCCCAAAACTTAAGCAAGCAATCACCCCAGTTCACTAAGTCCTTATCCATGATTAAAATGCTTCCAACTGGACCACTATGTAACATCATTAGCCTAGTTGCAGTCACCAAATTGCAGATAAGTAAGAGTACCAAGCCATCATTTCTTCTCAAATGGTCTTTACTATTTGGGGCTGATTTTGGAGAGAGGGAGAGACATTCCAGAGTCTGCCAGCCAATTAAAGTCTTACTATTTTTGTTTATATAATGAGTCATTTCTCTTGCTAATACTAAGCAGTGTCTAGAACAGAGTAGATGCTGAATAAATGTTTGTGGGAAAGGATGAAAAAAGGAAAGGAAGAAGGGAAGGAAGAAAGAAGGAAAGGAAGAAGGGAAGGAAGAAAGAAGGAAAGGAAGAAGGGAAGGAGAAAGAAAGAAAGAAAGAAAGAAAGAAAGAAAGAAAGAAAGAAAGAAAGAAAGAAAGAAAGAAAGAAAGAAAGAAAGAAAGAAAGAAAGAAAGAAAGAAAGAAAGAAAGAAAGAAAGAAAGAAAGAAAGAAAGAAAGAAAGATAAAGAAAGATTCTGGGCTTTGAGAGGAAATCTCTTGACTTTCATGTAGAACAATTCTAATTCATTGTAGTCCTAAACCTGTAACCTTGACCTGGTTAGCACTGGTGCCCTAACTCACTGAACTAATCTGCTCTGACCCTTCCTGATCATTCTACACAGAGAATCTTTTGTTTAAAAAGAGGGAAAGAGTGGGAGAAGGAGGGTGGGATATGAGCCCTCTGAAGTCACTGTCCCTTTAGTAACAGATTCCTCCTGCTCCGGGAGTGTTAGCCAAGGACTGGAATGATGCACCCTTCAGACCATGGCAGCATATTTGACGCCACAACATTTTTTGCTGCTTCTGCAAGAAAGGGCAGGTTTGCCAATCCTTTAGGGAATCAGAACTGCCTTGTAACAGCCCAGGAATGTATGTGTTTGTCATAGTGTCCAATAACAACAACCCTGAGTCATTTGGATCTGAGAGACCGTCAGCAGGACTCTTGCCTCTTACAGAGAATGCTTTTTGCCCTGAAATCCAAAGGGCTCTCCTGTGGCCTCTGTACCTGCAGCTCAAGACTCCAGGAGAAACTTTCCCATCTCATCAGTGCAAGGGATCAAGAACAGGACTCAGGGACAAAGGGGACTTTGATTCAGCTGCTGTGACTCACAGTGAACAAGACTAACTTCAACCCTCTGGGCCTCCGCTTCACCTACAAAACGCTGTTTTGTTTGACCTAATTTCTAGCATAGAAGCTGAGGCCTTTCATCATCAGGTGGTAAGAGACAGAGAAGATCTTAAAAAGGAATGATGTTGGAAAAAGTGTCATGCCTTATATTTTTTGCTCCTCACACCTGTTTGCCACTGTAAAATTACCTCCTTGGTAAAGTAGGACCTCATTAACTCAGTCTCCATTTGCTCAGAATTTGTGATTCTTAGGGGGACTCTGCAAACCTCTACCTTCATCCTGTGAAATAGGCTCATTAAGCAAATTAGTATAAACAAGATTGTAGGGGGCATGATTAACCTACTTAAGAGAATAAGCTATGGAATGAGGGTTGTTATGTGGTTGATAGTATGCAACTGATATGCTAATTCCAAATCTTTCTTGTCCACAAGGCTATCTCTGATGAGGGGAGGAACCCCAAGACCCTCTCTGTGGGTGCTGACTGGGTACCTCCACCCCTCACCCCATAATGGCAAACCATACTCTTTTTTTTCCTTCCCCCTGGGTCTTCTTCCTCTCAACATTTTTTATTCAGGTGAAAACTGGCTGATAAGAACACCCAATATAGCCTTGAAAAGAATAGCTCAACCTACATTTATTAAGTTTCTATTATATGATAGGACCTGACAAAACAGATAAAAATCAAACCATGGGACATAGATCAAGAAAGAACCTTTAAGATGAGGCATCTAGGTGGTTCGGTTCATACAGAGTCAGGCTGCAGACACTTGCTAGTTGGGCAACCCTGAGCAAGTCAGTTAACCCCAATTGCCTAGTCCCTACCACTATTCTGCACTGGAACTGATAGTATCAATAAAAGGACAGAGAAAGAGAAAGAGAGGGAGTGAGGGAAGGAAGGAAGGAAGGAAGGAAGGAAGGAAGGAAGGAAGGAAGGAAGGAAGGAAGGAAGGAAGGGAGGGATGGAGGGAGGGAGGGAGGGAGGGAGAGAGGGAGGGAAGGAAGGAGGGAGGGAGGAAGGGAGGAAGGGAGGGAGGGAGGAAGGAGAGATTGTGGAAGAGAGAAATTCTAAAACTTTGGTTCCTTTTGATTCCCCACTAGTACAAGATGGAAGCAAGACCTAAAGAACATGATTCTCTAAACACATCATTAGGACAATGAAACCCAACAAAATTAAATGGTTCATTCAGAGTCACAAAAGTTGTTGCTATTGCTATCGATTTTCAATTATTTCTGTCACATCTGACTCTTCATGACCCCATTTGGGATTTTCATAGCAAAATACTGCAGTGGTTTGCCATTTTCTTCTCCACCTCATTTTACAAAGAAAAAACTGAGGCAAACAGGGCTCAGTGACTTGCCCAGGGTCCCACAGTAAGTATCTGAGGTCAGATTTGAACTCAGGAAGATGAGTCTTCTTGACTCCAGGCCTAGTACTCTATCCAACTCAACAACTCATTTGTCCCTGTGCCACCATCAAAAGTTTTGAGCAATGGCAGAAACTAGGTATAGACTAACATCTCATTCCATACATCAAGATAAAGTCAAAATGGATATTTGATCTAGAAATGAAGGGTGACATCATGAACAGATTAGCGGAACATAGAAAAATGTTTTTATGTGTCAGACTTATGGAAAAGGGAAGAATTTATGACCAAAAAGGACATAGAAAACATAATGAAAAATGAAATGAATAATTTTGATTATATTAAATTAAAAAGGTTTTATGCAAACAAAACCATTCGACCAAGGCTAGAAAGGAACCACAATTGGGAGGGGGTGGAATTTATAGCAAATGTCTCTGACAAAAACCTCATTTCTCAAATATACAGGGAATTGAGTCAAATTTATAAGAATACAAAGCATTCCTCAATTGGCAAAATAATTAAAAGATATGAACAGGCAGTTCTCAGTGGAAAAAATTAAAATTATCTATACTCATATGAAAAAATGCTCCAAAATCACTATTGGTTAGAGAAACCCAAATTAAAACAACTGAGATACCACCTCCCACCCACCAGACTGGCTAATATGACCAAAAAAGAAAAATTTAAATGTTGGAGGAACTGTGGGAAAATTGAGCCACTAATATACTCTCAGTGGATCTATGAATTGATACAGCCATTCTGGAGAGCAATATGGAACCATGCCCAAAGAACCCAGCAATACCCCTACGGGGTCTGTATCCTAAAGAGATCAGAAATAGGGGGAAAAGACTACTTGTACACAAATATTTTTAGCAGATCTTCTTGTAGTGGCAAAGAACTGAAAATGGAGAGGGTGCCCATCAGTTGGAGAATGGCTGAACAAATTGTAGAAGGTTGTAATGGGATACTATTGGGCCATAAGAAGTAACAAATAGGTTGAGTTCAGAAACACCTGAAAAGACTTACATGAAGTGATGCAAAGTGAAATGAATGGAACAAGGAGAACATTGTAGGACTAAACTAATACCAGCAAAATAAGGTTCCAAGATAACCCCAAGGGACTCAAGATAAAAAATACTATTCAAAGTCAAAGAAGGAACTATTGGAATCTGATTACAGATCAAAGTATGCCATCTTACACTTATTTCCTTCTTGATTTTTTTTTCTTGTATGTGTGCTATGTGTCTTTTTTCAAAGCATAGGGTATCTGGAAATGTATTGCATGAATATATATGCTGCTTTGTATAACATATTTTAGACTGTTTACCACTCCCAGGAGGAAGGGAAAGGAGGGAGGGAGGGAGAGAATTTGAATTGTAAAATATCAGAAAACAATTGTCAAAAATTGGTTCTATGAATAATTGAAAAAAATAAGTTCATTTTTTAAAAGGTACTGATACATGAGATTTCTATTGTATGTATGATATATGTCTTCTATCATGATATGAGCAATATAGAAATATGTATTACATGAAGGTATGGGTATAACCTATATCACACTATTCACCTCCTGGGGAGAGAGGGAAGGGAAAGAAATTCTGAGTTCTAAAATATAAATATATATATGTATGTATATATATATATATATATTTAATAGTTTCTACATGTGATTGAAAACCTAAAAACTAAAAATATATTTTTTTAAGAAAGTATTGAGTGGCAAAACTCGGAATGACTCCAGATTTAGTGTTCTTCCCTCTACCATCTTGAAATAATCAGTGAAAGAATTATAGGCCAGCCAGGGAAGGGACAGACTCAGTTGGTGTCCTATGACTGAGGCTCAGGGAAGGATAGGTGATATAATTAAACCTGGTTTAATTAAATCTACAAACTAGAGAGAAGAATAATTAGAATAACTTCTTAATAGGGCATATATATTAAATATTTTGCCTCTCTTTTTGTAAGTAGGAACCAATATTTTATTGATGTTGGAAACTCTAGAAAAGAAATCCTTTCTAATAATGGAACTCAGCCCTGCTTTGCAGACTTAAAGTCTTGTGAGTTCTTTGGAATATTAAGGGGTTGTGACCTGCCCAACACCACATAGCCAGTTATGTGTAAAAGGTGGACCTAGAACTCAGGTCTTTCTAACTATAAAGCCAAGTCATTTGTGATAGGCTAACACCACAGACCTTAAACTGCTACATAAATTACAGTTATTATTATGGCAACATAACCTTGGTTCAAAGGACTAATTGTATGAGATGTTCACATATTGAGGACAGCTAAGTAGCACAATGAATAGAGCTCCCATCTTGGAGTCAGGATGATGAGTTCAAATCTGGCCTCAGACACTTACTAGGTGGAGGAAATTGAGCAAGTCACTTAACCCTGTTTCCCTCAGTTTCTTAATCTGTAAAATGAGCCTGAGAATAAAATGGCAAACTTCTTTGGGATCTTTGCCAAGAAAACTCCAAATGTTGACACAATCCAAACAACAGCTCATCTATTCAGTGCCCCGAGTATGTGTGAAGGGTGGGTAGAATTGTTGAGAGCAGAAAAGGAGAGATATCATTTGTCTTCCAGTTTTGAAAGGGAAGATGTACCATTTTGACCTCTCTTCAGGTCCCCAAAGGGTAAGAAAGTTTCTGGGAAGAAGCTTACATGTTGAGGAACAGAAATCTCTATCAAGTCCCCATCTCTACCTTGCTACACTTTGGCAAATTCCCCCCTTGGGTGGTATCTGAGACTTTCTCTTTTGGTTGAAATAAGTCATCTCACTCCCAGTGGGAAATCTCTTTTATTCTGGATTATCTGAAATACAATATATTCTCTCCCGTATACTTCTCTGATATCTGTTTTGTTAGTTTATTTGCTATTTTCTATGTGTATTCATTATGAAACTATAATTTGGGGGGAAGGTGGTCAAACCTTGAATATAGAACTTGGCACTCTCTTTCCCCATTAACAAATAAAGATCAAGAATACAACTTGAATGTAAAATTTACTTTCTCTATTCTAACAATATTTAAGGAAACAGATAGACATAATTCTAGCTTGTTACCCTTTCTCTTTGAGGAGTGCAAAGTGGCCAATCTCTGTCCCTAACCTCCTGTTCCCTCTTCCTGGAAGGAATCAATGAAGTCTTCCTTGGAGCAGGGAGTAGAGGAAGAAGATTCTGTATTTTTATGTATATTCTTGCCTCCTTCTGGGCCACATCTGGATAGACCCAACTGGGCACATATAAACAAAAAGCATGGGGAAAAAACAGCACCTACTCCATATCCTTTTTCATCAATGACTTTGACCATTTTTTTTTAAACTCTCACTATATGTCAGACTTTCAAGTCTAGCTGTCTCCCAGCACTAGCAATTTAGGGTCTACCAAAGCTAAGGTAACCAGTCACCCCAATTCACTGTACCACAGAATGAGTGCTTCTCTTTTTTTTTTTTTAAACCTTACCTTCTGTCTTAGAACCAATATTGATTCCAAGACAGAAAAATGCTAAGGGCTAGGCAATGGGGGTTAAGTGACTTGCCCAAAACTGGGCAGTCACACATCTGGAAAGTGTCTGAGGCCAGATTTGAACCTAGAACCTCCCATCTCTTGACCTGACTCTCAATCCACTGAGCCACACAGATGCCCCCTGTGTGCTTCTCCTCTTTGCTTAAAATGCTTCCAACAAAACTTTGATTTGAAACTTCACTAGCTTCCTTCAAGTTTCATTTAGAATCTCACCTTCTGCAAGAAGTCTTTTCAGATCCTTCTCAGTCTTAGTGCCTTCCCTCTAAGCCTTTCTTCAATTTGTCATATTTACATAAAGATATAAATGTATATATATAAAAATATAGATATATCTAATACACTTCTATTACATATTACACCATAGAGAGAGATAATATATATAAAGCACATATATATCGATCTTGTTTGTACATGGTTCTTTTCATATTGTCTCCCCCTATTAGAGCAAGAGCTCCTTGAGATTAGGGCTGATTATTGTTTGTTGTTGTTTTTCTTATTTTCTTCTGTGTCTCTGGTGCTTAGAACAAAGTCAGCTATATACGTAGTAGGCACTGTAAAAAATGCTAATTAACTTGACTCATAATACCATTAGTCTAGCTGGAGTAACTGCAGTGCAGATATCTGCAAGTACCAAAACATCATTTCCTTAAAAATGGTCTCTATTAATTCAGCCTCCTTGCTTTTGGGTGAGCAGTGAAGTGGGCTGAGGGGGAGTCCAGTTAATTAAAGTCTGACTCCATTAGTTTATATAATGAGTCATTTTCTTTTGCTAATGCTGAGCTTAAATATAATAGTTTCGAGCAAGGGATTTGGAAACATGACATTCAAATTATACAATTATTCTGGCTGCTTTCATCGTAAACTTGTTTGAATGAATCTTGTGGAAAGAGATGGAGTTTTTATATGTAGTGAATGAAATGTATATTTCAGCAAATATATGTGTGAATAGCATACATATTACCTATATGTATGTTATAAATATATATGTACACATAAAATTTCTAGTTAATCAATCAAAATCTGGGGAATGGTAGACAGTAGGCCTAGACACTGAAGGCAGTAGTTTTCTTCTTTCCTCTCTAGTTCATGTCTTCATTCAGTGAGCATATATTAAGCACCTACTATGTGTGCATAGGAGTATTGATTTGCATTGTTAGAGAGGGGTTTTCTTAATGGAGTTCCCAATACTAATGAAATTAACAAATTCAAGGGGGAAAAATGTGCCAAACCCTCCCATTGGTGCTGAGGATACAAGGACAAAAATCAAGAATTGTTCTTGCTCTCTAGGAGCTCCCAGTTTGCTGGGGGCAAACAACTTGTACATAGATAAGGAAATACAAAAATATGGGGTGGGGAATAGCCCTAACAAATGAGAGACAGAGGAAGGAATCTGGAAAGATTCCTAAGGGTTAAATAGTAGTTCAGACTTAGAGATCAAAGGGAGGTGCTTGTCCATCTCACCCATTAAGACCAACTATGCCCAACCTTCACTCTCTCTGAAAGAAAGCCTGCTTTTTCTGGTGGAAGTGGAGTGGAAAGTTCACTATTGCTCTGGGAAATCAGTTTTTCCAGGTAAAGGCAAGACAACACTATGGCAAAAATTTTGCTTTGCTTTTTGTCCCAGGTGTCGAACACTCCTTATTTTGGATATGAAAGCATGTCCTAAGTAAGTCTTTCCTGTGTGCCAGGGAATGGGCTAAGCAATGCAAGCAAGGTAGTGGCTGTCCTCAAGGTTGCTTACCTTAGAATAAGAGAAGATAGCACAAATAGGGAAGGTATGGTAAAGAAGGAGGACTTTGGACAGGGAAGTCTGAAGAATACTGAATGGCCATGGGACGATTGATTGTCATTCTCTTCCCAGAAATGGTAGCATTAATCTGAGTACTGTTCTCAAAGCTAGAGTTGGAAAGCAAATATGGGAAGAGTTTATTTCATCTGTGTCTGACTCCTGACCCCATTTGCAGTTTTCTTGGCAAAGAACTTGAAATGATTTGCCATTTGCCCCTCCAGCTAGTTTTACAGATGAGGAAACTGAGGCAAACATGGTTATGTGACTTGCCCAGGTTAAATAAGTACCTGAGACTAGTTTTGAACTGAGGTCTTCCCAATCCCAAGTCTGGCACTCTATCCACTGTATCATCCACCTGGCACATGGGAAGAGGAGGGTGGAGGAAAACAGTATATATGGAGATAACTAAGAATTAGCAAAGTTTTGTCCTAGGTTTGGACAAGAAATAGTGAATGTTCATCAGTCAGAAGCCCAAAGTATCAAGGCAGACTTTTTTTATTTCTTTGCTTGTCTTTATTCCTATAAGGGTATTTCTTTTCTTTTTCTCATTTTTTAATTTTTAAAAAAATTGTATTAATTTGTTGTTAAAATATACCTTTGACTCCCTCCCTTCCTCCCCCCCTCCCATTAGAAAAGATGTCATTTGACAAAAAGATTTATGTATATATAATAACTATGCTTTACTTATCTCTGTTAGTTTTTTCTCTGAAGATAGAAACTAATCATTCTTCAGACAAAATTTCTGTTGCTATATAAAGTGTTTTCTTGGTTCTGTTCATTTCATTCTTCTTAATGTCATGTATGTCTTTCTATGATTTTGTAAAATGAATCTGCTCATCATTTCTTACAGCATAGTAGAATTTCAGTACAATTATATGCTACACCTTGTTTAGCCATTTCCAGTTGATGGACATCCTTCATTTTCCAATTCTTCACCACCACAAAGAGAACTGCTATAAATATATTAGAAACTATAGATTATTTTACTTTTTCCTTGATCACCTTAGGAAATCAACCTAATAATGGTAAATAGTTTTATAACTCCTTAAGCATAATTCCCAATTGCTGTCCAAAATGGTAGATCAGTTCACAATTCCACTAACAGTGTATTAGTGTTCCCACTTTCTCACATCTCCTCCAACATTTATCATTTTGTCCTTTTTATCATTTTAGATAATCTAATAGATGTGAGATGACAGTTTGAAGTTGCTTTGATTTGTATTTCTCTAATCAATAATAATGACTTAGAGAATTTTTTTTCATATACTAATATATAGCTTTGATATCTTCATCCAAAAACTGTCTATTCGTAGCTTTTAACCATTTTTCAGTTGGGGAATAACTCATTCTTATATATTTGACAAAGTTCTCTATAGATGTGAAATACATATTAGAAGTTAGGAGGTAAGGACGAATGCCATGGAAGAGAGTGACTTAAAGATGGTTGGGATGTACCCTGGAATAGTCCTTCAGTCAATTCTCTTATTACCTTCCCCAACCCTCTGCTTTCCACTCTATTTGAACTCTCTGGGTATTTGGTATTTATTTAGTCCTTCTCTGGTATATCTATGCATGTGGCACTTATATTTAACTATAAATGAACCAGATATCTAACAACTAGGTTGCCCAATGGATAGAGTTCTAGGCCTGGAGTTAAGAAGACTCATCTTCCTGAATTCAGACACTGTGTAACTCTGAGCAAGTCACTTAACCCTCTTTAACTTGGTTTCTTCATCTGTAAAATGAGCTGGAGAAGGAAATGACAAAACCACTCTGGTATCTTGCCAAGAAAACCCCAGATGGAGTCACAAAGAGTTGGACACAATTGAAATGACTGAACAACAACAACAAAGAATGACAACAAAGAAAGGATTATACCTTTAGAGTTAGAGGGACTGTTGGAAGTCATTGGGCCTTACCCTTCATATAATAGATAAGAAATAGAAGCACAGAAAAGTGAAGTGACTCGCCTAGGATCACCTAGCCAAGATGATCAGAACCCAGGTGTTCCTGACTTTGATGTTAGTGTTCTACCCACTAAACCCATACTGACTCTTACACAGGTATTAAATATCAGAGAGAGAATATGAATTCAGTTCTTGAGACTACAAATTAAGCATTCACTCCATTGCACCATATTTTCTAGAAATAGCTCTAAGGAGATTGGGAACAGGAACAGACTCAAGGGACAGACTGTAAAAAAACAAAACACAATGATTTTATTCATACAAGGGAACTTCCATCGAGGAAACTCCTACCTGGAGTTTTGGACAAAAGAACATGCCAATAGGACATAACATTGTCCTTTGGCAGTGATGGTAAGCATTGGTAGACATTGAGTGCCCAAACTGCAACCCTCATGCCTCATGTGAGCCACCCCTTTACCCCAGACAGAGGAGGGAGGAAGCACTCCCATTGAACTGCTGGGCAGAGGTGCCAGTGAAGTCAGGAATGTCCTCAGGCATGCGTGGAGAGTGGGAAGGAAGCAGGTTCCTCTGGCACACTCCATCACATGTGCCATAGGTTCACCAACATGATACTATGGACATTCACTATCCATCCCTTGGACTTGCCTATCTAGCAATTATCTGGAGGACTGAGGACTTAAATAACTTGCCAGAGTATGTTAGGAAATGAATCCAGGTCCTCCTGGGTCAACCTTATATATGCACAAAGAAGACAACCAACCACATGCCCTGATTTCAGGGATGCCCTCTATTTACCTGCTAATGGCTGAAATTCCATCAGAACTTTCTCTCTCTAACCATAGTATCTATTCAAAATGTAATGCCAGGATAGAGATAAACCTTCAGATTACAAATATGTCATTCCAGACGGTTCATAAAGGGTTTTAAATACTTTTCTGAGAGGTGACTTTCTTAAGGAGGAAGCACTGGAAACCAAAAACCCAAGAGGAAGCCTTCTATTTGTAGGTGTGTCCAAGCCTCATCACACGTGGCTATGTGTGAATCATAACAGATGTGGGTTCCTTTCAGTTCTGGCTCTTGGCAAAACTGTGACATCAGAGGTGAGTTGTCTTTGGTAGCTCTACCCTTCAAGCTATGAACTTTTGCTCTCTCAGAGAAGGAGAGGACAGCCTTAGAGGGAGAGCAGACAAAGGTTCTCTGGTTCCCTGAAGAAGATATGGAAAGACCTACACAAACTTATATAGAATGAAACAAGCAGAACCAAGAGAACTTTATTTATAGCAATAAAAATATTGTTTGAGGGGGCCAGCTGGGTGGCTCAGTGGATTGAGAGTCAGGCCTAGAAATGGGAGGTCCTAGGTTCAAATGTGGCCTCAGATACTTCCCAGCTGTGTGACCCTGAGCAAGTCATTTAACCCCCATTGCCTAGCCCTTACCACTCTTCTATCTTGGAACCTATACACAGTATTGATTCTAAGATGGAAGATAAGGGTTTAAAAATGTATATTTAAAGAATAACTTCTGCCTCCAGAGAAAGAACTGATAGAAACATGAAAAATATGATTTTATATATACCTTTTTTGGGGTAAAATGATTCCTTCTCTAGTGTGAGGAGGATAAGGAGGGAGGAAGATACCTGGGACATTTAATGTAATAAATAAATAAGATGGTATAATGAAAGATATGAAGGTTAGACTCTGATAGATGATGGCAGTGGTAGAGGTGGTGCGGCAGGCAGTGAATAAGAAATAAATTAGACAACCAAGTCCTAGTGCTATATTCATCTGCTCTCCCTCTAAGGACATGCTCTTGCCTCCAAACTCAGAGGATGCACCCAGAGACCTTGTGCTCACTTGAAAGGCCCTTGGAGAGAAAGTGTAGTAGAGTGAAATAAATACTGAATTTGGAGGCAGAGGGTTTGAGCTCAACAGATTTTATTTTTTTTTAAACCCTTTCCTTTGGTCTTAGAATGAATACTAAGTAAGGCAGAATAGTAGTAAAATAGGGAATTGGAGTTAAATGACTTGTCTGAAGCCAGATTCGAAGCCCAGGATCTCCCATCTCTAGGCCTGGCTCTGTACCCACTGAGCCACCCAGCTGCCCCTCTCCACCCCATCTACTTTTTATACCTTTAGGCAAGCCATTTAACAGCTCTGAGCTTAGATTTCCACATCTGTAAAATGAGAAGACTGGACCGGATGACCTTGAAGGGCTCTTGCCTCTAAATCTAAGATCCTACCCACGCAGCTCTCAGATCACAGTTTCCGACCCAATGCCGGCCTTTATCACCTTTCCCGCTTATCTGATCCTGACTCAGCCTGCTGACCACACCCTGGGTCTGTTCCTCCAGCTGGCCAGGGCTAAGTAAGCAGGAACTCAGCCTGCCTTTGTCCCTTCTTGAACCTGACCTCCCCTTGGCCTTCCCTCCCTCGGTCTCCCTTGGCTTTGATCTCCAGCGGCTACCCTAACAACCACCAAGCCCTGCAATTACTGGCCACCACCACACATTCACCTCCGCCCCCTCTACCAACACCAGCCCTAGGTCTGCCCTGCCCACCATGACACATCCTGGCACCACCCAGAAAACAAAAAGGGGTTTTCCTCTGGGTAGCCGAGGCCTTTGGAACACAGTCCAGCACCATCATCCTTTTAAATGGCCAGGTAAGTAGCAGTGACTGAATGGCTGCAGAGACCAGCTCTATCCCAGTGGGAAGAAAATATGGACCGCCATATGGCCCTCTGTGTGCCATGTACTTACACGCTCCAACTTACCCAGATTAGCTACTAACCTTGTGGGAGGCTTTCCCCCAAATTCTCATTTGTCTCTCTCCATCTCAGTCCTTGGCTTTGCCTTATTGTGCCCCCTCTGTTTCTCTGTCTCTGACTCTCTGTTTCTATCCATCAGCCTGTCTCTGTCTCTTGTCCTATCTCTTCCTCTCTTAATTACTGTCTGTCTCTCTCTGTTCAACCAAAGTTCTATTTCTCTCTTTCCTCATCCCCAACTTCTGGTATCTCTATAAATATAGATTTATATAGTACATAAAAATCAAATAAATACAAATAAACATAGATTTTATATGAATTATAAAATCTATATTTATATATTGTATTAAATATAGACTATATATTATATACATAAACTGAGGGGTATATTTATTTAAATATAGATTATATGTTAAATATAGACTAAATGTACAATCTATATTTATATATTATATTAAATGTAGACTATATCTTATATAATCTATATTTAATTTATTACACATAGACTATATATTATATAATCTATATTTAATGTATGATATATTCTATATCATCTATATGAATGTAGATTATATATAATGTATATATGTTATAGAACATATATAACATTTAATATAGTTTATATTTAATATTCTATATAGTCTATTTTAGTATATAAATATAGATTATATGTTATATAAGTTATGTATGTTATATATTATATAATCTACATTTAATCTACATTTTTATATTATATTAAAAATATAAAAATAGACTATATAGTATCTTAAATATAAACTATATTATATAATCTACATTTATATATTAGATTAAATATAGATTATGCAAAATCTATATTAATTAAACAGACTATATGTTATAGATTATATTGTATTAAATATAATAAATAAATTAAAACTATATTATATAATTGATATTTATCTATTGTATTAAATATAGATTATATATGTTATATACAATCTATATTATATTAAATATAGACTATATATTATCTATATTTAATATATTACATATTGATTATATATTATATATCATCTATATTTTTATATTATGTGAAATTATATTAAGTTTAGACTATATATTATAGACTACATATTGTTAATAGTAAATTTAGGGGTTGAGACTGAATATAAATTTAGTTGGCCTCCAGGGACTTAAATTCTAAATCCCAATGAAATACTCAAGTCCGAATGGAATTTATTGTGGTTTATTTGCAATAGAAGGAAGAAATTAAGAATGAGAGAGAGAGAGGGAGAAGGGAATTGAATTGCTCCAGCCTGGGCTGAGCCTTGCAGGAGTTCAGAAGCCTCAGTCAAGGGGCCTCTCCAGAAGCCAAGGGAAAAGGGAATCAGTCTTATCACTCACCACGTGACCATCTCAATGAAAACAGTCTGAGATCTCACTCTGAGCTCCTCCAGGGTCTAGTTCCATGGCCAAATCCACAAAGCATTCCTCTCACAGGAAGTGATGTGAAATATAAAGGCAGTTCTTTACATCACTTCCTGTGTCTCACATGAATCAATGGTGACTTAAGCTTGACTTAGGACAGCCCAGGGGGTAATCAATTGTTTCTGATTTGTCACTTGCTAGCACATGCTGGTCATAGGCCTTCCTCCCCAACACTTAATCCTTAAGTGGAGGTGTATACATTCCTGGTTGCTAGAATTCTAAAGACTAAGCAGGGTGGAGTAAAACTAAAATTCACAATATATTATATATTAAAATAGACTATATATTGTATTAAATACAAACTATATTAAATATAGATAACATATAATCTATATTATATTAAATATACACTATATTATAGACTAGATATTATATCAAATATAAATTATATAATCTACATGCATGTATTATATTAAATATAGATTATATGTCATATAATCTATATTATATTAAATATAGAATATAATATATACTATGAATAATATGATATTTAATTTAAATATTATATTATTTATAGAATATATATTATTAGAATATAGAATATGTTATAACATATAATACTATCTATATTTAAATATTATATATAGAATATATTATAGACTGTATTATATTAAATATAGATTATGTGTAATTTTATAGTTTTATAAATTATATAATATTATTTAATATGAATATTAAATTAATAAATTATATAATATAAATTTATATAATTTACAGAACCTGGATAATAATAGCACCTACCTCACTGGATTGTTATGAGGATCAATTAATAATAGTTAATCATTCACCAATAATATTAATCAAGTAGTCAATTAATAATATATGGTAGGGGCAGCTAGGTGGCTCAGTGGATTGAAAATCAGGCCCAGAGATGGGAAGTTCTGGGTTCAAATGTGGCCTCAGACACTTCCTACCTTTATGAACCTGGGCAAGTCACTTCACTTCACTTCCATTGCCCAGCTCTTGCTGATCTTCTAACTTGGAACCAATATATATATTGATTCTAAGACAGAAGTTAGCAGTTTTGGAGGAGGGAATAGTATATGTAAAGTGCTTTGTAAACCTTAAGTACTTGCTAACTAAATGAAGGGTGTCTTCAAATAATATACCTGTCTTCTATAATTCAGCAGTCCTCCATTCTGTAAGCACATATCTTCTCTGCCTATTTCCATTGAATCAGTGTTTACTAACCATTTTTGTGTCATGCACTGTTTTGGCAGTCTTGATGAAATCTCTGGGCCTTTCTCAGAATAATATATTTAAAAGACTAAATTAAAGTACAGAGGATTATAAAGGGAATGTTGAAATAAAGATAAAAGTTTTCTCATCCATGTTCACCGACTCCCTGAAATTTAACCACAGATCCCAGGGAGGTTTGTGAACTTCGAGTAAAGAATCCTTGCTTTATAAGGTGGTAAAACCCTTATGAAAAACTCAAATCTTGTCTTCAGGTGAGCTGAGGGGAATAAAAGAGGCACCCAAGCTGCATTAGGTAAGGACTGGAGGTAGTAGTAGAAAGAGATACAGAAGGAGCCCCACCCCAGAGCTGTAAAGTAAAGGTCATGAATAGACTAGAGAAGGAACAAGAAAACACCAGGTGGGATTGGATCTGACTCATCTCC